>NC_087081.1:14936836-15421836 GCF_026151205.1 Bolinopsis microptera | reverse complement strand
CTAAAAAAACAACTATAACAACTAAAACTAAATCTTAAAAAACTACACCTACTTCTATCTACAAACTACAACTAAAATCTAACTACTAAAGGAAAAAAAAAAAAAAAAAATAATAACAAAAGAAATATCTAAAAAAATCTTCTAATTAAAAAAAAATCTAAAATCTAACAAAAAAACTATCTAAAAAAAAAAAAACCAAAAAAATACTACTAAAAAAAAAATCTAACTAACTATTATACTAAAAAAAACTAACTAACAAAAACTAAAAAAACTAACTAACTACAAAATAATATCTAAAACTACTATAAAAAATACTAAAGACTCTAATCTAAAAAAAAAAAACAAAAACACTAAAATCTAAAATAAACTAAAAATCTACTACTAATCTACTCAAAAAATATACTAACTAAACTAAAACTAAAAAAAACTAAAAAAAAAAAAATCTACCCACGCCCAACCCCACCGAACTCCTAACACTACCATAAACCCTAAAATCTATAACTAAAAAAATAAACTAACTACAACAAACTAACACTACAACTCTAAAAACTAAACTATAAAAAAAATAAATCAAATCTAAACTAAACTACTAAACTAACTTAAAAATCAACTAAAAACCTAAAACTACTAACTAAAAATCTAAAAAACTAAGACCTAAAAAACTTCTAAAAATATAAAAAAAAAAAAAAAATTAGAAAAAAAAACTAAATCTCAACTAAAAAAAACTAAACTAAACTCTAAACTAAAAAAAAAAAAAAATAAAAACACTATAAAAACTACCTAAAATCAAACTAAAAATAAAAAAAAAAACAAAAAATCTAAATCTAAAAAATTAAAAAAAACTGCTACCTAAACAAAATAACTACTAAGCTAAAAAAAAAAACTATATAAATAAACTATAAAAATAAAAAAACTAAATCTAAAAATCTAACACTACCTAAAAAAAACTAACACTAACTCTAAATCAAATAAAAAAAAAACTAAAAAAAAAACTAATCCCAACTAAACTAAAAACTACTAAAACTACTCTAAAAACTACTACTAACTCCAAAAAAAAACTACTATCTAAAAAAAACTAAAAACTAACTAAAAAAAAAAAAAATCTAAAAAAACTCTACTAAAAAAAACTAACCTAACTAAAAAAAAAATAAAAAATAAAAAACTAAAAATACAAAAAAAAAACTAACAAAAAAAAAACTAAAAAAAAAAATACTAAAAACTACAAAAAAAAATAACTAAAACTAACTAAACTAAAATAAACTAACTAAAAAAAAATAAAAATAACAAAAAACTAAAAAATAAAACTAAAAACTACAATAACTAAAAAAACTAACTAACTAAAAACTAAAAACAAAAACTACTAAAACTAAAAAAAAAAAAATAAAAATCTTAAAAAAACTCTAAAAAACTAAACTAACTAAAAAAAAAAATCTAACTAAACTAACTATTAAAAAAAACTAAAAATCTAAAAACTAAAAACCAACTCTAAATAAAACTAAAAAACTAAAACTAAAAATATTTTTGATAAAATGATATTACCTAAACAACGCAGTTAGATCTTTTTGGATTTTTGGTTCACTCTAAGATAAAAAAAAAGAACACTCGAATTTTGAAAAAAATAACTTTCAAGGATAAAATATTGTTTTATACTATATAATATTATTAAATCAACATTCATAATTAAACACTTCACGGTTTGAATATTGAATTTTTAAAAGTCGTCTAATTTTGAATATGATACCATTTTACGTAAATAAATGTTTATTACGATTTCCAATAATACCATTTCATTTCAGGAAAAAGTTAAGAAGATGCCATTGAATATCGTCAGTATGAAACTCATTGCTCTTAACGAAATTTGTCGCTATAAATAAAGATAGATCTATGATCTTACACCGTGCAAACCGGCCAACAGTCAACAGATGTCTATTGGAAAGAGATAGGATCAAGATTAACATTGACTTCAAAACTTAGCATCTCTCGTTTCATTCAATATGCGTTAAAGGATTCTTTGAAACGTAATGAATAAAGGGTTCTTTTAATGTTGAGAAAAATCCGAAAGTTTTAAATCTAGAGATTGTCTTGTATAGAAATTTTGATGATCAATAACTGATAATTGATAAGACCATGAATATATCAATTTGGATGGTTATTAATTTGAGTCTGTAATTTGTTGACTCCCTTATCAGTGAAGTTAGAGGTGATGTTTGTTCCCTGAGGGCCCATAATTAAAAAGGGGATAAAAAAAATAATTAAAAAAAATAAACTTTATCTTGGAGGATTGGATTAAAATCAGTCTTTATTACTTTTGCTGTTATCTTTCGGCGGATTAGAGCTGTTATTATTTTTGTGCAGTTTACCTAATTGTATTTTACATGTACAGATTTTATTTTCTTTCAGAACGTTATAAATGTGATGCGTATTATTTTGTGATTTCCATTTTTCCCCTATTGTTCCTTTCCTCACGACTGGTTCCTGAATTAAGCAAATTTGATTAGTTTTTAATTCCTTGTGCAGTGTGGTTGCTGCTGTAAATCTCTTACCTAAGTTGATTTGAATCACTGAAGTCGAGTATGTTGACTCTCGAGAATTATTGGGGCTCATAGATAACAGAAAAGATTATAAACCTGGAGTGTTACGTTACATACCGTATACCTGTACCCGTTAATCGAGCGAGCTCTCAGATTCCGACCTATCTGTACTGATCTTGGGTAGTGTCCTCCTCTTGCTATCCTCCTGATGGTCCGGCGAGCTACTGCTATCTCTACTGGATCTCTTGCTACTTGCGGAGTGTGTCCTGCTCCTCATCGGGGTACTGGTGTGTTCATCCTGGATAGCTATATCCAGTAGCTCCAGCTCCATGTCTGGTGTCATCTTATCCTTGAACACGGCTAGCTCCTGGTATGGGTTCTCAAGCTCTCAAGGAGTAAATTCTCGTCCTCTAGGTTTTCCTCGTCCTTACTACCTCCTGTCACGTGTCTGAATCTCTCGTCCTCCGCCGGCAAAGGGATGTTGTTTAGAGCCGGGACCTGGGGTGTGACCTGTGGGGAAGAAATTTCTGCCTGTTCGGGTTTAGCCTGGGTTATCGTTTTATCTCCTGTTGATGTGTTCTCCTCCTCTTCCTGTCTCAGTGTTGCCTTCAACGCTTTGATGTCTGCGTCTGGGGCAACGAATCCTGTGATTCCTGGTACTTTGGGATGTCCCCACATCGGGACATATAAACCTATTGGAGACAGCCAGTTTTTGTTCTTGAGCCACTGGATAGCTTCCTCATCGAGTTCCAGGTAGACGTGCCAGCTTGTCTCCTTGTCCCCTAATGGTCTCCATGCCTTCCTAGAAATTTGAACCTGGTGTTGTGTTAATGACCCGAAGGTCCCTGCTACGAAGTGCTCGTGTAACTTGGGCAGTAGAGGTGCTGCCACTCCTGGAAGTGTTGTATAAATTTCTGTACCTGGTGGTTTTTCTCCTGGGAGAAAAGCTTCATAATAGGGGTGGGCACGAAAATGCAAATTTTCCAAATTTTTAAACGGCCCTGTTTTTTAGGTAAAGGGACCTCCAAAATGAAAAAATAACTTGGTTTAGGGTCAAAAAAGCCCAAAATAAATATTTCCCGCCCTGTTTTCGGTTAGCGGGAGGGTCATTTTTGACGTTTTTGACTGAAATTTGCTTTATTTAATTCATTTTCACCTTTTATATCTCATTGTTACCCATGATTGTGAATTATTATTGACAAACCAGCTAGGGTGGATGATTTCAGCCTTCCAGAGTTCATCTGGAGGCATATTGGGTGCCCGTAACCATGGAAACGCGTCTTTTTCGCGAAAAATGGAGATTTCGGTGAAAATCAGAGTTTTTACACCTTTATCCATGAAAATTATACTCTCTATCCTTTTTAAACCCTATGACAGTTTGTGTATTGGGAGATAAAATGGCAACTAAGGTCTAACACTTCAGGGAGCTTAGTTTTCACACTATTCAGGCCCCTAGCAACCCATAGCAACGCTTATTTTCATGCCAAATAAGGTATAAAATACCACTATTTGACCCCAAAACTGCTGTAAATTGACCTGGGTCATGGTTATAATGGTTTCGAACAATAAAATGATTATTATTGAAGTATTGATGTTAGGGTTCCTCACTATTTAGGCCCCTAGCAACCCATAGCAACGCCTAGTTACGTGACACAAGTAAAAACTAGAATGTCAAATTTTCAACAATTTTTCAACCAAATTTTATGTTACAATATCAAATAAACTGAAGAACTTTACTTCAATTTCTTAAGATCTAAATTTCATATTTGAAAGTCTAAACTTCTGAAAATTTCTGAACAATCTCATGGTTAATAAGATCAAATATGACCAAACGAACCGTACTCATTTGTGAGACCTCCAGTCTTGGTCTCACCTTCAAAACTGATCGTCTCTGTAAGGTCTGAATGTCTTTCCTAGCTGGCCAAATCCAGTAACGTATAGATCCTTTTACAGGACTCATGAATGTTATGGTTGCAGAATCCCCATTCACACTGAGGACCTCCCCTGGGTAAAATGTATCTTCAAACAGCCCTATCACGCAGTCGTTCTTCTTAGGAGGCCAACTCTCATCAGTATCACCACACTGATCCTGATCTGGATTAAGATGACCAATAGAAGGGGGCTGTAAGGGTTCTAACTGCTCTTCAACAACTCTGGGGCTTGGCTCGGTAACTGGGAGATCCTCTACACTTACAGGGGCAATACTTCCACCCTGATAGCTGATGATCGCAGCCTCCAGATCGTCCATATCAGCCGTTGCTGAAAATTTTAGCTGGGAAGATATAAGGCTCGTGAGGTTAGCCACTTTCTCAGATATTGCCAAATTGCGCTGTTTAAATAGGGAGCAGTCTCCTTTAACAGTTGTCACTGTAAGCTTACGAAACCTAATTTCCAGGTTGAGAGCTGTATGAAGGGACTTCTCTGATTCCGGTCCAGCTGGCCAATTGTTAACAAGGTCTTGTAGTTCTTCAAGTGAGGTGAGCGGGCCACCGTGTGAAGCTTTACACTTTGTTAAAATTTTTATCACCTTGCTTTCTTCACACTGCAAGTCAGCTTCCTGCTGGGATACATTCTTGAGTAACTTCTTCTGCTCCTCTTCAAATGTGGATGTCTTGAAACGTAACTCTGCAGCCACATCTTTGTTCCGTTTCACCCTCCAGTGGTGCTCTCCAGTGATCACCAAATCTTGGGAATATTTGATGATAAGGTCATCCACAGATTTCTTGAAGCCTCGAGCACCGCTGTTCTTTAATCTACCATCCAGGTTACCAAAGAAATTTTCTATAGCTTTGGTGTGGGTGGCGTTAGGGTCATTCAACATGTCTTGGCTCATGTTTTTGGTGATATGTTGAGGAGAGTCAGGGATATCACCAAAGCCATATTGGTCTCCACGCTGTCGTTTCAAGACAACTGCTGCTTGACAGCATATCTGTCTTAAGTAGTTGGACATGATATCCCTGTCACAGCCAGAGATGTATTCCTTCATCGCCTTACAGACATCAACCCCGTAAGGACTGGTCTTCTGATCGAATGGATCCAGCCAGTATGACTGGAGGGAAGGAAGGCAGGAACCAAAGTCCAGTGATGTCAAATCCTTTGGGTAAGTTGAGAGGTCCTGATATAGGGCAGGAAGGATCTGAAGTAGCTGCTTGGGTGTGACTCTGTGGTCCAGGAGCATGGACATAAATGGCATTGTCAAATGTAGACCGATGAGTGCAGCACCGCACCACAGAAACTTACAAATTTCTATAATGCCAACCACTGAGCGAAGATAACAACTTAGCTGATTTCTTACAGTAGATCTCAAGTGGAGCCACTCCACCCAGACACCAGAAAGGTATACCCCTCCTGCACATCTTTCACCGAACTCCCCAAATCTATTGGCATGTATCATGTGACCCACATTAGTAAACCCCTTCTCTTCAGCAAAGTCAGTAAAGTCCTGGTAGTAATTCCATTTTCTGGCATGCCATCTGATGCTTGTTAGCCTCATCCAGCAGTCCAAAATTTGTATCACCAGAAGACTATTCTCAAGGTTCATTTCGAAGCCAACAGTCTCTGGGAAAAGCTTGGTGGCACCAATGTGGCTCTGGTATTGGAGCATCACATGTTTAATTGCCTCAGGGACTGCAAGGGTGAAGTGAAGATTGCAGTAGGCCTGTCCTGGTAACCACTCTGATCCAATTAGTAGCTTTATCTCCTCAGCCATGCCAACGTTTGTTCTGCAAAGATCAGAGAGCACGCACTGCACGCTCTTCCAGAGAGCCTGAGGATATAAACGTTTTAAAAACAAAACTTTATGAGCTGAGCAATACACATGTTAGTTTAGCATCTACTGGTTCTTACTTTCTTTCTAATCACTTCAGCACTTACCTCAATATCATGACCACTGGCTACTGCCAACCGATCCAGAATGTGAACAATTGCACTGGCCCAGTTAGTTCTGGTAGTTCTTGATATTTGAACAGAGGAAACTGCTCTTGTTTTACCACCAACATTCACTACCATTGCTGCAATGTCACCAACTTGTTGACGCGAGGTACCATCTGACATTGAACAATTTCAGATCCAAAACTATAATTTAACTGGCAGTGCGAATTTTAAGTGTAAAAATACAATTTTGAAAAAGTAGTTCGAAACATGTATTGCAGTTACCTACCAGGCAAAATATAGGACTCAGATTCTGTCATTATTTTACCAATCTGACCCTCAACAAACACGGCTAGAAGATTGTGATATCTACGGGCTGTTCTTCTTGATGGCAGAACATCCAAAGAGTTTGCAGCTCTGTCTTTCAGTTCTCCATCAACATACTTCTCCAAGGATCCAGACACTGTCAGTTCTAGAGATTGCTCGTTACCATGATTTCTTGATCCTTCTTCGCAAATAGGAAGTGACTGTGGCTGTATCTGCTCCGCTAAATCTGGGCCAACAACTGTCTCACCAATTTCTTCTATTTCTGAGGATTGAAGGAAATGTAAAAAGTCCGTTTTCAAAAGTTTTCTTGGTGAAATAAGGATGTACAACGTCAACAGTTTTGCATAACCAATTTCAAAACAAATACCTGCTGAAGCCGTTGAATCTGATATCAAAACATCAAGTGCTGAGGCAGTAGTGTGTGCAATAAGTTGTCTCTGTTTCGACAGTTTCTGCATCTTGTGTATGGCGTTTGTAAGATCTTTGTCTAGTTCAAGAGGTAAATAACGCCTTTGGTTCCAGACAATACTGTCTACAACATAGACAGCATTCACGGCAGCGGCACTACTAAGGCCACTGGCCATAAGTAGCCCAATGGCCTCAAGGTACCGCGATTTAACAATTGCACCATCCCTTACATTTATTTGTACCACCGCATCCTCGGTTTGTGAATATCGTGAAATGACAGTCTTCTCTAGTGGCAGTGCAGATGAACGTGCTGTGGGGTGGAGTGAGTGAAGGTGAAAGTAAATTATTGATATTATGGCAAACAGTAAGACGCATTGCTAGGTAAAATATTTTAACACAAGTTTCTGTACAAGTTTTAATCATAATACATCCATATAGTTCTTTTCTAAGCTCAAATATCACCTCTAGTTACTCTGGTTGGAGTATCAGCAAGATCCCATAGTACACTAACACTCTCTAGTTCTGTGTCTGATAAGTGCTCGAGGTCTTGTTCCTGATCTGACAAGCATTCATCGTTCTCAGTAATATCTGGTATAGGTAGTGGTGCTGATTCTACTGTTTTAGGGCATAGCGGTGTACCTGATAGTATTGTTATTAGTGACTGCTAAATTGCTAGAGGAAACTGTTGAACTTGCTTTCAGTATTAGCACAGAAGTTGATCCTATTATAAAGTTTATTGAACAAATTTTATCTTACCGATTGCTGAAGTTAGATTCGACTTCTTTCTACGCTCAGTCTCCCTCTTCTTCAGAACAGCTTGCCAGTATTCATCGGTCACTTTTGATGTTATCATAATTAACTTTCGTGGACCGATCTGATCAAGATAAAACTCAGTATCAAAGTACAACCCTTGATTAATTTTGTACTTTGATCGTACGTCAAACATACACTTGCCATGCTTTGTGTCCCAGATCTGGCGACGGCTTGTTGTCCCTGACTGACGTGTCTTCTTGGACGGTGGTTCTGTTGAAGTGCTTACTTTCTTCTGTTTGGATTTCTTAACCCCATGCTCATCATAATCTCTGAGGATCTGTGTGTACTCTCCCCATACATCACTTTCAAACTTTTCAATGATGTATTTTACGTCTACCGGGCATGTATCAGCTTTCATCCAGATCTCCGAAACATTTTCACATAATGAGCGAACAACAGAAGTTCGGCACTCTGTCTTCGAGGGTCTTCCCAATGACAAGCGGCTTGCATAGTAAAGGAGACAATCAGTCTTTGTAGGCAGGACATTACCTTTGAACATCTTTGGTGATCTGATCTCCTCCTCTGTCCAAAAGAAAGATGCCATGATCTAAGATAAGTACACACTGCTATTAATTGTAATACTACTTGAAACAATCACTACCTAAAGATCATGTAGAGTTCATTATGAGCTTCAAGAAACTTTTCAGTTTTTGTAAATCCGCAATTCACAACCAAAGTTATCAAGATTTATTTGAGAGGCCAAAACTAGCAACAAATCAAACGACGACATTTTGAAATAAAGAGAAATGGTCCACGAACCAGCACTGACTTTATGTCGAGGTGTGCTATAAATAGATATATTTCCACTGTCAAATTATCAGAGCATTATCAACGTGTATAAATGTTATGATGAGGTAATGATGGTGTGCTCTAGTTACCGATATAACCCTGTATATTATATCTGGTCACCATGCACTTTTTATATGGTTGCTAGGCGGTTGCTAGGCGGTTGCTAGGCGTTGCTAAGGGGTTGCTATGCAGTTCCTAGGCAGTTACTGTGGACATCAATACCTCAATAATAATCATTTGACTGTTCTAAACCATTAAAACCATGACCCAGGTCAATTTACAGCAGTTTTGGGTCAAATAGTGGTATTTCATACCTTATTTGGTCCGTAAATCGGCGTTGCTATGGGTTGCTAGGGGCCTGAATAGTGTGGAAACTAATCTCCCTGAAGTGTTAGACCTTATTTGCCATTTTATCTCCCAATACACACACTGTCATAGGGTTTAAAAAGGATAGAGAGTATAATTTTCACGGATAAAGGTGTAAAAAACGCTGATTTTCACCAAAATCTCCATTTTTCGCAAAAAAGACGCGTTTCCATGGTTACGGGCACCCAATATGCCTCCAGATGAACTCTGGAAGGCTGAAATCATCCACCCTACCTGGTTTGTCAATAATAATTCACAATCATGGGTAACAATGAGGTATAAAAGGTGAAAATGAATTTAATAAAGCAAATTTCAGTCAAAAACGTCAAAAATGACCCTCCCGCTAACCGAAAACGGGGCGGGAAATATTTATTTTGGGCTTTTTTGACCCTAAACCAAGTTATTTTTTCATTTTGGAGGTCCCTTTACCTAAAAAACAGGGCCGTTTAAAAATTCATGACATGACCCAAAAATATTGCCATCCGTGCCCACCCCTATTCATAACCTTTAATTTTACTGATTCCACTTTTGTAGAATGGACCTGCTGCTTGGTTGCAGAAAATTACCATTTCCCTGTGTTTCAGTTTGGTACCTCCATGAGCTAAGTGCTCGCCTGTCTGACCTGATTTTGCTGCCTGTGCTATGTGCTCTGCAACACCGAACTGTATTGTCCATTGATCCTCACGCGTCATCGCCGCTTTATCACTCCTAATGACTCTGACTTCGTACTTGTCAGCGTCTTTCCCTAACATCCTGGCGTACGTGGCGTGTACTTGATGTTGAAGGTCCTGGATATTGAAAACTGGGGGGTTATTGGATTTGGAGGCTAGCTCCTTTCCTCTCGGCCCCTTACCCTGGGTTTGAGTTTGGAGCCTAGCTGGTTTGTGGTAAGGTACCTTTTGGTACCCACCACTAGCAGTTTTAACTACGTTTACCTGTCCCTTTGATACCTTAAGGGCTTTGTTAGCCCTCCTGTCTCTGCTTGTTCCTGTGGCCTGGTGCCTCTGTACTTCCCTGTCTGATTCCCGAGGTTTACTGGGGCGGTGTTTGCCATCCTTTCCTGCTCTAATCCACGATGATGATGCTCTATTGGGAGAGCCTGTGTCGTGTCTTGAGGAGGAGGGGTGGTGTCTGGATCGAGAACGATGTCTGGATTTAGATCGTGATCTGGAGCGGGTAGTCGAACGACGTCTATCAGCCGATTTCGTTGGGGTTTGCATTATAGCTAGAGTGAGTAAACATTAGTAAACTGGAATCCTGTAAGGATGTCTTAAAACTGGGTGGTGCTGAATTTCAGTTGATCTGGTATAATTTGGAAGCGGCCTAGTCCCGCTGAATAAATAACCCCGGCACAGCTTCTATAATCCCGTCCCGGTAATTTGGCTCAACTAGATTTGTTTTGTTTTGATATTACATGAGAATTTCAACCGCGCACTGTCACGTGTTTTGATGACGTGTATCACGTGACTAACTACTACGACGCGCATTGGTAAAAAATGTCACGTGACCTATGGCTTAACGTAAGAACTATTTAATACACTTGATCTACGTATCGGTCTAATCGCAGGCGCTGGCAAAACTCCAGCACACTGCTTACATTACTTAAACTCTTACATTAATTGGACCAGTTCCAGAACTTGTCTCGACGGTTACATTTGATTTTGTCCGGTTAATTTTGACGTGTTTGTTATAAGCCATGTAATATATTATATATAGTCGTCTACTTTGATGAACTTCATGACACGATATCATTATTAGCTCCACCTTTTATCGCTTGCCAGGCTTAACTCGACGCCCCTTATCGATATTCATATTCATTCAACGTTCTGACTGAGGAATAATGTTTAGATATAACGCCAATTTCAAATGTCATAGTACCTTAGTTGTATTTATTTGGTAGTCCCCAATTCCATTTCATATTTTCCATACTGATCTCATATAGCTAGAATTAAGAGTAAAATGTCAAATTGCTGGTCCTAGCACTAACCCAGAGGGGTTTATAACACATAACACCGGCACGCTTAAGTTATATTAAAATAACCCCTCGTGCTAAAGCACGTCGGGGTTATTTTCATAATAATCCCTCGTGCTTCGCACTCGAAATTATTATAAATTTTTCCCGCGCGTCGCGGGAAAAATTGAAATATAACCCCTGCGCTTGCCGGGGTTATGTGTGTTATGTATCATATGTTTTTTGTAAACATTGGCCGGTGTACCAAAAACCGGTCCCCAAACAACAAACAAACAAACCCGTTCCTTTCTTCTTGTCATTAAGACCAAGAGGGAATGCTGTCCCAAGCTTCTCTATCCAGTAATCCTCCATACCAGGAGAAGTAAATCATTTTTGACATCGGTGGACATGTCAGAATCAACATAATCTACCATCTGTATGGAAGCATTTGAGAAGACGTGACCAGGAATATTAAAATGTTTATATAAAAATGTGGATGATTTGGCTTTGACACAATTTCTGTGGCCATTGACTCTTTTATGAAGTGGTTGAGTTAGTACAGTCAAATCCGTCCTTATTTGAGCCTTTGTCGGACAAAATTCGCAACAAAGCGATTTTAACGGGATATGGTCGGGACAGGTCCCAGGAATCATTCCAGAGAAGTCCCATAAAATCTGACTTGAGCAAAATCCACAATTACCACTTTTTTACCACCTTTTTACCACCTTTTTACCACTTTGATTTCCGCAAATAAGTCACGTTCTGAATATCCTAGAAGTAGAAGATTCTAGTTTAAAGCAGTGTGTTTAGAAAACAAAGGAGAACAACTTTTTCTTAAACAACTTTTTCAAAAATAAATTATTTAATTAATTAATTAAATAATTAATGAATTTTCAAATATTTCAAAAATATATTTTCATAAAAAATGTTTACAATTACATTCCACGTATATTGAACTAATTTTTATAAAAAATTTGAAAATTTTCACTTTCAATATTTTGAACTCGTAAAATTTTCGAAATTTGTAAAGAATAACAACTATTTCCTAGTTTGGAATGTTGTTCCCTCTCAGTACAGTGGTTATGTGTTGTTTGCCTTCGTCTTTCCGTTTGTTATAAGGCTCAATATTTCATTTTTGTAACGTTTGGATCCTTAAATTATTATTGAACAATTGTATGAGAAAGTTTTACATCGGTATTTGACAAAAAACAGACTTTAAAACCATAAAACATCCATTAAAACGCACTAAATCTGCGAGTTAATTGTTCCCGGTAAGAAGTCTTTGTATTTTCCGGCTGGAGATGTGTAGAGATTTCTGATTCGTTTCACTACACATGATGGCAAAACATATTTCCTCCCCTTGCCACAAAACCTTAAAGAGCACATTTGTAAGAAGGTTGTGTAGGCACTTTGTGTAGGCAGTGTATCGTAAACCCTCGGGCCGAATGGTGCCGTCAACGTTTCTCTTGACATCTTGCTCCTTCATAAAATTAACAAGAATTGCGCCGGTTAGCGGACGCTAGATTTCCATCGCCACGTAATTAATTACAATTAACAATTGTTTCATATTGGTTAAATTACCAAATTTCTTTGGGGCGTTACAGAGAACAAAATGGAGGGATTGCCGTTGTCAATTATTTGAATCGAAAGTTAAACGACCGGACACCGTAGTGTAGCCTGTGCAGTGATATGCATGATGCAGTTAAAAGGACATCTGTCCGACAGCGACTTTTGTCCGACTCAATATGTTACCAGAAAAAAAAGACATCTGTCCGAAATCGTGATCTAATTGCAATAAGACACATTTCCATTTTCCAATTAGAGACATGATCTGAACTGAGATATGACCTGAGCTGAACTCTACCATAGTTTATTTTCATTTGATGTCAAAAATTGGACAATAGTTTAAATGTTATATAAATAACTGATCTCCATACCGCTCTCCTGTGTGTAATGTAGGCTGTGATGTGATTGGCAGCTTGTTACAGCTTGTTAGTGTACGGCTAGTATAGCATGATCCTGTCCTCAAATAGTCAATCACGTATCGATGGATCAGATCTCAATGGATCAAATCAGCATTATATTAGGACTGTGGGAGCAACGTCACAAGATTACACGTGAGCTTGTGAAATACGAACGTGATTTGAAATTGCGATTGTGATCCGAAAGTTGGACAGATGTCGCCAAAAACGACTCCTATCTGACAGCGACTCTTGTCCGAAACCGGTAATTCGACTGTCGGACAGATGTCACCCAATCAAATCTGTGGTAGTTAATACAATGTGAATCATAATAAAATGTATCGTTCATTTCGTCTAAATATAATGAATCAATCTATGGGCAATCATGTTCAACATGATAGTCATAACATCATAACTTATACAACAACATAACGGATTACTAATATCGGGTTGCACCAAGCACCCACAACAAAATGAGAAGTTTGTATCGCATGAAGTTAACGAAAGCTTAAACGACAAATATCAATGCGAATCAAAATGTATAATAGCGAAAAGAGATATACATGCGCGCCGTACACGATTTATTAGCTCGATTCTTGGTATAGAGTACACCTTGACATAAAAGCATTGTAAAATGCGCGCGCGACCATCAAAAGATAATTTGTAAAGGAGCACGTGTTTGCGGAGGTTAATGCATGTTTTGCTTTGTGACACCACGAAAAACCTATACCCACTATACCCATTCTCAAATCCTACCACTTCTAACCATCTATTGCCTTTTTAGGCGATGGAAAAAATTAAAATTTTAAATTTGTACACGAGTCTCGAAACACCCTGTAGAGGAGGAGGAGGACTGAGGACTGAGAAGGAGAAGAAGGAGGAGGAGGGGAGGAAGAGGACTGAAGAGGACGAGGAGGACTCAGGAGGAGGAGGACTGAGGAGGACTGAGGAGGAGGACCCAGGAGGAGGAGGAGAACTGAGCAGGAGGAGGACTGAGGAGGAGGAGGAGGAGGAGGAGGAGGAGGAGGACTGATGAGGAGGAGAATGAGGAGGAGGAGGAGGAGGAGCACTCAGGAGGAGGAGGACTGATGAGGAGGAGGAGGACTCAGGAGGACTGAGGAGGAGGACCCAGGAGGAGGAGGAGGAGAACTGAGGAGGAGAATTGAGGAGGAGGAGGAGGAGGACTCAGGCGGAGGAGGAGGAGTGTAGGCACTTTGTGTAGGCAGTGTATCGTAAACCCTTGGGCCGAATGGTGCCGTCAACGTTACTCTTGACATCTTGCTCCTTCATTAAATTAACAAGAATTGCGCTGGTTAGCGGACGCTAGATTTCCATCAACCGTAGTGATTGCCATGCCTTTTAAAATTTTAAATTACAATTAACGATAGTTTCATGTTGGTCAAAATACTAAATAATGGTTATTTTTTCACAATTCTTGGGGCGCTACGGAACACATAATGGAGGGGTTGCCATTGTCAATTATTCAAATTTAAAAAGTTAAATGACCGGACACCATAGCCTGCGCCTGTGTGGTGATACACAGTTAGAAGTTTGAAGAACAAAAGCCATGTGAATTAGGAATAGTTGTTTACAAGTTAACATAAGTTGTTAGATTAAATAAAATGGTAGTCGTGAAATCCGTAGTAGGTAATGCAACTCATAATAACATTAATGGTCCATCTCGTATAACAAATCAATCTCTCGACAATCATGTTCAACATTATATCAGAATCATAATTTGTTCAACAATATAACGGATTACTTATATCATTGACATTATCGGAAGCCAAGTCGGTGGTTACACCAAGCACTCACAACAAAACGGGAAGTTAGTATGTATTGTACCGCATCATGATCAATGATCAAGCAAGTAAAGAAAAGCTTGAGTTACTTAACACATGTATAAGATCCGGGAAATTGCTTGTTATCTAAATCAATTAACATAAAATTCAAATTGTTTGCTTGGCGCCGCGCATTTGAAAGTGTAATTTGATCGATCGTCAAATCGTGCAAACGTATGCGGAGGGTAACCATGGCGACGAGACCATAACTGCTCTGCGCGCACGGAGAATATGCATTGAAATAACGTGTGCGGAGGGTTATGCATGTTTTGCTTTGTGACACCTGACACCTGAATCCTGACACCTGACACCCTACGAAAAACTTATCTACCTACTATACCCATTCTCAATTCCTTCCACTCCTATACATCTAATGCCTATTTTATAGAAAAAACAGTTGATGTAAAAATTAAAATTTTAAATTTCGACACGAGTCTCGAAACACCCTGTAGAGGAGGAGGACTGAGGACTGATAAGGAGAAGGAGGAGGAGGAAGAGGAGGAGGAAGACTGAGGAGGAAGAGGACTGAAGAGGAAGAGGAGGACTCAGGAGGAGGGGGAGGACTCAGGAGGAGGAGGAGGACTCAGGAGGAGGGGGATGAGTTTATTGACAGTTAGCTCGGGGAAATGGGTCAAACTTAATCCTTGTCATGTCCACCTGTAGGTTCCACCAGGATCTCGAATTTATAACGTTCATTGGTATAGTACCTAGTATAGAAACATGACCACGAACTTCAGTTGTCGAACTTTAGTACGTAAATCGTCCGATAGTTATTGTGAAGAGAAGCAATTGGTTTACAATAGCTCAAAGCTAATGCTATCACAATTAGCCCGAATTGATTCGACTTCGAATGAAATCCATTCATCACGGCCGTGAATGAAGATAGGATTTCTATCGTGGGAATAGCTACAGAGGTATGAACTATGATCATTATTAGAACCCGGCACCAGTCATATATCCGGCGGTTTTTACATTTACGAACCGACTAGCTCCTAGATAGGTATTGACAGCCTGACAGGGCGGCTCATTCAAATTTGAACTGTGACAGTCCAAATTCCACGTTAAGTTGGGGTTTAATGTAGTAACCAGATTCATTATAAATAACGTTAATGTCATGATAATCAATTTGACCATCAGCTGGTTAGGTTAGCGTGTAAAAAATATGCAATAAATTGTTGGTACGTGCGGTGAACAGCCTCATAGAGCTAGCTCTATAATGAGGCTGGTCTACAAACCAGCAAGACAATAAGAAAATTTGTCCCGTCAATAGGTCTCAGCGAACATTAACATTAGTTGAAATATTCTCCTTAACATCGCGAGACTTTTGTTAACAAAGAAGCTTAAAATTGTGTGTAACAGAATAACTTTACGAACGTGTGTATAAACGCTACATACCACTTTATATTTGCCGTACGGATGCCATTTATGGATCGCTTCCCCTGGTTACCCCCTGGTCTGTATGAGAAAGTTTTACATCGGTATTTGACAAAAAACAGACTTTAAAACCATAAAACATCCATTAAAACGCACTAAATCTGCGAGTTAATTGTTCCCGGTAAGAAGTCTTTGTATTTTCCGGCTGGAGATGTGTAGAGATTTCTGATTCGTTTCACTACACATGATGGCAAAACATATTTCCTCCCCTTGCCACAAAACCTTAAAGAGCACATTTGTAAGAAGGTTGTGTAGGCACTTTGTGTAGGCAGTGTATCGTAAACCCTCGGGCCGAATGGTGCCGTCAACGTTTCTTTTGACATCTTGCTCCTTCATAAGATTAAAAATTAAAATTTTAAATTTGTACACGAGTCTCGAAACACCCTGTAAAGGAGGAGGAGGACTGAGGACTGAGAAGGAGAAGGAGGAGGAGGAGGGGAGGAAGAGGACTGAAGAGGACGAGGAGGACTCAGGAGGAGGAGGAGGACTGAGGAGGACTGAGGAGGAGGACCCAGGAGGAGGAGGAGAACTGAGGAGGAGGAGGACTGAGGAGGTGGAGGAGGAGAAGGAGGAGGAGGAGGAGGAGGAGGAGGAGGAGGAGGAGGAGGAGGGGGAGGAGGAGGAGGAGGAGGAGGGGGAGGAGGAGGGGGAGGAGGAGGAGGAGGAGGAGGAGGAGGAGGAGGAGGACTGAGGAGGACTGAGGAGGAGGACCCAGGAGGAGGAGGAGAACTGAGGAGGAGGAGGACTGAGGAGGTGGAGGAGGAGAAGGAGGAGGAGGAGGAGGAGGAGGAGGAGGAGGAGGAGGAGGAGGAGGAGGAGGAGGAGGAGGAGGAGGAGGAGGAGGAGGAGGAGGAGGAGGAGGAGGAGGAGGAGGAGGAGGAGGAGGAGGAGGAGGAGGAGGAGGAGGAGGAGGAGGAGGAGGAGGAGGAGGAGGAGGAGGAGGAGGAGGAGGAGGAGGAGGAGGAGGAGGAGGAGGAGGAGGAGGAGGAGGAGGAGGAGGAGGAGGAGGAGGAGGAGGAGGAGGAGGAGGAGGAGGAGGAGGAGGAGGAGGAGGAGGAGGAGGAGGAGGAGGAGGAGGAGGAGGAGGAGGAGGAGGAGGAGGAGGAGGAGGAGGAGGAGGAGGAGGAGGAGGAGGAGGAGGAGGAGGAGGAGGAGGAGGAGGAGGAGGAGGAGGAGGAGGAGGAGGAGGAGGAGGAGGAGGAGGAGGAGGAGGAGGAGGAGGAGGAGGAGGAGGACTCAGGCGGAGTGTATCGTAAACCCTCGGGCCGAATGGTGCCGTCAACGTTACTCTTGACATCTTGCTCCTTCATTAAATTAAAAATTAAAATTTTAAATTTGGACACGAGTCTCGAAACACCCTGTAGAGGAGGAGGACTGAGGACTGATAAGGAGAAGGAGGAGGAAGAGGAGGAGGAAGACTGAGGAGGAAGAGGACTGAAGAGGAAGAGGAAGACTCAGGAGGAGGGGGAGGACTCAGGAGAAGGAGGAGGACTCAGGAGGAGGGGGATGAGTTTATTGACAGTTAGCTCGGGGAAATGGGTCAAACTTAATCCTTGTCATGTCCACCTGTAGGTTCCACCAGGATCTCGAATTTATAACGTTCATTGGTATAGTAGTATAGAGACATGACCACGAACATCAGTTCTCGAACTTTAGTACGTAAATCGTCCGATAGTTATTGTGAAGAGAAGCAATTGGTTTACAATAGCTCATTTTTGATTGGGAACTGGGTTTTACTACCCCAGTTAATGTTTACTAAAAATAGATATTGAACGGCAATTTAAAATTGTAAATATACATATAAAAGTATGTATAAAGGCTGCACCAGCTGACTAAGAGTAATGAAACAGCGATCTCTGAACAAGATTCGCCTAAAACCTGATTAATCCCTTGAAAACTATACAGTTTTGTATAAGTGAAATAAAATGGTTAGATCCTTCGACAAAAACTAAGCACACAGAAGACAAATACTCATAGAGCTAAATTTTTTGATTTGCTCACAACACGAAAAATATTTAGAAACTCATTTTTGCCTCTCAAGGCTACAAATCTTCCCTTCACGAATGAAGAGTTTTTTGTCCTTCTCAATACCAGCTCTTCTTTTTAGCTCTAGGACAAGTTCTTTACGCTGAGCTCTCTCTTCTGCTGTACGATCTGGAGCTAGGAAACACCCTCTTAAATCTCTCTGTTCCACACAGTTTACTCGACTTCTTCAGTATTTGTTGCACAATCGAAGAACTGGAAAAGGAAACTTTAACCGGTCTTGCAGCTGACGGTGATTTTCTTGCCGATTCTACAAGCCTCAACTCGGGGTTTCTCTCCCAATGATTCCAATACTTCAGCGACTTTTGTATTGATCTCCTCATTGACCTCCTCGCATAGCCCAAAGACCATGATGTTCCTACCCAACTCCTCCTCCAAAGCAATTTGCTTGGCAACTGATTTAATGGATTCTGTAGAAATCGCAGCTGAGTTCTCGATACTACCGGATTTCACCACATCGCTAAAACTTTGTTTAACTGAACTGACCTTCTTTCTGAACACCCTCAAAAAACTCAGTCTTGAGATGTTCGTTAAACTCTATCGCCTTAGAAAGTCCTTCTTTTGCAGATAATAGTTGCTCCTGTAGTTTTATAACTTGGTCCTGCAGCTGTATCATACTAGACTGATACTGACTAACGTGTACCCTCTGATTTATGATCATGTTATGCTGTCTCTCAATGAGCTGCATGGCTTGCAAAAAACTTTGCCGCTAAATCCCCCTTGTTACCAATTTTGTTCACGCTCTCATGATTTAGTTCTTGAACACAATCGACTTTACACTGTTTCACGGTATCAAGTAGGAACTTTTGTCCATCGGTCTCTACTAAGTCAAATTTGAACGTTCTGCTACTGTCGGCATATCGTTGATCAGTTATACACAGTGTATAGTATCCGTAAAACAAGCTGTAGCTGCGAGTATGAGATAGTTGTTGAGATGATAAGCGCTGCTGATAACAGAGGCACAAATTAGCAACGAAATAAAAGCGTGTATAACTCAAAGAAATAAAAGCGTGTATAGCTCAAAGCTAATGCTATCACGATTAGCCCGAATTGATTCGACTTCGAATGAAATCCATTCATCACGGCCGTGAATGAAGATAGGATTTCTATCGTGGGAATAGCTACAGAGGTATGGAACTATGATCATTATTAGAACCCGGCACCAGTCATAAATCCGGCGGTTTTTACATTTACGAACCGACTAGCTCCTAGATAGGTATTGACAGCCTGACAGGGCGGCTCATTCAAATTTGAACTGTGACACATCCAAATTCCACGTTAAGTTGGGGTTTAATGTAGTAACCAGATTCATTATAAATAACGTTAATGTCATGATAATCAATTTGACCATCAGCTGGTTAGGTTAGCGTGTAAAAAATATGCAATAAATTGTTGGTACGTGCGGTGAACAGCCTCATAGAGCTAGCTCTATAATGAGGCTGGTCTACAAACCAGCAAGACAATAAGAAAATTTTTCCCGTCAATAGGTCTCAGCGAACATTAACATTAGTTGAAATATTCTCCTTAACATCACGAGACTTTTGTTAACAAAGAAGCTTAAAATTGTGTGTAACAGAATAACTTTACGAACGTGTGTATAAATAATAAACGCTACACACCACTTTATATTTGCCGTACGGATGCCATTTATGGATCGCTTCCCCTGGTTACCCCCTGGTCTTTATGAGAAAGTTTTACATCGGTATTTGACAAAAAACAGACTTTAAAACCATAAAACATCCATTAAAACGCACTAAATCTGCGAGTTAATTGTTCCCGGTAAGAAGTCTTTGTATTTTGGAGGAGGAGGAGGAGGAGGACGACTCAGGAGAACTGAGGAGGAGGAGGAGGAGGAGGAGAATTGAGGAGGAGAACTGAGGAGGAGGAGGACTGAGGAAGAGGAGGAGGAGGAGGAGGAGGAGGAGGAGGAGGAGGAGGAGGAGGAGGAGGAGGAGGAGGAGGAGGAGGAGGAGGAGGAGGAGGAGGAGGAGGAGAAGGAGAAGGAGGAGGAGGAGGAGGAGGAGGAGGAGGAGGAGGAGGAGGAGGAGGAGGAGGAGGATGAGGAGGAGGAGGAGGAGGAGAACTGAGGAGGAGGAGGACTCAGGAGGAGGAGAAGGGGAGGAGTAGGGGAGGAGGAGGAGGAGGAGGAGGAGGAGGAGGAGGAGGAGGACTCAGGAGGAGGAGGAGGAGGAGGAGGAGGAGGAGGAGAAGGAGAAGGAGGAGGAGGAGGAGGAGGAGGAGGAGGAGGAGGAGGAGGAGGAGGAGGAGGAGGAGGAGGAGGAGGAGGAGGAGGAGGAGGAGGAGGAGGAGGAGGAGGAGGAGGAGGAGGAGGAGGAGGAGGAGGAGGAGGAGGAGGAGGAGGAGGAGGAGGAGGAGGAGGAGGAGGAGGAGGAGGAGGAGGAGGAGGAGGAGGATGAGGAGGAGGAAGAGGAGGAGGAGGAGGAGGAGGAGGAGGAGGAGGAGGACTGAGGAGGAGGATGAGGAGGAGGAGGAGGAGAAAGAGGAGGACTCAGGAGGAGGAGGACTGATGAGGAGGAGGAGGACTCAGGAGGACCCAGGAGGAGGACCCAGGAGGAGGAGGAGGAGAACTGAGGAGGAGAATTGAGGAGGAGGAGGAGGAGTACTCAGGAGGAGGAGGAGGAGGACTCAGGAGGAGGAGGAGGACACAGGAGGAGGAGGAGGAGGAGGGCTGAGGAGGAGGAGGATCACTCAGGAGGAGGAGGACCTTAAAGAGCACTTTTGTAAGAAGGTTGTGTAGGCACTTTGTGTAGGCAGTGTATCGTAAACCCTCGTCAACGTTACTCTTGACATCTTGCTCCTTCATTAAATCAAAAATTAAAATTTTAAATTTGGACAAGAGTCTCGAAACACCCTGTAGAGGAAGAGAACTGAGGACTGAGAATGAGAAGGAGGAGGAGGAAGAGGAGGAGGAGGAAGACTGAGGAGGAAGAGGACTGAAGAGGAAGAGGAGGACTCAGGAGGAGGGGGGACTCAGGAGGGGGAGGAGGACTCAGGAGGAGGGGGATGAGATGGAGGAGGAGGAGGAGGAGGACCACTCAGGAGAAACTGAGGAGGAGGAGGAGGAGGAGGAGAATTGAGGAGGAGAACTGAGGAGGAGGAGGACTGAGGAAGAGGAGGAGGAGGAGGAGGAGGAGGAGGAGGAGGAGGAGGAGGAGGAGGAGGAGGAGGAGGAGAAGGAGGAGGAGGAGGAGGAGGAGGAGGAGGAGGAGGGGGAGGAGGAGGAGGAGGAGGAGGAGGAGGAGGAGGAGGAGGAGGAGGATCATGAGGACTCAGGAGGAGGAGAATGACTCAGGAGGAGGACGACTCAGGAGGACCCAGGAGGAGGAGAACTGAGGAGGAGGAGAACTGAGGAGGAGGAGGACTCAGGAGGAGGAGAAGGGGAGGAGTAGGGGAGGAGGAGGAGGAGGGGGAGGACTGATGAGGAGGAGGACTCAGGAGGAGAAGGAGAAGGGGGAGGACGAGGACGAGGCCGAGGAGGACTCAGGAGGAGGAGGAGGACTCAGAAGGAGGAGGAGGAGGAGGACTCAGGAGGAGGAGGAGCAGAAGAACTGAGGAGGAGGAGGAGGACTGAGGAGGAGGAGGAGAAGGGGGAGGAGGAGGAGGATTGGAGGAAGCATCTAAATGTTATTTCCATAACATTTTTTGACCGCCCTACTTTTTGTCCGTTTTGAAAATATAGGGTACCGAACGGACAAAAAACGGACACAAAAAATCAATTTGGAAGCCGAACCAAACGGTATAAAAATGGAACTACTTGGACGATTACATCTGCTAAATAGCGTGTTTACACAGTACTGAGAGGACAGTCCCTTCGAGGATAGGAACGTTCTACGTAACGCATCACTTTCTTAATTTAGCTGTAGCGTGGCGTAGGAAGTAGATAGGGATTCCAAACTTTCACAGAGCGATTACATATGACATAGCGCAATACAAGCATGCCTTAGATACATAGTACAAGGTAGCATTACGTCATCCTTTAACTCATTTTGATGACCGTTTCTAACCTAAAATTGCACGAAAAATCGATTTAGCTAGGTTTCAGAACCTATAAACACTTCCTTATCCCTCAAAATCGATGTTTTCTAGTTTAGAATGCGAGAACAAGAACATATATTTTGATCCTTCGGTTCTACAGCTCTTGACCTAGGGCTGAAACCGAAAGATCGAGGCAACCTAACCTTAACTGATCGAAACTTGAGCGAAGCGCAGAGTACGACAAAACACAGCAGGTAAGCAAACTCATTTTTGTGACTGTTCCTCACATGTACAACGTTGCACGAGAAATCGATTAAAGTTGGTTTTACAGCCCAATAACGCTTCCTTTTTCCTCAAAATTGTGTGTTACTCAAACAAAGAACATGTTGATTCTGCAACAAAAGAACAAGGAGATTGTCTCATTAACAACTCAAACAGGTTCTATCACAATTTTCAGAGCAGAGCACGATATAGCAAAAGTCAAAAGAAACACAATAAAGGTATATAACAATCATAATAACAACTGAATTATATTTATTCGGACGACGGGCAGCCCTGATGTGCTCCGTGATTTCGACCAATTGTATTACAGGTGTTCTGTCACGTTACGCTGATCCGTCCAATCACAACAGGAAGAGTGAGCAGAGAGACATTATATCGTATGTTTACATTTCTTATCTGTATTTGACCCTTTGTTCACATTGTTATCTCTGCACAGGTGGGCAATTTCAAGGTGCTCTTATCTGCAGACTGCACCTCGGTACACACGCCATGATTACGTCATACAGAACTAGAAATTGTGTGAACCGTGATCATTACAATGTAACCGTGCCCACTGCCCATGTACAATTCAAACTGTTGGGGGGGGGGGTGGGGTTGTGGGTTGTTTATGATAGTCAAACAATCTTGATAGTGTGTCAAGGTCTCTCCTCCAACTGACTGCGGTGCTTATCGTCCAGTCAGGAACAGAATAATAACATAATTTTTTAGTTATAGTATGTCTCGGCTGAACTGCGGAGATAAGTACACTGTACAGTTTGCTGTAATATGTACAGTTTGCTGTAATATGTGGTCGCGATTATCAACTCAGTGGAATTCCAAATGATGAACTGTGCTTTAAGTTTACACCAACTGGAACCAAAGGAATATACCCATGAGTGCTCCCCTAACTTAACTTGGACGGTAAGTGTTTGACAGTAAAAACTAGGACACGAATTCTCTGACAAGAAATGTTAGCAGGTTTAAATAAAATATACCTGCAATTAGCAGGTTTAAATAAAATATACCTGCAATTAGCAGGTTTAAATAAAATATACCTGCAATTAGCAGGTTTAAATAAAATATACCTCCAACTGACTGTGGTGTTTATCGTCCAGTCAGGAACAGAATAATAACATAATTTTTTATTTATTCAAGTAGCCCTGGTCATTTAAAAAAAATCGTTGTCCACCTCCCTTAAAAAAACAGGGTTCAAATTGACCAGTTGGCCACACACCAGTGGTCGACCGGGATCGAAATTTAGTCCCGGCCGGGACCGGGCCGGGATGACCTTCATCCAGGCCGGGGACCGGGACCGGGACCGGGATCGAAATGAAAACCCGGCCGGGACCGGGATTAGCCTCATCCCGGCCGGGACCGGGACCGGGATTTTTTCCAATATTTCTCAATCTCAGTTAAAATGAAACAGTGTTATATATATACATATCACCGGAGACTCGCGGGCTGAACAAAATATTGCTTGCGCACGCGCGTGCAATATTTCATATGTCCCCGAGGGCGCTAGCCCGAGGAGGACATATTTTTCGTATAGCACGGAGGGCCCATCGGGCCCGAGTGCTATACGATTTTTCCGCCCGCGGGTCGAGGTGATGTGGATTATATCCACCAGCGGGCGTATTACAGTTAATATATAATTTTATAAATAAACAATGGAGCTTGTACTATAAAAGTCAACTATAGAAAAGGTCGCCACTAATTGTTGTAACCATGGTAACACGTCACGTGTTCAATGTAAGCCAATCATAAAGGGCTGTGTCGTATATAGGGGCTGGAGATGCACTGCATTCCTGGGCCGTGGGAATAATGAATGTAATGTCAGTGACGATGAATATCAATAATATAGGGGGATTATAGTGCTGATGTGTATTATGTAGTGTGTTATAATAACTTTGATATATATCAAAGTATCATGTCATCTGCTCACGAGCTGCTTGAGCAGCCCTACCGGACACAAAAATAAAATGTATATAATATAGTCAGTGTAATAAGGAATTTCACATGGAGACGATACAGAAACTGAAAATATTTTAGAGAACTCCGGGCTATTAGTAAGGGGAAAAGTGGCATTCCGTTGGATTCGAATGTTCACAAGGATTTCTCAACGGAATATGGTAGTTAGGACCCCTACGAACATAATTAGACTTGTTGCCAATTTTGTATCTCAACAGAAACACCACTTTTACCACTTTTTACCACCTTTGTACCACTTTTCTGGTTTGCCAAATATCTTTAGTTGTGAACGTCGTAGAAGGCTGAAAATTAACCTAGAATGTTTATCTTATCAAGGAGTAAAACTTTTGTATGAAAAGTTTTTACATCGGACAATCAGCTAATTGGATAATTACCAATTAGTTAATCACCAAAAAAAGTGAAAATTTTTTATTGGCTTAAAATGATTGAAATCGTTTGAAACACGGAGAAATGTAGTTTTTAGAAAAACTTCAAAAATTTTTCACTTAAAATTTTTTTTCGAGACTTGAAAAAAAAGTTTGAAAATTTGAAAATATTTTTTTTCCGCCAAAAGTGATCGAATTGCATGAAACGTGGATAAAAATGCCTTGCAGAAAAATTTCGAAGATTTTTAGATTGAGGAATACTAAAATCATCAATATTTGAAGTTGGAGTTCAGTAAATCTCGACATATTTTAGGAATAGCTTAGCGGAAAGGGCTGGACCTGAAAAAGGTTAACCACACAATATTAGAGTTTCGTAACTAATTACAATACAGCTTTATCAAATTCCACATAAAGAAACAGCACAAAAGGACCATTTAAGGATCGAACCGATTTTACCTGCTGTACTATCATTTTATTGATTTCAATGATCAAAACCTCTGTCAATCTTGCCAATCTATACCGGGTATCTGAATGTACCGGACCTCTTATTTACCTCTATAATTAGACCCAGTTGTGCAAGAAATGCGATTTCTCACAGGGGTTTCTTTAAACTGTGCACTTTTTGTCACTCTCGCAACTCGGCAAGAGGCCTGGTATTATAGGGGGGGGGGGGGTATAGGAAACGAGTGTAAATATACCTTCCATCATCCATTGTGGCTTTTTTGTATTGTGAATGCGCATGCCGCTTCGTTTGCTATGCCATATACCTCGAATAACCCCATATGTCATTGCCAGGGTCGGGATAGAGCTGGAGATAGCATTGAAAAGTTGCTAGAAATAGCTAGATTTAGAGTAAACTGGTGGTAGCTGGGTGGTGCTAGCATGGATGTTAGCAGAACGTAGCTACACGGGGTTTCATTGGAGTTGGTTATTTTAATGGCCAAAGAGTGGCCGGAACTAAAGTTACTTAAGATTGCAGTTTAGGGGCAGTGTAAACCACGGTGTAGTCAGGGACACAGAGCTACAGTGCAGGAGTACTGCAAAAGAACAGTGCAAGTGATACAGTCTGCAACAGTAAAACTCCGAAGAAGGAGATAAGATTGTGGCTGCAGAGGAGGAGAGTAGCTGGAACCTGATTGTGTTAGTGTTGAAAGAAGAGGAGGAAGAAGAGTTTCCTGCTCTGGTAACTGTATTTTTGGAAGAGGTGGGGTGAGAACTTATTTTCAAGCGACAAGGGTGGGCTGGAAGCAACCAGATACAGCTATCCGACCTATTAAGATCACCGTCCTGAGCTTAAGAGCATTTCATCAGAATCTTATGAAAACAGAGAGACTGACCCACCCTTTTTAGATCCAACGAAACCCTTTATATAAATCGACTTTCTGCATGAATTACTTCATGGTATCTTCTTATCAAGGCTACAGACCTTGCCGTACCGGATTTATTGATCAAAGTGAGTCTCTTTAGCCCTCTTCTTCTTTAGAGCTTTAGGTTAGTGATCAAACTCTTCGCTACTCGCTCTTCACTGGATCTATCAGGACAGATTCACATCTTTTTAGGTCTCAACCAGCCTTAGTTTTCCTGTTTTCATCATGTAGTACGTCTGCTACCTCCATTTTAGCACCACCCAGCTTCCATCAGTTCACTCTAAGTCTAGCTTCGTCGGCGTTTTACTGTTGCAGACTGTATCACTTGCACTGTTCTATTGCAGTACTCCTGCACTGTAGCTCTGTGTCCCTGACTACACCGTGGTTTACACTGCCCTAAACTGCAATCTTAAGTAACTTTAGTTCCGGCACTCTTTGGCCATTAAAATTAACCAACTCCAATGAAACCCCGTGTAGCTACGTTCTGCTACATCCATGCTAGCACCACCCAGCTACCACCAGTTTACTCTAAATCTAGCTATTTCTAGCAACTTTTCAATGCTATCTCCAGCTCTATCCCGACCCTGGCAATGACATATGGGGGTTATTCGAGGTATATGGCATAGCAAACGAAGCGGCATGCGCATTCACAATACAAAAAAGCCACAATGGATGATGGAAGGTATATTTACACTCGCTTCCTATACCCCCCTATAATACCAGGCCTCTTGCGAGTTGCGAGAGTGACAAAAAGTGCACAGTTTAAAGAAACCCCTGTGAGAAATCGCATTTCTTGCACAACTGGGTCTAATTATAGAGGTAAATAAGAGGTCCGGTACATTCAGATACCCGGTATAGATTGGCAAGATTGACAGAGGTTTTGATCATTGAAATCAATAAAATGATAGTACAGCAGGTAAAATCGGTTCGATCTTAAATGGTCCTTTTGTGCTGTTTCTTTATGTGGAATTTGATAAAGCTGTATTGTAATTAGTTACGAAACTCTAATATTGTGTGGTTAACCTTTTTCAGGTCCAGCCCTTTCCGCTAAGCTATTCCTAATTACTAAAATATGTCGAGATTTACTGAACTCCAACTTCAAATATTGATGATTTTAGTATTCCTCAATCTAAAAATCTTCGAAATTTTTCTGCAAGGCATTTTTATCCACGTTTCATGCAATTCGATCACTTTTGGCGGAAAAAAATATTTTCAAATTTTCAAACTTTTTTTCAAGTCTCGAAAAAAAATTTTAAGTGAAAAATTTTTGAAGTTTTTCTAAAAACTACATTTCTCCGTGTTTCAAACGATTTCAATCATTTTAAGCCAATAAAAAATTTTCACTTTTTTTGGTGATTAACTAATTGGTAATTATCCAATTAGCTGATTGTCCGATGTAAAAACTTTTCATACAAAAGTTTTACTCCTTGATAAGATAAACATTCTAGGTTAATTTTCAGCCTTCTACGACGTTCACAACTAAAGATATTTGGCAAACCAGAAAAGTGGTACAAAGGTGGTAAAAAGTGGTAAAAGTGGTGTTTCTGTTGAGATACAAAATTGGCAACAAGTCTAATTATGTTCGTAGGGGTCCTAACTACCATATTCCGTTGAGAAATCCTTGTGAACATTCAAATCCAACGGAACCCTTAAATCGACCACTTTTCCCCTTACTATATATTGCTACTGGTCAAATTAAATGTCACTTGTTAGCGGGCTATATCATGAGCGGGCTGTAGAGATATCGGGCCCTTTGACAGCGGGCTGGTGAGAGCCCGCTATGCGAAAAAGCGCACGCTGGTGGATATAATCCACATCACCTTTCTCTATCTCTCTCTCTCTCTCTCTCTATCTCTCTCTATCTCTCTCTATCTCTCTATCTCTCTCTATATCTCTCTCTCTATCTCTCTCTTTATCTCTGTCGAACGACTGTTTTCAGTGGCAGGAAACACGGTTAACACAAAACTTTTGTCTCTGAAACCAGAAAACCTCGAGAGTAATAAATTCCTGAATTAAAATTTGAGAGCACTTTGTGTAGCCTCAAAGGAGGATGTGAAGGAGGTACCCGAGAATTTTGTGGCCCCTAACAGCACTTGTAACGAGCTTCCAGCAACTTTCTCCGGAAATGAGCCTGATGACGAAATCAATGTGGACATAGTTATTTCATCAGATGAAGAAGCTGATGAGGGCGAGGCCCCTGACTCTTGAGTATTTCTAAGTTTGTTCGGACTTCAGCTTTCTTCTAACATTTTATAATTTGTTACTCATTGCATGAAGTGAACAGTTGAACAATGAAACGAAAAGTTTTATTTTACATATAATTAATTTTGAACTTTAGTAAATTTTGTTTGACTTGAAATTTGCCAACTACCATTGATCAAAATTCATAGAATTTTGATCATGTAACATAAACATTTCACATAAGACAAGTTGAAAGTTGAATTTTCAATAATTTTTTGGCGACGAGAAAGTGAAATGATCTAACTATTAAGAAGCACTGTAGAGCACTGTTGTAGTAAAACTTTTCGGAAAATGTTCACAAGTTCGTGAAATTTGGGCTCAAATATACGCTCAAAAACCGACTTTAATTTGGAAAAATCCCGGCTAAAATCCCGGCTAAAAACAAAATCCCGGCCAGGACCGGGACCGGAACAAAATCTCCTGAAATTTAATTCGCTTTTTATTCCGCTTATTCTTAACTAACCGGACGATGATTAATCACTCTACACACAACTAGACTCTTACGTGGAGGAGGAGGGGGACTGAGGAGGAAAAAACGACACAAAAGTGTACGGTACAAGCTAAAATATCTGCCGGTTTCATTCAGTACAAGTAGATTTTAAATAGAAATTTTAATAGCGTACAGCAAAGCTCTGACCCATGAACCGAAATAAAATGTAGCTGGTTAACGAACTAAAGAGAGGTCCATTGAACTCGAACCATAGCAACAGCGCACTCATTACCCGTTATCAATTTTACCAATACTTCCGTGTTCACCCTGATTTTTTTGTGAAACTTGGTTTCGAGATAGTAGTTGACCAACAAACTAGGACCAGTGACCGAACTTTTGAGGGGGTCCCGGACCCCAACCGCCAAACGGTGCCCGCGGGGCAGCCACGCCCATATTTGGTCCAAATTAGGCCCAATTTAGCCAAATACCCTGAACATGCCCAAAATCCAGATTTTAGGTGCTTTACTTGCAGCTAGTGGTCCCCTGAACTCGTATATGAATTTTCATCAAGATTGGACAAAAAATGACTGAGTTATGAGCAAAAAACCATATGACCATATTTGGGCATACGCACCAAATTTGATCGAATTTGGCCCATAAATTGGTCAAATATCAATATTTTTGAATGAAACCAACTTTATATGAAAGGTAAGCCTATACTACACATTATCTATGATTATCAGCTCAGTATCTACCTAACTGTGGATTCTGTGTTCAAATAATCACAAAAAATGAACAAAATCGTCCATATCTCAGTACGCGATATTTGCAAAACTAATTTCGCTCAAAACAATAGAACTCAGTAGGGTTTCAATATTTTACATGAAATTTTCAGAATCAACGTAGAATCGCATTTCGACCTTAAGTTTTGTATTGGAATTTTGAGTTAGGCCTTTAAAAAAATTTGGCGGCCAAATTCTGAATTTCGCATTGCAAATTTTGGAATTTGGCCGCCAAATTTTTTTAAAGGCCTAACTCAAAATTCCAATACAAAACTTAAGGTCGAAATGCGATTCTACGTTGGTTCTGAAAATTTCATGTAAAAATATTGAAACCCTATTGAGTTCTATTGTTTTGAGCAAAATCAGTTTTGCAAATATCGCGAACTGAGATATGGGCAATTTTGTTCTTTTTTTGCGATTATTTGAACACAGAATCCACAGTTAGGTAGATACTGAGCTGATAATCATAGATAATGTGTAGTATAGGCTTACCTTTCATATAAAGTTGGTTTCATTCAAAAATATTGATATTTGACCAATTTATGGGCCAAATTCGATCAAATTTGGTGCGTATGCCCAAATATGGTCATATGGTTTTTTGCTCATAGCTCAGTCATTTTTTGTCCAATCTTGATGAAAATTCATATACGAGTTCAGGGGACCACTAGCTACAAGTAGAGCACCTCAAATCTGGATTTTGTGCATGTTCAGGGTATTTGGCTAAATTGGGCCTAATTTGGACCAAATATGGGTGTGGCTGCCCCGCGGGCACCGTTTGGCGGTTGGGGTCCGGGACCCCCTCAAAAGTTCGGTCACTGGTCCTAGTTTGTTGGTCAACTGCTATCTCGAAACCAAGTTTCACAAAAAAATCAGGGTGAACCCCCCCCCCCCCCCCCCCCCCCCCCCCCCCCCCCCCCCCCCTTAAATAAAAACCCCACACACAAAATAAACGCATACTTGCCTTTGGGGGCAAGTGCAACATTTAAAGTTACACAAACTCTTATTACAATTCTAAAACTGATTCCAAGTTTACATATTTAAAACGTCAATAACTTATTTACCACACAAATTGATATTTTGATTTATTTGTCTAACCTGTTGAAAATAAACTGGACCATGTTGAACTGGTACTTCAATTATGGGTACAACCATGCTCGTCCTTGTGTACACCGCAAGTGCCTACTCCTGTAACATACATTTCTTGTCAGAGAAATCGTGTCCTAGTTTTTACTGTCAAACACTTACCGTCCAAGTTAAGTTAGGGAGCACTCATGGGTATATTCCTTTGGTTCCAGTTGGTGTAAACTTAAAGCACAGTTCATCATTTGGAATTCCACTGAGTTGATAATCGCGACCACATATTACAGCAAACTGTACATATTACAGCAAACTGTACTTATCTCCGCAGTTCAGCCGAGACATACTATAACTAAAAAATTATGTTATTATTCTGTTCCTGACTGGACGATAAGCACCGCGGTCAGTTGGAGGAGAGACCTTGACACACTATCAAGATTGTTTGACTATCATAAACAACCCCCAACCCACCCCCCCCCCCCCCCCCCCCAACAGTTTGCATTGTACATGGGCAGTGGGCACGGTTACATTGTAATGATCACGGTTCACACAATTTCTAGTTCTGTATGACGTAATCATGGCGTGTGTACCGAGGTGCAGTCTGCAGATAAGAGCACCTTGAAATTGCCAACCTGTGGCAGAGATAACAATGTGAACAAAGGGTCAAATACAGATAAGAAATGTAAACATACGATATAATGTCCCTCTGCTCACTCTTCCTGTTGTGATTGGACGGATCAGCGTCACGTGACAGAACACCTCTAATACAATTGGTCGAAATCACGGAGCACATCAGGGCTGCCCGTCGTCCGAATAAATATAATTCAGTTGTTATTATGATTGTTATATACCTTTATTGTGTTTCTTTTGACTTTTGCTATATCGTGCTCTGCTCTGAAAATTGTGATAGAACCTGTTTGAGTTGTTAATGAGACAATCTCCTTGTTCTTTCGTTGCAGAATCAACATGTTCTTTGTTTGAGTAACACAACAATTTTGAGGAAAAAGGAAGCGTTATTGGGCTGTAAAACCAACTTTAATCGATTTCTCGTGCAACGTTGTACAGGTGAGGAACAGTCACAAAAATGAGTTGCTTACCTGCTGTGTTTTGTCGTACTCTGCTCTTCGCTCAAGTTCGATCAGTTAAGGTTAGGATTGCCTCGATCTTTCGGTTTCAGCCCTAGGTCAAGAGCTGTAGAACCGAAGGATCAAAATATATGTTGCTTGTTGCTCGCATTCTAAACTATAAAACATCAATTTTGAGGGATAAGGAAGTGTTTATAGGTTCTGAAACCTAGCTAAATCGATTTTTCGTGCAATTTAAGGTTAGAAACGGTCATCAAAATGAGTTAATAAGAAGGTCGATTTCTCGGTTATTTTTGAGCTTTCGTTCAGAAAATAATTCGTGGTCCTCAAAGGGGGGTAACAAGAAGGCGTTACAAGTGTTACAAACCTTCTATAATACAAAATATGTATCACCTCATCAGCCTGCTTAACATGTGCTCGACCTAAAATGTAAACAAACAATGATCACCTCCTCAGCCTGCTTAACATGTGCTCACTATTAATGTAAACAAACAATGATCACCTCCCCGCCAGTATCCACATCTATTAGATAATAAGTAAATTTTTAAAAATTTCAAAAATATAATTTTTACCAAAAATCTTTGCCGTGACGTAAAACGTAAAATGAATTTACTTGAATAATAGAACAAACACCGTCACATAAATGAGATAACAGATCAGTCCTCATCCTCGTCCATAGTCCTCCTCCTAGCTCCTTATCCTCCTCCTCAGTCCTCCCCAAGTCCTCCCCCAGTCCTCCTCGTTCTCCTCGTTCTCCTCCTCATCCTCATCCTCCTCCTCCTTGTCCTCTTTCTTCTCCTCCTCCTCAATCGTCGTCCTCCTCCTCCTCCTCAGTCTCCTCCTCCTCAGTCCTCCTTAGTCCTCCTCCTCCTTCTCCTACTCCTAAGTCCTCCTCCTTCTCCTCCTCATCAGTCCTAATCCTCAGTCCTCCACTATTCGTCTTCGTCCTCAGTCCTCCTCATCCTCCTCTTCCTCCTCCTAAGTCCTCCTCCTCTGGAGTCCTCCTCCTCCTCCCCATCAGTCCTCCTCCTCCTCTTCAGTCCTTCTCCTCCTACTCCTAAGTCATCCTCCTTCTCCTCCTCATCAGTCCTAATCCTCAATCCTCCACTAGTCGTCCTCGTCCTTAGTCCTCCTCCCCATCCTCCTCCACCTCCTGAGTCCTCCTCCTGAGTTGTTTCTCCAACATATTGTTTTTTTACAGGTAGAACAGGTAATAACATAAATAACATTATTAGTTTTACAATTTCATATAAAATTTGTATGTCCAAAGATAAAATCATTATTAAAAGTACAACTCCTAAATGTATTTACAGGATTAAAACTGTAGCAAGTGAGACAACCTCTACCATTGCAACATCTAAAAGTGCTAGAAAAGACATTATTAGGGGTTACCCATCTATTTAAGGATTTTGAGAAAAAATTACCATTACGTCTAAGTCAAGAAGGTAACATCATCCCTTTCGGCGTTTCCGCCTAGACCCAACGACTCGAGATAGGCCAAGGACAACGGGTCGGACATCAACCTATTGTCATGGGGCTGCCATGATTGGGCGGGCGTTAGATGTCATGAACCTAAATAGTTCTGCCACCGACGCAGTGTATCCTAGCGAGATTCTCCGCGACCATAAAACTCTCTTAGAACCGGATCTTGCACTGCCGCTGTTTCTCGTACCGTAGCATGGCGGACAGCTCACGCCAGAAAATGAAAAAAAACAGGTAAATACAGGATAAATCAGGAGATGTATGTACAACAACAAGACTTCAAGGAGGGCGCCCAAGAAAACAAAGATCAAACAAATCTCGGAACCAATGGCCGGGAGAGATATAAATGTAATTATAGAGCAATATCAAGCAAAGCTATCAATTATGTATCCAACAGGGCGGAAGAACCGACCACCAGTACTTGATACCATGATACGGACTTAATCTAGGTAAACTATAGGTAAAAATATAATATTAATCATAAGCTAAAATGTGCTAATCTTTGTATTCTAAATGGGGAAAAGAAGAAACATTGTCAGTCAGTCGAGAAAATTGTCAGTCAGGCTATATGGCAGCTTTGTAGATGTTGTGACAATGATAGTAGTGGTCCCAGGCTTGCGACTGGAATTGCGGTGTCATCAGCAATGCGTGGATTTTGTATAGATTTGACATTAGTTGGACTGTAGCAGTTGATAATACGGGCTTTCAGTGATGGTTTCCCAATTCCCATGACACTTTGATGGTAGAGAAAAGTCCATGTATGCTACTCTGTCACTGATTTGATGGTACGAGACAACATTTGATACAAATTTACTGTTGATAATAAAACCGAGTCCGCCATGCCAAGACGACTTCTGGTTAAACAAAAGAAGCCTGTGGTTGCCGGGTATAACAGTGTTTGAGTGTTTAGACACCTTAGTTTCTTGGAGGGCTATAACATCCAAGTTGTATCTGTTGCAATCATTTGCAGCTAGGTGCTGCGAGTGTTCCTGACTAATGCCTCTAACATTCCATGTGGCGAAGTGGAGAGATGCCATCGTGAAAAACCGAACAAAACAAAGCTGAAGAGAAGAACTGTAGGCTTCTTGGAAGTGTCAGACGTTCTGGTCGTAATAGTTACTCCCATGCGTTCCCGTCACAGCAACACACCATCCTGCAACACACACTCTGCATATTTGAATTATGCTCCTATGCTAAGAGTAAGATGTAACATTGCAACCTTTGTCCTTAATTTCTTGCTAATATTTTATGATCTGTTGTTTTAATTGTATAAATGTGCCAACGGAGAACGCACTTTAAAGCACGAAAAAACTGAACACACTTCACGCACTTTTCCCGAAAAAATGACGCACGAACCAACTATGGTCTTGAACGGTGCGAGAGTCTTGGTAATGTCTTTTGCTAACTCAGTGTCTCCTGCATCCAGCCTAGCTCCAAGTCATCTAAAATTCCGTGCACTGCATCAGTTATCCGGTTATATCTCTCCAACATACTGCACACCGAGCTCCAACGGGTTTTGTAGTCTCGTTGCAGTCTGAGTTCCTTTCCGTGCTTCAATAAACAACAATAACTACGTCTGACCATACAACCTCCAAGTTACTTACTAGATGCGATAACGCAAAATTTCAATCTTCACTGCCACAAATTCATACGCACATACCATCACATTGCAAATTATTCTAGCAGTAGCACTGGGTTTTAACTTTACAGACAGAGAAATAGATACAAAAAATTTGTTAAATTTTGGCCATTTTACCATAATAAAAATTGGTTAATTATCGCGATAATTCTCGAAAATTGTCGTGATAATCTATAACGATATTTGGGAAATTTTCCTCGATAATATCGGTTAGTAACCCTAATCTTGATAGCTTTGAGCAACTTAAGTTCGTGACTTTCAAGTGCCACAATACTATTACTATAATTTCTACACTGGTGAATTTTGTAAATTCATTAAGTAAAACCTACAGGAGGATATGACAATTAGGGTTAAGTTTTACCCAATTTCCCGTGCTAACCAGGTTCTACCATGTGCCAGGAGCCGTTGAGACGCTTAATGTAAATATTTCACCCCGGGTTTGACCAGGTGACATTTAGATCCACTGCTTTAGTATCGGTTGTTATCTATCATACGTTCAATAATCACTGTTCTAACAGTGACCTGTTACTCTGGTCGGCACCTCTGCCGCATCTGCATGAGATCAAATGAGAAACGGAGAGGGTGCACGTGAACGCTAACAGGGTGCATAGGTGCATACTGCATAGTGAAGCAAATAAATAGTTTCCTGTTTAAATTTCTTCCCCATTTATCGTCTTAGTTGACAATTCCATTTTTAATCAATCTTCAGCCAGGACTTTAAACCAGGGGGAAGCGATCCATAATTGGCTTCCGCACGGCAAATATAGAGTGGTGTGAAGCGTTTATACACACGTTAATCAAGTTATTCTGTTATACAGAATTTTAAGCTTCTTTGTTAATAATAGCGTCGCGATGCTAAGGAGAATATTTCGACTAATGTTAAGGTCCGCTGAGACCTATTGACGGGGAATATTTTACATTTTCTTATTGTTCTGCTGGTTTGTTGACCAGCCTCATAGAGCTAGCTCCGTAAGGCTGGTGATCAGTAATTCTACAATTTATTGCATATTTTTTACACACTCACCTAACCAGCTGATGGGCATATTGATTATCATGACATAAATGTTATTTATATTTATAATGATTAATGAATCTGGTTACTACATCAAAAGTCAAAACCCCAATTTACCATGGAATTTGGACGTGTCGCAGTTCAAATTTGAGTGAGCCACCCTGTCAGGCTGTCAATAGGTGTCTAGGAGCTAGTCGGCTCGTAAATGTAAAACCACCGGATATGATCGGTGCCAGAGTTTCTAATAACAAATAATGATCATAGTTCCATACCTCAGCTCTGGTAGCTATTCCCACGATAGAAATCTTATCTTGATTCAAGTCCGTGATGAATGGATTTCCAGTTCCGAAGTCGAATCATTTCGAGCTTATCTTGATAGCTTTGAACTATTGTAAACCAAATTGCTTCTCTTCTTACTAAATATCGGACGATTTACGTACTAAAGTTCGTGGTTTTCGAGTGTCACTATACTATTATACTAATGAACGTTATAAATTCGAGATCCTGGTGGAACCTACAGGTGGACATGACAAGGATTAAGTTTGACCCATTTTCCCGAGCTTAATTACTGTCAATAAACTAAATAATCACTACTGCTTGAGCGAGCATGCTTTTTCTTTTACACAAAAACTCAGTTACATTCTTGAACGGTGCGAGAGTCTTGGTTATGTCTATAGCTAACTCAGTATCTGATCTCCTGCATCCAGCTTTAGATTGCCTAGCTCCAAGTCATCTAAAATTCCGTGCACTGCATCAGTTATCCGGTCATATCTCTCCAAAATACTACACACTGAGCTCCAACAGGTTTTGTAGTCTCGTTGCAGTCTGAGTTCCCTTCCGTGCTAATTTAACAAACCATAATATGTTTGTTGTTTGTTTGTTTGTTTATAGAACCCGTCCCCAATCTCGTATCGGAAAATGACTAAACTCAGGTCGGAGTGTGAATACGGGCGGACCATATAATAGCTACCAAGTTACTTATTAGATGCGATAACGCAACATTTCAATTTTCACTGCCACAAATTCATACACATTACATACTACACAGCACGTCAGCATACCATCAGTATCACACTGCAAATTATGCTAGCACTGGGTTTCAACTTTAGTTAATACAAACAGAGAAATAGATTTGAAAATTATGCTAAATGTGGCCATTTTACCATAATAAAAATTGGTTGATTATCGCGATAATTATCGAAAATTATCGCGATAATCGAGAACGGTTTTTGGGAAATTATCGCCGATAATTATCGGCCGGTAATATCGGTTGGCAACCCTATATAAAACGAACTCGCATATATCATGTCATGTTCTATTTGCTATTGTAACACAGCTCTCCGGCTCCCCATCGCCTACTCAGTTAATTGTTGATAATATGATTCATTAACTTAACGGTATGGAGGTTAGGAAAACAATAAATTATACAAGTTTAACTTTCATGAGTTTCAACTGTTGGGTTATTAATAAGTTGATAAGTTAAACATCGAGTCTAACGCTGCAACTTGCATCTCGTCCAACGTTTGAGCCTTGGCGACTACCAAGTATATTACATTGTTAATATTAATAATAGTCTAATTCTATCGTCTATCGCACATGGTCCTTACTCCTTAGTCGCATTAGCCACGGTTAGAAGTTATACATTATACATGCTGCCTTAAAAATAATAAGGTGACACGATTGTAATCTGTGGGGGGATTGCGCCCAATTGGACCAGTTAATCATTATTACATTTTACCCTTTCTCGTTCTGAATCAAGTTTGCCTCTGATCAATGAGCCAGCGTAGTCGGACTTTATTTGGCCGACATCAATTGAACCCTACAGAACCCTACAGAACCCTACAGAACATAGGCAATAGGCATGACACAAAGAAGATCAATGCTCGGTGGGGATTGGGACCCACTTAAATCACCTTAACACAGTGCCCCTCAGTAATCCATCCTGTCCCTCAAATTATTTGTTATATAGTATAGTAGTATTAAAAGTATTAAAAGTATTAAAACGTAAAACGTGAAAGTATTAAGTTTTGCGAGCGTGCTAAATTACTTTGCAATCGATCTTCGAGATTGTTCTAAAAAGCTTTTGTTAAGGATTATTGGGTTACAATGATAAAATGTATAATACTGAGTACTCTATAATAATATTAATAAACTGTCTCCTGCCGAAGTGACCTGGACAACTGTTGGGGGAGTTTTTAGGTTCATATTCTGTTCCGTCTTGCTCTCTTCTATGTTGTTAGAGGGTGTCATATCTAGCGTAGGTTTCTTCGGGTCTTCATTCAAGGAATCTTGTTTGCTAGTTGTTGGTGAGATCGCGATATTCTGGAGCTCCTTAAGGGGGCATACACCAAAACAGTGGTTTGTAGCGCGATGCACTACTGGGTCGCGCCGCGCATCAAATATATCTTCTCGCAACCAATTCGGTAGATCGGCGAGATGCACCACTGTGCCTCACCGAGCTGCGAAGGATTGACATCGTGAATCAAAACAGTGGTTTGTGCCGTCCAGACCAAATGACCTCATAGGCAGTTCAGTGACCTTCTAGCGCACCGTTTCCACACCAAAAAAGAATATTTTGAGAATACCTATTTTTGTAATCGAGCGTTTCCTGGTTAAGAGTGCAATTTTCGGAAAAAATTATTTTGTGTTTGAGACGCTATAAGTTAATCATTTCTTGCGGTATCAGGTTGAAATTTTGCTCGCCGTTTATTCACATCTATGTCAAGGTGTGTGTAAAATCTTGATATCATATCTATAAAGGCTGGTGTGTTATGAATTTTTAAAGTCAAAAAGCTAAAATTGTCCTTTTCAGGCTTATTTTAACAAAAAGTCAGTCAGGGAAGATCGGATTATTTGATGCTTGACATCAAATTGTTCTCTGAATTCTGGCGCAGTTTTTGATGCCCTCAAAAATGTTTTTACTCATTCACCTTCTGATCTATTGGACCTCAAAGCCAAACAACAAATTTAGGCAAATTTTTCGTTTTTAATATTTACTGATTTTTCTTAAATTTTGATAGGAATGTGCTAGTGACGTTTTGAAGGGTGCAAAACAACCGCAACTAGCACATTTATATATAAGTTATGAACAACAAAACACCCTAAAATGCTTCCCTTTGAAGTTATGGGAGAAAATGTGATTTTTTATTTGCAAAGCCAAAAAATCACATTTTCTCCCATAATGGAGAGATTAAAAAACCGCGCGATCGTTATTTGTGATTGATTGCGTGCGTGAGCCTCTGTGAACATTATATTCACCGCTCAAGCATGAATAAAACTAAAAGTACTAAGCAGTACGCAGTTCTGCGTGAAAATTTGTAGCACAAGTTTCATTCAACTTGACTACTCAATTATGTGACATGTTATTGTATTATATTTTATATATTGAGAAGGCCGGGGGGCCGGGCCGGGGAGGGTCTTTATCAAAATTCTCTCGAAATCGACTTTATAATTATAAACGTTTCTAATAGAGGGGACCGACCGTTCACATATAGTAGAGGCTCTTACGGGCATTGTCTGTTCGATACGCTAGGGACCCCAGATACACCTTACTAGACGTATTTTTGACCGTAGAATCGATTAAAAGTGCAGTTTCAAGATGATTGGACTGAGTTAGCGCGGTTAAAATCGCAAAAAACCGATTTTGGGGCCAAAAATAGGCCAAAAAAACCATGTTTTTTGATAATTTGGGCAAGTTAATTTTGTTGGCATGTCGACAAAAATTGCACGAATTAAGATAGCTTAAAGACAGCCGCACAAGATGGTAAAAAATAAAACAAATCCCTCTATTTTAGCGCAGGTAAAAATCCAAAAAGTAAAAATTTTGACTTTTTGCTTGAAGTTTGAATAAGTTTTTGCAGTTGTATTAAATCAACTCAAAAATAGTCACATCGTGTTTGTCTAAATTTTTCCTTTCCGAGAAGTACCCACTTCATATAATTTATCGAAGTTTGAATATTGTCACTCCGCAAGCGTTTTTGCCAAATTTTCGACGCGCACTACGCGCAAAAGCATTTAGTTGTTATCAATTGGCACCCGCGCGTTCATCATAAATTTCAAACAGCTATAACTCAACGAAATTATGTCCGTTCTAGCTCATATTTTCACACCAAATAGGAAATAATGTGATCTTATTGCTGACAAAATATGAATATAATTACTTTATTTGCCTTAGAGTAATAGACTGTCAAAGTTTAAAACGCGCATTGGTATAGCACGTGACTAATAAGGCCAAATTTATACTTCTTAACATATTATCGATCCTTAGACATCATACTACTATGTTTAATTAGCGGTTAGGTCTCTAAACTCGTAGCAGAAAACACGTCTTTTTGCCCGTAAGAGCTTCTACTAATAAGCTCTGTACAAAGGCTCATGCACGCAATCAATCACAAATAACGAGCGCGCGGTTTTTTAAAAAAATCTCTCCGTTATTTAATCGGATCGCAGTGTTCACGGCCTGTACTGCGCCAAAGACAGAAATAACCTTTAAATTATCTAAATTTAGGCTCTAGTAATTAAGAAATGTGACATGTAATTGTAAGATAACAATTATAGTAATACGCAATGCAAATAATTCCACCCTGCTGCGCTGCAGCAGGGCCATCAAGTGAAATGACCACCCTTACGACTTACTTTGGACAACTATGGCTATATAGTTACGGCATGTAACCAGCACTTACAGGAAACCAAATGATCAAATCTAACGCCGGCGACGGTTGAGGTGTTATACCACATTTTCTTCGTCCGAAGCTTTGCTGTATTGATCATGTACAGCTCCTCATTTAACCTTCACACACGATTTCTCGAGTATTCGGCTGAGGAGACCGTGGCCCTGGCCATGGCCGAGGAGGGCTATTTTTGCGTCATATTGTTTGGCCCTGCTCGGCCATGGCCGAGGAGGGCCATTTCTGTCATATTGTTTTTTATTATTTAAAAATGGCCCTCCTCGGCCATCATACACAAACAACCAGACTTGAAAGCTACTTGCCTACTTTGTGAGTGACTTGACTGCCAGCTATTGTTCTTAAGAACATAGGACGAGTTACCGGCAGGCCTAACGTCAAGATAGCAACAACTGGGGAGAAATTGCGATTTTCACATGTGAGGGTTCCTGCTGGCTTTAATAATACTTCTTTACTACCTTGTCTGGACAATGCGGGTTATTGGGAACTTGTAATTCTTATAGGGGGCCGGGTTCTAAATTGGTCAAAAATATTTTATAAAATATTTTATTTTGATATTATTGATTATCTTGTTTTGCAGAGTAAATTGTTGCAAAAACTCTAAACTCTTCCTTTATTAATGTACTCTCAGCCATGATTGTGTCTGTTTCTGTTGACTTGTCTAGAACTGAATCTGAGATGGAAGCACGTGATCCTTTAAATCGGCATGATAGTCGTGATCATGTGATTCTTTGTTTAGAGATCCCAGGCTAATCTGGTCGAGACATGTGCGCCTTCTCCTTCCTTTACTCTCTCCTAGGGAGGATACAAAATCAGTTATTAAGGGGGGGGGGGGGGGGGGGTTCACCCTGATTTTTTTGTGGAGCTTGGTTTCGAGATAGCAGTTGTCCAACAAACTAGGACCGGTGGACCGAATTTTGAGGGGCCCCGGGCCCCACCGCCAAAACGGTGCCGTGGGGCAGCCACGCCCTATTTGGTCCACAATTAGGCCCAATTTAGCAAATACAGAAGATGCCCAAAACCCAGAAATTTTAGGTGCTCTACATGTAAAGCAGTGACCATATTTGGCTTACGCACCAAATGTGATCGATTTGGCCTTTAATTAGTCAAATTTCAATAGTTCTTGAATGAAACCAACTTTATATGGAAGTGGTAAGCTTTATATTACACATTCTCTATGAGTATCAGCTCAGTATTTAACCTAACTGTGGTCTGTGTTCAAATAACCGCCAAACAAATCCGCCACCTTAGGTCTTATATAATCACAACATTAAATATTACAAACGGCCATTTCATACCTTTTTACTTTGGTTGTCCTATTATATCCATACGATCGCAACCGTAAAAAATAATAATTACTGGATTTATAGGTCAAAGGATATCCCAGTTCACAAACTATACATTTTCAGGACACTTTAGATGTTACCTTTGAACATGAAGAGCCGATGATTGAGATTCTGGGCTAACCCAAGCCATTACTTACACTAAACTGTTCAGTGCACTGCTCTCAAAAACCTCAGGCAATATTCTGGCACTGTTCCGTGAATGTAAAAACTAATTAAAGTTCTTAGCTGACCCACAGCGACTTCTATATCGTGGCAAATTCACACTTAGTTCTAAGAATCTACCTCGCGAGTTAAAACTTGAATCAGGAATGACAACTAGGATTTGCGCTGACTTTCATAATATGTAAATTATATTATAGTTTCTACAAATGATAGATCAGTTTCCTTTCAGTCAGCTTATTCATCTCCATTGTGGGCCCAGAAGGTTAAATTTCATAATAGTATAATATTTTTTATTCTTGTCGCCTAATATATTATTAATATAAGGAAGTACAATTGTACGGCAATCTTATTGTTAGGATTTTGAAGACCGTCTCGATTTTATTTGCTTCAAAATTACGTGCGACAGTTAGGAATGATATGTATTCTTATCACATTGTAGAATGTTGACCTCTATGTCTCATATAATTAAAATATCTGCAATTACTTCCGTAAGCACTTTTTTGCCGTTGTAGCTGTTTGTTTCGGTCGTTTAATTTAACGATAGTTTGCTGATAAGCCTGGAAGGGGCGGGTTAGCATCTAATTAAATGCAAAAAGTGCACAGAATCTTAAACATTTTACAATTTTTTCTCATAGTCTCTAATTTTTGGTTGCTACAAACATTTTAAACACAATCTTTCTTTTTCAATTTCTATACGAGGAAATACCTTTGCCGGGTTCGAGCAGGAAACCCGGATTTGTTCTCAAACTGGGTCTGATTGGCTATGCTGGCAGTGTACCTCATGCCTCTTGCTATATCAGGCAGTTCGGTTAATACGGCAATCCTTTACGTCAAGGGATATACTCACAGAGGTATGTGTTTAAATCGTTAAGATTACTAGATACAACTTAATTTTCCTTTTTTTTTTTTATAACCTTAGTTGCTGGGATCAAACGTCAATTTTGTCATTTTCTTTATTCTTAGGTCGTCGGCTTGACTTCAAACTGAAACTAATAACCAGTAGATTAACCATTAGATGTTAACACAACTTCTAACATACACAGGTATAAGCAAAGGTTTTGGTGGGCCCTGTTTGGGATGATGGCCAGGAGTTGGCTATCTTTTCAACATGCTGTTTGACGTGCAACACTATTCATCCATGAGAGAAAAGTCCCCTAGTGGGAAATACCAGGTCACTTTTGTGGACGCTAACGTGGCACAGATGACTGGGTAATTGTTACAATTTACAAGAGTAGTTTGACAAGATAAACAAGTTAGTTTTAAGGTTGGATTCTTTTCTTAAGAACACGTTCAAAAGACACTGGTTAAATATTTATCCATTAGCCACAGGGGGGGGGGAGGGGGGCGGGTCCGACGGTCGAAAAAAAACGTTTTTGCCAGTTGGCAGACCACGTACTATTGCGCTTGCACTCCACCCTTAGCCCCCAGAGCGCCTAGTTTGTCGTAAAATTGAGGTTAAATATTTGCCTTTTTAATCAGTTAACCTCACAAATAACCAGTTCTTAACTTTTGTTGCTCTCATCACAAGTTAAACTTATCAATGGTATCAATTGGCCATCCAATGTGAACAGAACTATTATATGTCCTTTATTTGTTGGAAAATTGAGGTTAACATTATTTTATCAGAATCCAGTCTTTTTGACTCTCCTGAACAATTTATTTACCACCTCAAAAACCTATCTTCTCCTAGAGCTTTTATCCTTTTCACTAAAATTGGAAACTTATGTTCCTGACATAAATTTAAAAGTTTGTTTGTAACGATTGTTGTAATTTTGCTCCTACTCTTTTATGAGGTTAACCATTTGAATTTTGTAACCCGCATCATTGGTTAACCTCATATCTTCAGATTTGGAGCAAGATATCATAAATCCGTTACATAACAATAACTCAAAATACCTTGAAGAACATTGTGCCATGTTACAAGGATCTAAAGTCATAAAACTGAAAAAGAGATAGATTTTGACACCAATTTCATTTAAAGTTTTCATGTACAATAGAATTACAGGTAAACCTTCAAAATATCAACACGCGATATCTTTCAAATAGGAAAACTTTGTTTTTCGGTAATGACAAAAGCATTTTAAAATTTAGATCGAGCTCTACAACATCTCTCAAAATCTCAAAATTGATCTCGGACCCCCCCCCCTGTGCCTTAAACAATTTCAATCTAAAAATCACACATCATTATTCATTATGGTATTTATAATTCCTTCCTGCAGTACAGGGATTGGGGGGCTGATACCGGAGACAGTACAACTCATTAAACTATCACCCTCCTACTAATCCTACGAGCTGTACAAGGTTACGGGGTTTCCTGGTGTAAAAGGTGTCGGTGGTAGGGCAGCAGAGTTTGGTTCCCTGACCATGTTAACTTACTATAGGGCTCACAAACAGTGGTTATCATTCTGGGGGCTCCACTGCTATCTTATTGGGGGAGTTCTGGTTTGATTCATTTGGATTTACCACTACTTTACCTCTAAGATACCCCCTGTCATTGCAGGGGGTATCTTTCTTGTCCTGTTTTCGTACAAGGATTGTGGTTTCTTCAAAGAATTCCCTGCCAGTTATGTTACTCTAAAAATAAATCTTCTGATGAAACGGTTTGTAGATAGTTTTGAGACTTGGAAATGAGATGAGCGGTGATAGTTGGTAGTGAGGATTTTTGGTTAAACCAACACAATTGTGGCAGATACACCGAATTGTTGGGCAACAGAGGAAACGCTGATATCACAAAAACCAGAACACCAACGAGGAGACTGGCCTAAGGCCAATGGGCATTCTCCATTAATTATTTCCCCATTATTTCCTACAGATTCTTGTAGGCATTGGTTGGATTTACCTCAGCAATAACCACTCCATACCTTTTCGACCCACGTGAAGTGAGTATTTCTTAGGGTGGGACATATCTTTTTACTTACGTGGCCAAGGTTTGCGGATCGATCGTATCGGTTACTTCATCAAGAAAGGCTGGGCAACACACCATTTCAGATCATGGCATTTTAGCAGTCTCTCAGCTATCGGAGTTTTTCATCCTTTCCCCAAACCCTAAGTTAACATTTCTGTTTGATAACGTGGGTTATCTTCGCGTTTAACTTTTCCACACTGCTCCAGGGCCCTTTCAAATCAAAATGTGAACATTTACCAGCCCTATTTGCCTTTGAGGAAGTCCAAGTAAAACTTGCGAGAAGGGAAATGTGCGCTTCCACCAAATCAAAGGTACGACAATTGGTTATGTCTTGACGGGCCTTTTAACAGGGTTGGTCATTTGTTGCCCGGTTGGCGATGAGTTACCTTACATACGAACAAGGAGGATTACCTTGTTGCTTGGTTTTTGTGTAGTCCCGTTTTGTACGAGTGAGGCGTCGAGTTGCGATAAGGAAAAGAATAAGAACAATTAAAAGGGACTGTTTCAGTAACCTCCAAGTTCATTAATCGGGGATAAACTGAATGTCTTCATAAAAAGCTTGGACCTGTTTTATACACATAATGGATCCATACGTGTGGTGGACTGGACAGTGATGCACCGTGTTGTGAATCACTATCTCTCCGGAACTGGTTGTTGGAACTTTGAGCTGTGTGTGGGACCACGTGTCAAATAACGACCTGGTCATTTATCGTGCCCATGAATCAGTGAATCGTAGAGAAGAAAACAATTTTATATAATAGAAGAATCGAAAATATTAATAAATATATTATATATTATAATAATAATATAATGGTTCTTAATATTAATTTAAAAAACAAACAAATGATGTCATCCTCTCGTCAACTGAAAAACCTTGTTGTATATGTACCACGATATAAAAAATGATTATTAGGCGCTCTAGTATCATAATCAGTGCTGGTTTAAAACAATTTCTTGTTAGCAGGTTCATGTAATTTAATTCATTATAAAATCCCTGTAACACTCCTGGCAGGCTTCATTCCCTTCATAGGTCCTTTGAGGCTTGAAACGGATCTGTTCCGTGGAAAACTGATAACAACTTCATCGCTTCCTGGAGAGGTGTTAACAGTGGAGCGAGAGACACACTGAGTCGCTAAAGATTGATCGCTTCTCGTGTGCAGTGTGTAATGACTAAAGAAAAAAAGGAGTTTTTACCGTTAAAGTAAACTTGTGGCCAATCCCCGCTAGAAGTGAGTAAACAGTGCCATTTTTCGTGGTCCCGGTGGTTGAATTACTGGAGCATTTGAAGATGTTAAAGCCAAAGACGTTCTCCATTATCCCTCAAAATCGAGTGACCTAATATATGGTAAACTCATCTAGATTATATCTCAAATTCTACATCCGGTACGGCTTACACACATGCTATCTCTCTTGCCATGAAAAAACATGGCTAACTTTCAAACTATGATTTAAAAACCTAAACCAAACTAAAACTTCAACTGGGCTCTCTATGTCACCAAACTAGACCAATAAGCATTTTAGCTTAGATAATTATATTTTTCTATATTTGTTAATAGTTTATTGACGTAGTCGGATGGTTGTAAGGGTGTGTCATGTAAGGTCACTCTCAAATCGTAAAAGATAATTAGTGGCCTTCGGCATTGAATCCTCTTCAACCTCCCCTGATTTATTTATTATTGATATTGTTTGATTGTGCCGTAAAATAGATATTTGTTTATTAATATTTGTTTATTAATACCAAGCGGTGGGCAGGAAATCAAGTCTCCGGAGACTTCAAAAGCAGTAGCCCCCACTAGCGGACAAAATGAAAGTCTGTTAAGACAATATTACGACTTCGAATTTTGACGGTCAGCAGCAGGGGATATCAATAATGATAATGGAGGGGCAGTAGCGATAACGACGAATGAGAATTCGCTTTAATGAAGATTTGACTTAGTATTGCTTAGATTTATTTTCTTTAAAATAGTCGTGTACTTTTTTTCTATCTCTGAGTACTATATTAACGTAAATTGAAATAACCTTCTTTAAACAAGTACAAAAAAAACAGAAATTATAAAGGCGGCACCGGTATATCGTGACGGGATAATTTGGCGGGTTTGGAGAAAGTCCCCGCCAAATATTTCCCGGTCATTAATTTTCAGTCATAAATTAACACCGATATAATATTCCCACGTAAAGTAGGTAAATCTTAATTCTGTAAATGGGAGGGTGGGGTTGGCATGGTAAACAAAGTCACTTCAGACCTCTGTTTACTCTTTCATGTTTAGACAACAACCAGAACCCCCGGTTACCACCCTACCTTGACACCACTCACCCTTCCGGGGCTCTTATATCACAAGATTAATTTACAACGGCCATTCATTACTTTTTTACTTCGGTTGTCCTATTAGCCATACGATTCGCCACGTGAAAAAATATAATATTAACTGGATTCATAGGGTCAAAGGAACTTTCCAGTGACAAAACCTATACTTTCAAGACACCCTTAGATGTTACCATTAAACTTGAGAGCCGATGATTGAGATTTGGGCTACCTTAAGTCACTTACTTACCCTAACTATTCAGTTGCATGTTCTAAACCTCAGGGCAATATTCCTGGCCACTGTCCGTGAATGTTAAAATAACTAATCAAGTTATCAGTGACCCACAGCGACCTCTATTCGTGCAATCCACACACTGATTCTAAGAATCTACCTCGCGAGTTTAAAACTTGAATCAGGACATGACAAACTAGGATTTGCGCTGACCTTTATAATATGTAAATATATTATAGTACTTACAATTGATATGATCCAGTTTCCTTTCAGTCAGCTTTCATCTCACATTGACTGGGCCCAAGAAGGTTTAATTCATGTCTCTATTATGAATTATCTGCAATTTACCTCCCTAAGCATTTTTTTTTAGGGGATTGTCGTGATATCATGGATCGCTTAGGTTCCACCAGGATCTGGTAGTCCTCATAATTTGCGGCCTCTATGTATCGTCATCTCGCACAACTCCGTAGACCCTTGTGGAGTTTAGGATGTGAATATGTGCAGCCTTCCAAATATCGATTGGGGTTACGAGGTGTGTACGGTCACTCGCGGATCGGCGCAGGGGGCTCTGCACCAGGCCATACCCAATTGATTGCGTCGGAGGCACGTGATTATGAGCCTGAGGTCAGTGACGTGACGTCACCTGAGCTTGTTTTCCGGTTTCCCGCTCATTGGACCAGGTGAGCTCGCATGCTTGTGACTGTGGGTTTAAGTACAGCTGTACTCCTGTAGTTTATATCTTATTACCCCCCTAATATAGAAATTGTAAAATTTTATTTTCTGACAGAAAGCTCGAAAATTACCAAAATATGACATGTTATTAAATTATTTTGAATGAACATAACTGACCTAAGCTTGCCGATGAGAAATCGAATTAAACTTGGTTTCAGAGATCAACAATGCTTCCTCATGTGCCTTGAAATCCATGTTTTATGTGACAATCACTTTATGGATCTGTTGATGAATTCTGCCTAACCAGGGTGTCATCTGCTCAGCTCACTCGAAACAACCATCACACACTCCGATCTCGCGCCTCCATTCTTAACAATAACGGGTCGAAGTCAAGAGACCAATAATGGTCGTGATGATACGTATGTGTTCCTGATCATTACATCATAAAGCAAATCAAGAGAGGAAGCGGCAAGGTCAAAATCTGACGTTTGCCGAGACAAACAGATTTGCGACAAATTGCGATTATTCCAGTTCTCTGAGACCAAAATTTGCGCATTTCCTTTAAAATCCGAGGGCCAAATATCACGTTCTTTTATTCATAGGAACTAATCCACATCCACCAGCCTTTTCAAATTTAGGTAAGACGAAAAAGTATTTGCGTTCTTAATGCTCAGGGAGCAGAACATGAACAAAAGTTAGAGTTTCAGAAAAGTGCCTCATATGTAAACTTACTCTCTTGTTTCCATTAAAATAACTTTTATAATAATCTTACCTAATAATTATAATTAATTTTTCTATTCTCACTAAAAGCCGCACAGACTTCTATCTTCACCACAAAAACGATAATAATTTTCATTACCCTGTTTCGTGTACAACATCACGAAGAGGAAGTAAGTTTAGACCTTACACTTAGATTATTAATATAGATGGTAGTGTTTTGCCTGACAAGCCTGTCGCTCCCTATTTGCAGCTAACAAACTAAGTTAACCGAATTTATGACATCTAACTTAGCCTTATTTTTTGCCAAAAAAAAAATACACTATCTTTCGCCCGCATAATTCACCGCGATTTTGCCTAGTTTGGACTTGTCCCGGCGCCTGTGAGCGTGTAGGAACGCTCCTCTATCGTTTGTTTTGAGTGTGTCCGATCCAAAACCAAATTCCTTGGGGTGGGAACACGAGACCGGAGACGTGGAGCCTGTGAGCGTGTTGAGTCTGTTAAGTGTTAGAGTCTGTTAAGTGTTTGAGTCCTAGGGTTTACACGAGACGTGGTAGCTCGTGAGCGTATCATCCGCGATTATTGGTCACTCAAAATCAATCGTTGCTTTCTGCTTATTTATTACCTGCTACTAATTATTCAAACAGGATCATAATGTTGATTGTATCGATTAAAACATGGATTTCAAGGCATAAGGAAGCATTGTTGAGCTCTGAAACCAAGATTAATCGATTTCTCGTGCAACTTAGGTCAGTATGTACATCAAAATAAGTTTATAACATGGTCGATTATTTTGGTAAATTTTAGCTTTCTTGTCAGAAAATAAATTTCGATTTCTAAAAGCGGGGTAATAAAGATATAAACTACAGTACAGCAGTACTTTATACCCACCTTACAAGCATGCAAACTCATCTGCAGTAATGAGACGGAAACGGAAAACAGCTCTGGTGGCGTCACAGTACGTGACCTCAGGCTCATAATACGTGACCCTGGTCAGCCCCCTGTCACCCGATCTTGAGGTGACGTACGGTAACTCGTTAACCAATCAATGTTATGGAAAGCTGCAAATTTTCACATGCCTAACTCACAAAGGGTCTTACGAAGTGATGCGATATGACGTGACATAGAGGCCGCAGACAGAATTATGGGACTACCAGAATCCTGGTGAACTAAGCAATCCATGATATCATGACAGGCCTACACTTTTTTCCAGTTGTAGCTGTTGTTTCAGTCGTTTATTTTTACGATAAATTTGCTTGAGTAAGACTGGAAGGGGGGCAGGGTATAGCCATCTACAAAATGCAATAAGTGCCACAGAATCTTAAACATTTTCACCATTTTTTCTCATCATTTAATTTCTGGGGGGTTGCTTACAACATTTTGATCATAATCTTTCTTTGTCGATTTCTATACGAGGGGAAATAACTTTGGGGTTCAAGCAGGAATCCGGATTATGTTCTCCATGCTGGGTCTGATAGGTACTGCTGGCAGTGTACCTCATGCCTCTTGCTATATCCGGCAGTTCGGTTAATACGCAATCCTTCTACGTCTCATGTATTTACTGACAGAGGTAGTGTTTAAATGGTTAAGATGACAGATAGTTACAACTTATTTTCCTTTTATTATAACCTTAGTTGACTGGGATCAACGTCAATTTTGTCATTTTTTTTCTTTAGGTGCGTCGGCTTGAACTTCAAATGAGGAATAATGACCATTAGATTAATCATTAGATAGTTAACACAACTTCTAACATACACATGTATAAAGCAACTTTCTGGTGGGGCCTGTTTTGGAATGATGCAGGAGTTGCTAATCTTTTTTCAACATGCTGTTTGGACGTGCAACATATCTCATCCATGAGAGAAAAGTCACCTGTGGAAATACAGGTTCCTTTTGTGCAGCTAACGTGGTTTACTGATGATGGGGTAATTGTTACAATTAACTGAGTAGTTTGACAAGTTAAACAAGATAGTTTTATGGTGGCTTCTTATCTTAAGAAACAGCATCAAAGACAATGCTTAAATATCAATCCATAACAATTTTCAATCTATAAATCACACATCATTATTCATTATGGTATTTATAATTCCTTCCAGCAGGACAGGGAGCTGGTGGGGCCTGATACCAGTGCAGTACAACTCATTAACAAATCACACCTCCATACTATCCTCGAGCTGTACAAGGTTACGTGGGTCTCATGGCGTTTAAAGGTGTGGTAGAGGGCTGCAGAGTTTGGTTCCCTGATCATGATAAACTACTATAGGGCTCCCAACAGTGGTTATTATTTGGGGGCTCCACTGCTATTCTTATTGGGGGAGGTCTGTTGATCACTTTGGATTTACCTTACTCTGCTCATTGCTGGGGGTATATGTCTTGTCCTGTTTTCGTACAAGCTTGTGGTTTGCAAAAGAATTCCCTGCCAGTTTATGTTAACCTCAAAATAGATCGTCTGTTGAACAGTTGAGACTAGGTTTTGGGTGGACTTGGAATATGAGATGAGTGGTGATCAAGTTGGTATTTGAGGATTTTGTTAGAACCAACACAAATGTGGCAGATCCACTAATTATGGGCAACAGAGGGAAGCTGATATACAACAACCCTGCACACCAACGAGGAAAACCGAGCCCTAAGGCCAGGGGCTTTCTCCATTAATTTTATCCCCATTATTTCCTACAGCATTCTTGAGGCACTGGTTGGAATTTACCTCAGCAAATAACCACTCATTACCTTTTCGACACGTTCGAAGTGAGTATTTCTAGGGTGGGAATATCTTTTTATCCTTTACGTGGCAAAGTTTGCAGGATCGATCGTATCCGGTTAACATCATCCATGAAAGGCTGGGCAACACCATTGCAGATCTTGGCCTTTTCAGCATTCCTCTCAGCAATCGGAGTTTTTCATCCTACTTCCCAACCCAAAGTTAACATTTCTGTATCATAACGTGGTATTTGCTTATATTCCCACACTGCTTCAGGGCCTTTCAAATCAAATGTGCACATTGGTGCCCTATTTGCCTTTGAGGAAGTCCAGTAAAACTGGCGAGAAGGGAAATGTGGCGCCACCTCCGATCAAAAGGTACGACAATTTGGTTTTATGTCTTTCGACGGCCTTTAAACAGGGTTGGTCATTTGGTGGCCCAGTTGGCGATGGGATTTACCGTACATACGAACATGGAGGATACTATGTTGCTTGGTTTTTGTGTAGTCTCGTTTTGTATGAGTGGAGGTGTCGAGATTGCGATAAGGAAAACAGAATAAGAACAATTATGGGACAGTTTTTTCAGTTACACCTCAAGTCATTAATCGGGGAAAACTGAATGTCTTTTTCATAAAAGACCACAAAAAAAAAAAATAAAAAAAAAAACTTGACCAGTATTATACTCTAATGGATACCATACTTGTGGAGGAATGTGACAAAAACCTATACTTTGAGATGAGAGACAGGGACATTGATGCACTGTGTTTGAGCCATCACTCTCTCTCCGGCATGGTTGTGGACTTTTAGAGCTTGTGTGTGGGACCACGTGTCAAACCTCACGACCTGGTCATTTATCCTTGCCCATGAATCAGTGAATGGATCGTAAAGAGAAAACAATCTTACTATATAAAAAGCGAGACGTTATGTAATATATTATATTATTTATTTATCCGTGCCATGTTTACTGCCCCACGGCATAATATTAACGCGAATTTCTGCAAAAACCGTAAAAGATATTACAACTGAAACTTTTTTGTACTGGGTCAAATGCTTTAATGGCCTCCAAATCGCATGAAAAATTAAAATATTGGCAAGAAAATAGGTGTTTTAGAGCCCAATATTGGTACCCCCAAAGTTTACTAATAATTGTTTTGTCTCTTGAGTCTTGGACACCATTTTTAGGGTTAGACGGGTTCTGCTAGTCTAATTAAATAGAAGAAAACGAAAATTAATAATATATATATTTTATATATATTATAATAATAATATAACTGGTTTTTTTAAAATTAATCAAAATAAACAAACTAAATGATGTCAATCCTCTCGTCACTGAACAACTGTTGTATATGTACACAATTTAAACATGATTATTAGCGTTCTAGTTCATAAATCAGTGCAGGTATAAACAATTTTGCTTGTTAGCAGTTCATGTGATTTAATTTAAATTATAAAATCCCTGTAACATCCCTGGGTTCATACCCTTCCAGAAGTTCCTTGTACGGTCCTGTTCCGGAAAACTGATAAAACTCATCGCTTCTGTGTCTTAGATCGAAACTGGAGAGCGTGTAACAGTGGAGCGAGAGACATCAACTGAGTTGCAAAATTGATCTCTTCTCGTGTGCAGTGTGTAGACTAAAGAAAAGGAAGGGTTTTTTCCCGTTAAAGTAACTTGTGGCCGTATTCCCGCTAGAACGTGAGTAAACAGTGCCACTATTTATGGTCCCGGTGGATGATTACTGGAGCATTTGAGATGTAAAGCCAAGGACGTTCCCCAATACCAAGCGGTGGCAGGAAATCAAGTCGGCTCTGACCTTGAAAGCAGTAGCCCCACTGCGGTCAATAATGAAGTCTTGTTAAGACACTAAATACGACTTCGAATTTGAAGTCTCAAATTTTGACGTTCAGCAGCAGGGGGATATCAATAATTGATAATGGAGGGCATTAGCGGATAACGAGAATGAAGAATACGCTTTAATGATGATTTGACTTATATTGCTTCTTAGATTTTATTTTCTTTAAATATAACGTGTCTTGTTTTTCTATTTCTGAGTAATATCAATAACTGTAAATGAAATAAACTTCTTTAACAAGTAACAAAAAAAAAAACAAAATTTCGGTTGAAAATTTGTTGACCTCTGAAAAAAATCCTTGAAAGGTCGGCCACCGGTATATTCATGAACCGGGATAAATTTGGCGGGTTTTGGGAATGTCCGCCATATTTTTCCCGCGTCAATTAATTTTCACAGTCATTAAATTAACCCGCTATAATATCCAAGTAAGGTAGTTAAAATACTAGTTCCCGTGAATGAGTAGGTTGGGGTTGGCATGGTACAAAGTCACTTCAGACTCTGTTTACTCTTCATTGTTTAGACAACAACCAGAACCACCCTGTTACCACCTTTACCGCCCCCCCCCCCCCCCCTGGACACCGCACCCTTCCGGGCTCTCATATCACAAGGCATTAAATATTATTACAACGGCCATTTCTTACCTTTTTACTTTGGTTGTCCTTTAGCCATTACGATCGCCACGTGAAAAATTAATATTACTGGATTTTCATAGATGTCAAAGGAAACTTTTCCAGTTCAAAACTATTACATTTCAAAGACACTTCAGATGTTTCCATTGACTTGAAGGTGCCGATGATTGAAGATATTGGCTAAACCCTAAGCCACTTACTTTACATAACTGTTCAGTTCACTGTCAAAACCCAGGCACTATTCCTGGCACCTGCCGTAGAATGTAAAAAACTAATTAAGTTTCAGTCTGACCACAGCGACCTCTATCTCGTGGCAAATCACACATAGATTCTAAGAATCTACCTAATCTATCTACAAATGATAGATCCAGTTTCCTTTCAGTCAGCTTTTCATCTCACATTGCTGGGCCCATGAAGGTTTAAATTTCATTAATCGTATATAATATATATATCCTTGTCGCTAAGTTAATTAATAAACAAGTAAGTAAAAATGAACTGCAATCTTATTGTTTACGATTTTGAGGACGTCTCGATTTTATTTGCTTCGAAATGACGTGTGAGGAACACTAAGGAATGATATGTATCTTATCACATTGTAGAATGTTTTTTTGCCTCTATGTTTATATAATTAAATATCTGCAATTACTTCCTAAGCACTATTTTGCCAGTTGTAGCTGTTGTTTCGGTATTCATTTTTACGTGATAAATTTTACTTTGCTTGATTAAGAATGGAAGGGGGCAGGGTTGCCATCTACATAAAAAGTGCACAGAATCTTAAACATTTCTCCCATTTTTTTCTCCTCATTTAGTTCTTGTTGCTACAAACATTTTAATCATAATCTTTCTTTGTCGATTTCTATACGAGAAATAACTTTGGGTTCAAGCAGGAATACGGAATTATGTTCTCATAAACTGGGTCTGATGGTACTGCTGGCAGTGTACCTCATGCCTCTTGGCTATATCAGGCAGTTCGGTTAATACGCATCCTTCTACGTCAAGTATTTATCGAAGAGGTATGTGTTTAAATGGTAAGAAGACTAGATACAACTTAATTTTCCTTTCCTTTTTTTGGGATAAAACGTCAATTTTGTCATTTTCTGAGGTGCGTCGCTTGAACTCAAACTGACGAATAATAACCATTAGATTAACCATATAAGGAGTTAACATCTTCTAACATCACAGTATAAGCAGCTGTCTGGTGGGCCTGTTTGGGAATGATGCCAGGAGTTGGCTTTCTTTTCAACTGCTGTTTGACGTGCAACACTTATCTCATCCATGAGAGAAACTGTCACCCCTGTGGAAATACCAGGTCACTTTTGTGGGGCAGCTAACGTGGTACAGATGATGGGTAATTGTTACTATTAGCAGAGTATTTGCCAAGATAAAAAGATCGTTATAAGGTGCATTTTATCTTATGAACACGTATCAAAAGACATGGTTAAATATCAATCCATTTAAAAATTTCAATCTAAAAATCACCACATCATGATTCATTATGGTATTTATATTTCCTTCCTGCGGGACAGGACTGGTGGGCTGATACCAGAGCCAGGTACAACTCATTAACAATCACCCTCCTACTAATCCTACGAGTGTACAAGGTTACGTGGGTTCCTGGCGCTGTAAAGGTGTGGTGGGAGGGCTGCAGAGTTGGTTCTGGACCTGTTAAACTTACTATAGGGCTCACAACAGTGGTTATCATTCTGGGGGCTCCACTGCTATTTCTTATTGGGGAGTTGTATGATCACTTTGGATTTACCTCTACTCTGTCATTGCTGGGGTATCTGTCTTGTCTGTTTTTCGTACAAGCTTGTGGTTCTGCCAAAGAATCTCTGCAGTTATGTTAACACTAAAAAATAAATCTTCTGATGAAACGGTAGAGACTAGTTATGGGAGAGACTGGAAAATGAGATGACTGGGGATCAAGTTGGTAGTGAGGATGTTGTTATAACCAACACAAATGTGGCAGTTCACCTAATTTTGAGGCATACAGAGGAAGCTGATATCACAACAGCCAGAAACACCAACGAGGAGGACCGAGCCTACGGCCAAGGTGCTTTCACATTATCGTTTATTCCCATTATTTCCTCGCATTCTGAGGCACTTGTTGGATTTACCTCAGCAATAACCACTCCATACCTTTTCGACACGTTTGAAGAGAGTATTTTCAGGGTGGGACATATCTTTTGATCCTTTACGATGGCAAGGTTTGGCAGGATCGATCGTTCCGGTTACATCATCCAGAAAACGGCTGGGCAACACCATTTAAGATCATGGCATTTTCAGCATTCCTCTCAGCAATCGGAGTTTTCATCCTCTTCCCAACCAAAGTTACGTTTCTGTATGATAACGTGGTTATCTTCGCTTATATTTTCCCACTGCTTCAGGCCTTTCAATCAAATGTGAACAATTGGGCTGCCCTATTTGCCTTTGAGGAAGGTCCAAGTAAAACTTGCGAGAAGAGAAATGAGCGCTTCCTCCAAATCAAAAGGGACGACAATTTGTTATGTCTTTGGACGGCCTTTAACAGGGTTGGTCATTGGTTGCCCTGTTGGCGATGGAGTACCTTTACATACGAACAGGGTGGATACATGATGCTTGGTTTTTTGTGTAGTTTCGTTTTGATACGAGTGCAGGCGTCGAGATTGCGATAAGGAAAACTGAATAGAACAATTAAAGGACAGTTTCAGTACACCTCTAAGTTCATTATCGGGAAAACTGAATGTCTTCATAAAGTTGGACCAGTATTATACACATAATGGATACCATATTGTGGAGGAATGTGACAAAACCTGTACTTTGAGATGAGAGGAGGACATTGATGCCACTGTGTTTGAGAATCACTCTCTCTTCCGGCACTGGTTGGTGGAACTTTTAGTGTGTGTGGGGACTCCACGTGTCAAACTCGTCGACCTGGTAATTTATAGGGTTATTTAATGATTGATTGATTATTGATTAATTGATTGATTGATTAATTGATTAATTGATGAATTGTTAATTGATTTATTGATTAATGATTAATTGATTAATTGATTAATTGATTAATTGATTACATATAACTATTGTTCGATTTAATCAAACTCTTTATTTTTTCCAGCTACTAACTACACTTAACTTGCTTTAAAAAAGATTCAAAAAACATATAAATAACCCACGTGAACATGAAGTGTAAAGATAACCCACGTGTAACATGAAGGTGTAATGATAGTTCCGACAGTGCTAAGGAGCAAACAGATAACACATCCTCCCCCACCACCAGCTGACCCTACTCACTGTGCCCTCCGGTACTTATACCTCTTTAGATGGAATAAGTCGCAGATACCTTCACCAGCGTTACTTGTGGAGTATGATAATTGACATGGTGTTATTCACGTTTATATGCAGTAAGTTAGATAAGAAAATAGTTGATTATTTAGGCAATTCGGTATGTTTTAAGGTTGTAATTCGTGCAGAGTCAGCACAAAATAAATTTTAAAAAATCTGCATTTCTATAGCCATTACATTCAATGTGAAGTAGAGAGGAAGTAGATCTCCTGATCAGGTGTAGTAGGTGATGAAAATGTACTGAAACTTCTTCTTGTTACCCCCCTCTAGCACCCACCTCATCTTCCACTTTCCTCGCCAAGACCCGAGCAGGTGTCAGATAGTGGTCTTGTAGCAGCTCCTCATTGGGGCACAAAAACTCGAAACACACGCGGACATTTCATACCCTTTAATTTAGTCTGTTACTTTGGATTATTTTATCTACAGGGTGTTTCAAGTCTCGTGTCAATTAGAAAGTTTATGCGCTCAAAATTCAAAAATGCGGCTAAACTGTTTAAATCTTTTTATAACTTGTAGCTTATGTATTACCTGGGAGATAAAAAATACAATTTTACATACATATTTTGTAATGTACTATGTATGCTTACAGTTTACATGACAATTCTACCTCATAAATAGCATTCCAGAACACCAGGTGTTATTATTAATAGTGGTATGAGAATACCCTGGCCCAACTCTTGGATCTACTAGCAAAGGGCTATTGTATTACAATTTGTAGCAATATCTGGAGCTTTTTTTTATAGTATATTATTAGTAAATTAGGTGCCCAAACTTCTAGTCTTTTCTTAACCTTTGGCAAGTCAATGATCATCTGCTTTTCTCAGCTATCAAGCTACTAAAAAGCTACATTTTGATTTATTGTGCATTTGACGTTGGAGCAAATTTGGCTTCCTGGGAATGATATATGAAAAAACATTTATACAGTTGTAGTTGTAACTTTATTATGTTACTTTTTGTTACGTAAAAAAAAACTTTTGTTATACTTTTTGTTATCAGCCGTTTGAAAACGTCCATAATAATCATGGTTTAAAAACTTCAAGATTTGATGATTTCAGCTTACCGTGGTGCTTTCAACAGGACGAGGAGACTAATAAAAGGCCGGATAAGACGAGGAGACTAATAAAAAGCCGGGGAGAGCGCCCATCCGCAGAGCCCCGTATTTATGGGGACCTACATTATCCCCCCTGAAAAGTATCTTCGCGGGAGATCGTTTCTGGAACACTAACGATCAGATGTAAACTATAATCAAGATTATACGTTCTGGTTACAAAACTCACATATTGATCCTGTGAGACTGAACAACCCTCTTTGACCCCAGGGCAGTAGTATGAGTCAGTTAAACTGACCTGAACAGGAAAACGACCGCAAGCTGAATCATTAGTCATGATAATTGGGGTGGAATCCCGGTTAATTGTAAAGGCATGTCTCCTTTTGAGGGCTCATTTGATCCAGCCGGAGCACAGTTCCATTCAGCTCGTGACAATCAACAGGACAGTGTTTATCCATTGAATAAAATACGAGGAAGACAAGGCCACCCATCCATTACCATTTAGACAAAGCTCACAGCAAATATCTTGAAGATTAAATGATGACCAGACAAACAGTTTCATTCCGGAAGGAAAGTTAATATTACCAGAAGTAGTGTTCAGCTAAGAAAGCAATGGTGCCCCTACCAGAAAACAAACAGATATAAACCAGAAATAAGCTCAGGAGCTGGACATCTCTAAGCAGAGAAAGGATCTTTTATGAGTAAAGAAAAGGGTACCCCCTCGACATCATCGGTTGTATCTGGCAGATTTCGTCAACTGAGGAAAACTTCAAACAAGAACAAGAATGTCCATACTCCTCTGACTACTATGAATTGACGATAGACTTCAATGGACAGAAAATTCGGCCACAACTGAGAGGACAATTCAGAGTTAGAATTTCAGTATTCTTATGATGATCCAGCGGGACGTCAGATCAACTCCAGGTGGAAACGTACGCTATACGGTCTGATTACGTTGATAACCTCAGAATAAACTACCAACATGCTCAGGTATTTAAATTGAAGAGTTTTCCTACTCACTACTTCAGTTTGAGCTACAAATTCAGATTTAGTTGGACAAATCATTCGTTGCTATAATCGGGAGTATAACTTTCAGCTGTTATCTTGTAAATCATTCAACATTAATGTACTTATAACCTTTCAGGAAAATCAAGCCCCAAATTCGTGAGTCCAATCCACTTAATACGAAGATCTGCGATACCATTTGAAATGCAATAATGAAATACGGCAAGAAATACGAATAAAAATTTAAACAATTGAATTGAATAGTACATTATTATTATATATAAAACTATTACAATAACTTGTCTTTCGAATTTCGTGATCTCAAAACTAGGGTGCCATTACGGTACAACATTTTTTTATCGCGATTAATCGATAATTTTTTCAAAATCTATCGCGGAATTTTATCGGTTTTCGGCGATTAATTTGTCACGTAATATTGGTATACACTCTGCATATTTGAATTATGCTTCCTATGCTAAGAGTAAGATTACTTGCAACCTTTTTGTACCTTAATTTTTGCTAATATTTATGATCTGTTGTTTTAATTGTATAAAATTGCCCACGGAGAACGCACTTAAAAGCACGAAAAAAAAATGAACTCATTCACGCACTTTTCCGAAAAAATAGACGCAACGAACCAACTATGGTCTTGAACGGTGCGAGAGTCTTGGTAATCTCTTTGCTAACTCAGTTGTCTCCTGCATCCAGCCGAGCTCCAAGTCATCTAAAATTTCCGTGTGCACTGCATTCCGTGATCCGATTATATCTTTCCAACATACTGCACACCGAGCTCCAACGGGGTTTTGTAGTCTCGTTGCAGTCTGAGTTCATTTCCGTGCTTCAATAAACAACAATAAATACGTCTCTGACACATACAACCTCCAAGTTACGTACTAGATGCGATACCGCAAAAATTTCAATCTTCACTGCCACAAATTCATACGCCACACTACCTCAACTGCCAAATTATGCTCGCAGTAGCACTGGGGTTTTAACTTTACAGACAGAGAAAAGATCAAAAAATTGTTAAATTTTGGCCATTTTACCATAATAAAAATTGGTGATTATCGCGGTAATTCTCGAAAATGTCGTGATAATCTATTAAAGATTTTTGGGAAATTTCCTCGATAATATCGGTTAGTATTTAGTAACCTAATCTTGATAGCTTTAGCAACTTAAGTTCGTGGACTTTCAAGTTGTCAACAATACAATTACTATAATTACTACACTGGTGAATTTTGTAAATTCATTAAGTAAACCTACAGTGAGGATATGACAATAGGCGTTTAAGTTTGACCCAATTTCCGTGCTACCAGGTTTCTACATGTACTGTGCCAGGAGCGTTGGGACGCTTAAGTAAATATTTCACCCGGGTTGACAGGTGACATTTAGATCCACTGCTTCTAGTATCGGTTGTTATCTATCATTACGTTCAATAATCACTGTTCTAACAGTGACCTGTTACTTGGTCCGGCACTCTGCGCCATCTGCATGAGATCAATGGAACACGTTCAAAAAAAGGTGGCACTAGAGATTGATTTTTTTAAAGCGTTTTTAAAAATAGTCATTGTTCTTTGTTGGTTGTTATATCAATCTTTACTTTAGCAAATTCATTTAAATTTCATGATCCGAAATCACGGAGTCTCTAGTGCTTATATTACAGGAAGTTATCGTTATTTGTGTAGCCTAATGATTCAAATATCACACAATTAGACATGCAAGATGAAATCAACACTAGTATAATCTGAAAAGTACTATTCACAAAGACGCCAAAATTGATATGGTGATTATTAATGAATGTAAGGAATGGAATGTCTATCTCGAAATTGTTATTAGGTGCCAAAATGGATTCAAAAATCACAACTTAAAAACGTTGGAAATGAGGCCTATTTTGAGCAGTGATTATTGAATTCATCTTACGTGTTTATTGGCTTTCTATCATTTTTTTTTAGGGTAAAAATAGTATTAAATAGTATTAAACCAGTTAATATGAGTTCAAAATCACATATTTCGTTAAAGGTTTCGCTATTAAGTCACACTATAGTAAGCCTTAAAATTAAGTGCAGATTATGACAATTTATATCATTCTATGATTCGTATTATGTGATTTTTGAAATCCATGTCTAAGCTTATCCTATATTGAAGGCCTTTGAGCATAATTTTTGATCTTGGTGCTTTAATGATTCTAAAATCACACAAATCTGGCTACCAAATATGTAATTTCCTTTAAGTGTGATAATTGAATCATACGTAATGATCAAGTTGAAAAGACATTTTGAAAGTAAAGGTAATGAATCAATAATCAACATTTCAAAAATCGATTAAGTATTATATGTTTACTGTTATATGATTCATTTTGTCACTTTATGGCGGACAAAATTATCATGGCTTGGCTGTAAAAGTATTGCAAAATTTTTCCGAAAATTGATTATATAATATTTGACCAAAACCCATAATCATGGGTAGAGTGAACCGCTGCCAGTGTCTCTCTTTTCCAAACAAAAGAAAATGATATTAATTTGAGGAACCGTCCGCAAATGCAAATTGATACCGAGAATGAAATCGGTCGCTCGCTTTTCCCATTCAATAAGCTTTATTACAATACGTAAGCCGTGAATGAATGGGAAAAGCGAGCGACCGATTTCATTCTCGGTATCAATTTGCATTTGCGGACGGTTCCTCAAATTAATATCATTTTCTTTTGTTTGGAAAAGAGAGACACTGGCAGCGGTTCACTCTACCCATGATTATGGGTTTTGGTCAAATATCATCTCTTTTTGATTATAATGTCAGGATAATTTACACAGTCGAAACTTAATAAGGAGGTAATTTCAACGATTTCGAAATTTTACCTTTGAAAACGTTTCCTTGTGTTTAGGTAGGCATATCTGTCAATAACAGACTGAATATAGCACTTTTTACTCATTCAAGTTGGCATTAAATTCATATATAATGCCATTTTAATATCGTGGGAAAGCAGAATATATTCGAAATCACGAATGAGCAAAATTCTCACCTTTCGCACGTGCAAACTTTGAGCGGACGTTGCGTGCGCATAAAATATTGAATCACCATAAATTTTTGCATAGTGTTATTTAATATATAGTTTGATAAGCATGAAAAGTTTCAGAAGATTTCAAAAAGAACTTGGATCACAACGGGACTCCAAAGTTGGTAAAAATCGTGAAAATAACAATTTTTAGTGATTTTAGCTATTTTAAATCAATTTGGGCGTGTCCCCACGTGTGCAACTTTTCGATTTTCAACTTTAAAACTAGCCTATAACACAATTTAGACCTTTAGGAAGCAAAATTGAGCTCCACAACCCAAGGGATGGCCCAACACCAGAGAATACTAATTCACAACTTTTGTGTTTTTATAAAATTATTCTTCAAAAAAGCACAAACTTCAATAGCGAATATCTTTATGAAGGAGCAAGGTAGGAAAACTTTCCGGTAGATTTTCAGAATGCTTGAACAATTATCTAAGATGAAAATGTCCTCAGATTTTGAATAAAATTACTCCTTAATGCTTTAAAATCGATTTGAAAAGTTGTTATTTTGTCAAAAATCAAGTTTTAAAAACACTTAAATTGATGACGTCATCAAGTGATGATGATGACGATAAATTATTTTTCGATATAATGTAAACTAAAGTATAAACAATTATCTTTAAAACCTGTGGTTCGAAATGACTGTATCTTTTATACTTTTGAATCTACGGACACTTAAATGTAGGCTACAATTTACTGCAAAAGCGTCTATACTATATATATATATATAGCTTCACGACAATCTGTTGTAAAACAGGGGTTCCAGAAAACCCACTTCCCGATACTCCTGCAACATGAAATTTTTTTTACAGTCGATTTGGACAAGGTCTAGACGCTCTGCAAAGTTTCAGATCTCTAACTCGATTTTAACATGGTTTTTAAGGCACCTGAATATGGCGATTTTGGGTTTTTTACCTAATTTCGTATAACATGCTGGCGCGTATTTTGCGCAAATTTCTTAAAAACCTCCACATAACTATTTCTTATTCCTGTCATCTTTAACATTGAATTAGAATGTTTTGAACTTAAATATACCTGCTGAACTACTTTCGATGAGTCTTAATGCCTGGAAAACAATAAAGGGGATATAATAGTATAGGGGGTACATAGTGTTGTGAATATAAGGGCAACGGTTATGCTTGCCAGCATTGTGATCTGGTTACTACATCAAAAGTCAAAACCCCAATTTACCATGGAATTTGGACGTGTCGCAGTTCAAATTTGAGTGAGCCACCCTGTCAGGCTGTCAATAGGTGTCTAGGAGCTAGTCGGCTCGTAAATGTAAAACCACCGGATATGATCGGTGCCAGGGTTTCTAATAACAAATAATGATCATAGTTCCATACCTCAGCTCTGGTAGCTATTCCCACGATAGAAATCCTATCTTGATTCAAGTCCGTGATGAATGGATTTCCAGTAGATTTCATCCGAAGTCGAATCATTTCGAGCTTATCTTGATAGCTTTGAACTATTGTAAACCAAATTGCTTCTCTTCTTACTAAATATCGGACGATTTACGTACTAAAGTTCGTGGTTTTCGAGTGTCACTATACTATTATACTAATGAACGTTATAAATTCGAGATCCTGGTGGAACCTACAGGTGGACATGACAAGGATTAAGTTTGACCCATTTTCCCGAGCTTAATTACTGTCAATAAACTAAATAATCACTACTGCTTGAGCGAGCATGCTTTCTCTTTTACACAAAAACTCAGTTACATTCTTGAACGGTGCGAGAGTCTTGGTTATGTCTATAGCTAACTCAGTCTCTGATCTCCTGCATCCAGCTTTAGATTGCCTAGCTCCAAGTCATCTAAAATTCCGTGCACTGCATCAGTTATCCGGTCATATCTCTCCAAAATACTACACACTGAGCTCCAACAGGTTTTGTAGTCTCGTTGCAGTCTGAGTTCCCTTCCGTGCTAATTTAACAAACCATAATATGTTTGTTGTTTGTTTGTTTGTTTATAGAACCCGTCCCCAATCTCGTATCGGAAAATGACTAAACTCAGGTCGGAGTGTGAATACGGGCGGACCATATAATAGCTACCAAGTTACTTATTAGATGCGATAACGCAACATTTCAATTTTCACTGCCACAAATTCATACACATTACATACTACACAGCACGTCAGCATACCATCAGTATCACACTGCAAATTATGCTAGCACTGGGTTTCAACTTTAGTTAATACAAACAGAGAAATAGATTTGAAAATTATGCTAAATGTGGCCATTTTACCATAATAAAAATTGGTTGATTATCGCGATAATTATCGAAAATTATCGCGATAATCGAGAACGGTTTTTGGGAAATTATCGCCGATAATTATCGGCCGGTAATATCGGTTGGCAACCCTATATAAAACGAACTCGCATATATCATGTCATGTTCTATTTGCTATTGTAACACAGCTCTCCGGCTCCCCATCGCCTACTCAGTTAATTGTTGATAATATGATTCATTAACTTAACGGTATGGAGGTTAGGAAAACAATAAATTATACAAGTTTAACTTTGATGAGTTTCAACTGTTGGGTTATTAATAAGTTGATAAGTTAAACATCGAGTCTAACGCTGCAACTTGCATCTCGTCCAACGTTTGAGCCTTGGCGACTACCAAGTATATTACATTGTTAATATTAATAATAGTCTAATTCTATCGTCTATCGCACATGGTCCTTACTCCTTAGTCGCATTAGCCACGGTTAGAAATTATACATTATACATGCTGCCTTAAAAATAATAAGGTGACACGATTGTAATCTGTGGGGGGATTGCGCCCAATTGGACCAGTTAATCATTATCACATTTTACCCTTTCTCGTTCTGAATCAAGTTTGCCTCTGATCAATTATTATTATTATTAAATCTAAAATAGCTAATAATTTAATAAATTATTAACAGGCCCCTTAACGTGGGCAATAATATACGCTTTATATCTGATCAATGAGCCAGCGTAATCGGACTTTATTTGGCCGACATCAATTGAACCCTACAGAACATAGGCAATAGGCATGACACAAAGAAGATCAATGCTCGGTAGGGATTGGGACCCACTTAAATCACCTTAACACAGTGCCCCTCAGTAATCCATCCTGTCCCTCAAATTATTTGTTATATAGTAGTATTAAAAGTATTAAAACGTAAAACGTGAAAGTATTAAGTTTTGCGAGCGTGCTAAATTACTTTGCAATCGATCTTCGAGATTGTTCTAAAAAGCTTTTGTTAAGGATTATTGGGTTACAATGATAAAATGTATAATACTGAGTACTCTATAATAATATTAATAAACTGTCTCCTGCCGAAGTGACCTGGACAACTGTTGGGGGAGTTTTTAGGTTCATATTCTGTTCCGTCTTGCTCTCTTCTATGTTGTTAGAGGGTGTCATATCTAGCGTAGGTTTCTTCGTGTCTTCATTCAAGGAATCTTGTTTGCTAGTTGTTGGTGAGATCGCGATATTCTGGAGCTCCTTAAGGGGGCATACACCAAAACAGTGGTTTGTAGCGCGATGCACTACTGGGTCGCGCCGCGCATCAAATATATCTTCTCGCAACCAATTCGGTAGATCGGCGAGATGCACCACTGTGCCTCACCGAGCTGCGAAGGATTGACATCGTGAATCAAAACAGTGGTTTGTGCCGTCCAGACCAAATGACCTCATAGGCAGTTCAGTGACCTTCTAGCGCACCGTTTCCACACCAAAAAAGAATATTTTGAGAATACCTATTTTTGTAATCGAGCGTTTCCTGGTTAAGAGTGCAATTTTCGGAAAAAATTATTTTGTGTTTGAGACGCTATAAGTTAATCATTTCTTGCGGTATCAGATTGAAATTTTGCTCGCCGTTTATTCACATCTATGTCAAGGTGTGTGTAAAATCTTGATATCGTATCTATAAAGGCTGGTGTGTTATGAATTTTTAAAGTCAAAAAGCTAAAATTGTCCTTTTCAGGCTTATTTTAACAAAAAGTCAGTCAGGGAAGATCGGATTATTTGATGCTTGACATCAAATTGTTCTCTGAATTCTGGCGCAGTTTTTGATGCCCTCAAAAATGTTTTTACTCATTCACCTTCTGATCTATTGGACCTCAAAGCCAAACAACAAATTTAGGCAAATTTTTCGTTTTTAATATTTACAGATTTTTCTTAAATTTTGATAGGAATGTGCTAGTGACGTTTTGAAGGGTGCAAAACAACCGCAACTAGCACATTTATATATAAGTTATGAACAACAAAACACCCTAAAATGCTTCCCTTTGAAGTTATGGGAGAAAATGTGATTTTTTATCTGCAAAGCCAAAAAATCACATCTTCTCCCATAATGGAGAGATTAAAAAACCGCGCGATCGTTATTTGTGATTGATTGCGTGCGTGAGCCTCTGTGAACATTATATTCACCGCTCAAGCATGAATAAAACTAAAAGTACTAAGCAGTACGCAGTTCTGCGTGAAAATTTGTAGCACAAGTTTCATTCAACTTGACTACTCAATTATGTGACATGTTATTGTATTATATTTTATATATTGAGAAGGCCGGGGGCCGGGCCGGGGAGGGTCTTTATCAAAATTCTCTCGAAATCGACTTTATAATTATAAACGTTTCTAATAGAGGGGACCGACCGTTCACATATAGTAGAGGCTCTTACGGGCATTGTCTGTTCGATACGCTAGGGACCCCAGATACACCTTACTAGACGTATTTTTTCCATCGCCTTAAAAAGGCAATAGATGGTTAGAAGTGGTAGGAATTGAGGACGGGTATAGTGGGTAGGTATGTTTTTCGTGTCACGTGAGTCATGAATTGTGTCACAAAGGAAAACATGCATTACCCTCCGCATAACCATTTAAATGCATCTTCTCTGCGCGCGGAGCAGTAATGGTGTCATCTCCACGGTTACCCTCCGCACACGTTTGCACGATTTGACGATTGTAATATTGTATTACACTTTCAAATGCGCGGCGCCAAGCTGACTGAAGTTTTCATAACATTTACGGTCATGGGTCAGCGTACGTATGTAATTACAATAATTTATTCTGTTGTTTTAAATGGATTTTAATATAAATAATGTTGATCATTGATGCGCTACAAGTACAACTACAAGTTGAAGTATAACATACTAATTTCACGTTTTGTTGTGAGTTATTGGTGCAACAACCGACTTGGCTCCCGATAATGCTATTAGAAATTAGAAATTAGAAAGATCATTGCAAAATTACATGTGTCAGAACTCAGATCCCAATCAGTTAAATGAAGATTATTAATAATCCGTTATATTGTTGAACGAGCGTGCTTAATCACTTTACAGTCGATCTTCGAGATTGTTCTAAAATTGGAATCACAATGCTGGCAAGCATTACCGTCGCCCTTATATTCACAACACTATTTACCCCCTATACGATTATATCCCCTTTATTGTTTTCCAGGCATTAAGACTCATCGAAAGTAGTTCAGCAGGTACATTTAAGTTCAAAACATTTTAATTCAATGTTGAAGATGACAGGAATAAGAAATAGTTGTATGGAGGTTTTTAAGAAATTTGCGCAAAATACGCGCCAGCATGTTATACGAAATTAGGTAAAAAACCCAAAATCGCCATATTCAGGTGCCTTAAAAACCATGTTAAAATTGAGTTAGAGATCTGAAACTTTGCAGGGCGTCTAGACCTTGTCCAAATCGACTGTAAAAAAAATTTCATGTTTCAGGAGTATCGGGAAGTGGGTTTTCTGGAACCCCTGTTTTACAACAGATTGTCGTGAAGATATATATATATGTATAGACGCTTTTTGCAGTCAATTGTAGCCTACATTTAAGTGTCCGTAGATTCAAAAGTATAAACGATACAGTCATCTCGAACCACAGGTTTTAAAGATAATTGTTTAAGCTTTAGTTTACATTGTATTGAAAAATAATTTAACGTCATCATCATCACTTGATGACGTCATCAAGTTAAGTGTTTTTAAAACTTGACTTTTGACAAAGTAACAACTTTTTAAATCGATTTTACACTATTAAGGAGTAATTTTATTCAAAATCTGAGGACATTTTCATCTTAGATAATTGTTCAAGCATTCCGAAAATCTACCGGAAAAGTTTCCTACCTTGCTCCTTCATAAAGATATTTGCTATTGAAGTTAGTGCTTTTTTGAAGAATAATTTTATAAAAACACAAAAGTTGTGAATTAGTATTCTCTGGTGTTGGGCCATCCCTTGGGTTGTGGAGCTCAATTTTGCTTCTTAAAGGTGTAAATTGTGTTATAGGCTAGTTTTAAAGTTAAAAATCGAAAAGTTGCACACGTGGGGACACGCCCAAATTCATTTAAAATAGCTAAAATCGCTAAAAATTTTGATTTTCACGATTTTTATCAACTTTGGAGTCCCGTTGTGATCCAAGCTCTTTTTGAAATCTTCTGAAACTTTGCATGCTTATCAAACTATATATTAAATACCACTATGCAAAAATTTACGGTGATTCAATATTGTATGCGCACGCGACGTCCGCTCAAAGTTTGCACGTGCGAAAGGTGAGAAATTTGCTCATTCGTGATTTCGAATATATTCTGCTTTCCACGATATTTAAATGGCATTATATATGAATTTAATGCCAACTTGAATGAGTAAAAAGTGCCATATTCAGTCGGTTATCGACAGAAATACCTAACTAAACACAAGGAAACGTTTTCAAAGGCAGAATTTCGAAATCGTCGAAATTACCTCCTTGTTAATAAAGTTTCGACTAGCTGTGTAAATTATCCTGACATTATAATCAAAAAGAGATGATATTTGACCAAAACCCATAATCATGGGTAGAGTGTACCGCTGCCAGTGTCTCTCTTTTCCAAACAAAAGGAAATGATATTAATTTGAGGAACAGTCCGCTAATGCAAATTGATACCGAGAATGAAATCGGTCGCTCGCTTTTTCCATTCGATCACGGCTTACGAATTGTAATAAAGCTTATTGATTTGAAAAAGCGAGCGACCGATTTCATTCTCGGTATCAATTTGCATTAGCGGACTGTTCCTCAAATTAATATCATTTCCTTTTGTTTGGAAAAGAGAGACACTGGCAGCGGTACACTCTACCCATGATTATGGGTTTTGGTCAAATTAATATATCAAATAATAGGTTAGGGTTTCGAATAGTCGTTCAGGGCCAGCTAGAGAACGAGTTGAAAAAGTTACGTGACAGTCGAGTGCAGAGTAATTAATTATCATGATCATTCATCATCCTTTGTTGAACAAATTATGATGCTGATATCATGTCGAACATTATTGTCGAGCGATTAATTTGTTATACTTATACGAAATGGACCGTAAATATTATTATGAGTTACATTATGATTACCTAATACGGATTTCAACCATTCCTTCACATGGCTTTTGTAAATTGTAATTTTAAATTTTAAAAGGTAATGCCTACGAGTACGGTCGATGGAAATCTAGCGTCCGCTAACCGGCGCAATTCTTGTTGACCGTAGAATCGATTAAAAGTGCAGTTTCAAAATGATTGGACTGAGTTAGCGCGGTTAAAATCGCAAAAAACCGATTTTGGGGCCAAAAATAGGCCAAAAAACCATGTTTTTTGATAATTTGGGCAAGTTAATTTTGTTGGCATGTCGACAAAAATTGCACGAATTAAGATAGCTTAAAGACAGCCGCACAAGATGGTAAAAAATAAAACAAATCCCTCTATTTTAGCGCAGGTAAAAATCCAAAAAGTAAAAATTTTGACTTTTTGCTTGAAGTTTGAATAAGTTTTTGCAGTTGTATTAAATCAACTCAAAAATAGTCACATCGTGTTTGTCTAAATTTTTCCTTTCCGAGAAGTACCCACTTCATATAATTTATCGAAGTTTGAATATTGTCACTCTGCAAGCGTTTTTGCCAAATTTTCGACGCGCACTACGCGCAAAAGCATTTAGTTGTTATCAATTGGCACCCGCGCGTTCATCATAAATTTCAAACAGCTATAACTCAGCGAAATTATGTCCGTTCTAGCTCATATTTTCACACCAAATAGAAAATAATGTGATCTTATTGCTGACAAAATATGAATATAATTACTTTATTTGCCTTAGAGTAATAGACCGTCAAAGTTTAAAACGTGCATTGGTATAGCACGTGACTAATAAGGCCAAATTTATACTTCTTAACATATTATCGATCCTTAGACATCATACTATTATGTTTAATTAGCGGTTAGGTCTCTAAACTCGTAGCAGAAAACACGTCTTTTTGCCCGTAAGAGCTTCTACTAATAAGCTCTGTTACAAAGGCTCATGCACGCAATCAATCACAAATAACGAGCGCGCGGTTTTTTAAAAAAATCTCTCCGTTATTTAATCGGATCGCAGTGTTCACGGCCTGTACTGCGCCAAAGACAGAAATAACCTTTAAATTATCTAAATTTAGGCTCTAGTAATTAAGAAATGTGACATGTAATTGTAAGATAACAATTATAGTAATACGCAATGCAAATAATTCCACCCTGCTGCGCTGCAGCAGGGCCATCAAGTGAAATGACCACCCTTACGACTTACTTTGGACAACTATGGCTATATACTATATTATATTTGACCAAAACCCATAATCATGGGTAGAGTGGACCGCTGCCAGTATCTCTCTTTCCCAAACAAAAGGAAATGATATTAATTTGATTGACCGTTTTCAAATGCAAAATGATACCGAGAATGAAATCGGTCGCTCGCTTTTCTCATTCATTCACGGCTTATAGTTATACGAATTGTAATAGGTTTCGATAAATTACATCGATCACTGTATGCTGTAATAATTTATTTGGGTTGCGTTCGGGTCGTTACCTAGTATTTCGGGATAAGGGTGGTAGTTAGTGAATTAGCTGAAGTTAATTGAATCTTTATTGCCGAGTACAACTATCTTCGGGTATGGTAGTTCTTCTTAATTTATTACATTTGTAATTGTAAATGAATGGGAAAAGCGAGCGACCGATTTCATTCTCGGTATCATTTTGCATTTGAAAACGGTCAATCAAATTAATATCATTTCCTTTTGTTTGGGAAAGAGAGATACTGGCAGCGGTCCACTCTACCCATGATTATGGGTTTTGGTCAAATATCATCTCTTTTTGATTAATGTCAGGGTACTTTATAAAGTCGAAATATAAGGTATAAACTGATATCTTCATTAATAAGGAGGAAGTTTCAACGATTTCGAAATTTTTCCTTTGAAAACATTTCCTTGTGTTTGGGTAAGCATATCGGTCGATCACTGACTGAATTTGCCACTTTATACTCATTCAAGTTGGCATTAAATTTATATATAATGACATTGAACTGTCGTGGTAAAGCAGAATTTGTTCGAAATCACGAATGAGCAAAATTATCACCTTTCGCACGTGCAAACTATGAGCGGACGTTGCGTGCGCATCCAATATTGAATCGCCGTTAATTTTTGCGTGTTGGTGTTTTATATATAGTTTGATAAGCATGCAAAGTTTCAAAGTATTTCAAGTAGAACTGTAATCACAACGGCACTCTAAAGTTGACAGAAAATGACGAAAACAGCAATTTTCAGTGATTTTAGCGATTTTCTATCAATTTGGGCGTGTCCCCACGTGTGCATCTTTTCGATTTTTAACTTTAAAACTAGCCTAATGCACAATTTATACCTATAAGAAGCAGAACTGAGCTCCACAACCCAAAGGATAGCCCAACACCAGAGAATACTAAATCGCAAAATTGAAGTTTTTATAAAATAATTCTTCAAAAAAGCACTAACTTCAATGGCAAATATCTTTATGAAGGAGCAAGGTAGGGAAACTTTCCGGTAGATTTTCAGAATGCTTAAACAATTATCTAACTTCAATATGCCCTCAAATTTTGAATAAAATTACTCTTTAATGGCGTAAAATCGATTTTAAAAGTGATTACTTTGTAAAAAAAACAGGTTTTTTAAATGGTTAACTTGATGACGTCATCAAGTGGTAATGATGACGTTAAATTACTTTTTAATATAATGTAAACTAAAGTCTAAACAATTATCTTCAAGACCTGTGGTCCGAGATGGCTGTATCTTTAAAGCTTCTGAATATACGGACACCTGAATATAGCCTATAATTGACTGGCAAAGCGTCTATCCCTGAATATATATGTATATCTGTATGTATATATCTGTATATGTCCCGACAATCTGTCGTAAAACAGGGGTTCTAGAAAACACATTTCCCGATGCTCCTGAAACTTGAAACTTTTTTTGCAGTCGATTTGGTCAACGTCTAGACGCCCTGCAAATTTTCAGATCTTTAACACAATTTTAACATGGTTTTTAAGGCACCTGAATATGGCGATTTTGGGTTTTTTACCGAATTTCGTATAACAGTGCTGGCGAGTATTTTATGCAAATTTCTTAAAAATCTCAACATAACTATTTTTTATTCCTGTCATCTTTGACATCAAATTAGAATGTTTTGAACTAAAAATAAATCTGCTGAACGACTTCCGATGAGTCTATTAATGCCTGAAAAACTCCTGCCGGAGGCGGCAGCCTTCGGCCGCCGCCTACGGCCGGAGTGCACGCTTCGCGTGCACGAAAGAGGCTTGTAACGTGTACCAAAGGGGGTATAATAGTAAAGGGGGTATAATAGTAAAGGGGGTACATAGTATACCCACAATAAATGCACCGGTCGTGCTTGCCAGCACTGTGATAGTTACGGCATGTAACCAGCACTTACAGGAAACCAAATGATCAAATCTAACGCCGGCGACGGTTGAGGTGTTATACCACATTTTCTTCGTCCGAAGCTTTGCTGTATTGATCATGTACAGCTCCTCATTTAACCTTCACACACGATTTCTCGAGTATTCGGCTGAGGAGACCGTGGGCTGCATAGTGCATAGGTCCAACGGAATCCTTAGCAGAGCGTAAACTCGAACGACGCGTCGACGCGACGCTCACCCCATGGCTAGCGACACAGACGGCCATTTCTGTCATATTGTTTTGGCCCTGCTCGGCCATGGCCGAGGAGGGCTATTTTTGCGTCATATTGTTTGGCCCTGCTCGGCCATGGCCGAGGAGGGCCATTTCTGTCATATTGTTTTTTATTATCTAAAAATGGCCCTCCTCGGCCATCATACACAAACAACCAGACTTGAAAGCTACTTGCCTACTTTGTGAGTGACTTGACTGCCAGCTATTGTTCTTAAGAACATAGGACGAGTTACCGGCAGGCCTAACGTCAAGATAGCAACAACTGGGGAGAAATTGCGATTTTCACATGTGAACGCTCCCTTACCACTTACAGCTACGCTACGTGTTATCATGACGCAATTCAAACGATAAAAGTTATGGAATGTAATAAGATAAGTTCGATCTTGATTCACGATGTCAATCCTTCACATCTCGCCGATCTGCATACGTGTAGTTGCGAGAAGAATTATTTGATGCGCGGCGCGACCCAGTAGTGCATCGCGCTACAAGTTCGATCCAGTTGGCCACTATTTCTTTTGCTGCCTCATCAAATATTCCTCCAAAATCTAAATTTCAAAGTGAACATGGTCATGGCTTTTATGGTTCTAATTTCCCAAAGGCCTTTTCCGACAGTTTTGAATTCGTATAATTCTTGATCATAGACAATAGAAATGTTAGTAATGCTTATGAGTTTCGATCGATGGTTGACAATGTGGTTAGAAATTGAATCTATTTGGTTTCAATTCTCTATCTCATCGGCCGCAGTTTCTCCTCATTATAAATAAAAATAATAGTCCATATCTTTCATCTTGTGAGTTGGGGACTGAGATAACATAAATAGAATATGCGTTTATCGTAGTGAAATCATGCCGTGACTATTAGTATTAATTCCGTTTTGAATCTAACAAAAATTAACCACAACTTTCTGATGCTTCAGCAGAACTATGGCCTTCCTGAAATTGATGGTGTTCTCTGCAGTAGCGATCATTCTCGCTTCAAGCAAGAAGGGTGGTAAGAAGGGGGGGGGGTTACGCAGTTTAACAGCTCTAGTCGAACAGCAGACAAAGAAGATCAGTGAAATCACAAGCTTGGTGGACGAAGCAAAAAAAGAGATCAACGAATTGAAGTAAGTAAACAGTTTATAGCAGTAGTTATATTAATATATGATTCCTTGAATTCGCGAGGAAAATTCTCCGAGAGTTTAACTATTGCAATGATTAATGAAGTTGATTTGTAAATTTAAACCTTCCTCGTCGCAGAGCCAGTGTGGAAGAAGGAAAAGAAGAGATCAACGACTTGAAAAGTAAAATCGAAAGTCTGAAAGAAACATGTGCCGAGGAATTAAAGTAAGTAAACAGTTTATAGCAGTAGCTATATTAATATATGATTCCTTGAATTCGCGAGGAAAATTCTCCGAGAGTTTAACTATTGCAATAATTAATGAAGTTGATTTGTAAATTTAAACCTTCCTCGTCGCAGAGCCAGTGTGGACGAAGGAAAAGAAGAGATCAACGACTTGAAAAGTAAAATCGAAAGTCTGAAAGAAACATGTGCCGAGGAATTGAAGTAAGTAAACAGTTTATAGCAGTAGTTATATTAATATATTGAATTCACGAGGAAAATTCTCTGAGAGTTTAACTAATGTAATAATTAATAAAGTTGATCTATAAGTAAATAAATTGTAAATTTAAACCTTCCTCGTCGCAGAGCCAGAAAGAATGACGTGATGGTGGTAAGCGGAGAGGAGGATCTGAGGGAGGAGCGCTGTGCGAAAGTGTGTGCTGGAAGCTCAGTCAGTAAAGCAACCAACTGGGAGGATTTCAGCTATACCAAAATCTACACACGCGTTGACATCAGCAAGTGTGGGTTCGTGACAATTCCAACTGTGACTTCCTCTCTTGAGGGCAGCATGTCTTTTACAACAAGGACAGGGAGCTCGTACATTTACAGGGTGACTTCCAGCTATTTTAGGATCTACCTGGTGTCTCCATATGGCAGAGGCGGTGTTGCGAATAAAATGGGTTGGAATGTGGAGTGGATCGCGGTGGGTTATACCTGCTGAAGTTTCTACTGGATCCAAATGCATGAGACTTTATTAGATTGTTAAACTTAAAGTTATTACATCAAAGAAAAAAAAATGATAAATTTAAAGATAAAAACTTTTAATCGGCTGATAAATATTAAACCAAGAAAAAAATTAATTTTTTAATAAGATGAGTATCTATATTATTGATTTTAATGCCTATGTTAAATATTAATATTTAATAAAGGATGTTCATAGTTTTTAATTTTATTGCACGAACAGTAGTTTTATTGAAAAATACCATCACCGACAAAAATTGAAATAAAAGTGAAATTACTAATTAGAGGTCACATTAACATTGAAAATGACAATGGCGATTGATATGATGTTGAATTGGTTTCTTTTTTGTTTAAAGTCGAAACTTTCTGGGCGCCGCACAGCCTGTCATTCCGGAAAATCAGCCTATTAATACCAAATACAGAAAATCGCTTATTGTAACAGTGAACAGTAGCAAATTACAGTAGCACACAACATTAAACACGATATTAACAGGTTTCTTGGGCTCTAGCTGTCAGTCCAAATTTTCTGCAAATTTCCTTTTGTCTCTCTTAGCTGAGCTCGAATGAATATCTTTAAGAGTTTAAGGATTATAGTACGAGTCCAATAGTTTAAGACACCGGAACCAAGCTTTCCTCGTTGACTCCATGCCCGGTAGATTGATGGGTCTGCCAATCTCCAGCCGCCTCAGGATCCAACCCTCCTTCCCCTCTCACCTTCACGGTGAAACTCTCAGCCGCCTTGTTAGCATCATAATCCTTCACTGTGAAACTAGTGCTAGTAAGGGAGGTGAACTCCTCTGAAATATTGTTCCCTTCCTCCCTTTCTTCGCCCTCTTCACTGTCTTCCCTTCTTCCCCTTCCTCCTCCTCTTCAACCACATGTTCGTCCGGTGCCGCCTCTTCCGACTCCACTTCCTCTGTTTTAGTGGTCGCGATGGGTATCAGCTCCACCTTGAAGGCAACCTTGCTCGGGACAGCACTAGCGGAGTCATAAGGTCGTCTCCAGGGCTGCACCTCCATCTCCCGCTGCTTCATCCGATGCTGCAGGACTCCGTCTCTCTTTTTGGGTTTGTTGTCGCTGAAGATGTCGAGTCTGCTGTCGAGGAGAGAGGACCTGACCAGCCAATATGTGTCGATTATTGTGTCCTCCTGAGGTAAAAGATAGTCGGTTAAAGAATTCCAAACATTTAAAGTCTAACTCCGAAACTTGTTCAAAAACATGATAGTGTAACAGAAAGGTTCGAGTGATTCTTAGACCGAATTTAAAATCTACAAACTAGATAATTTTGATCTGGTATGGAGATTTCATTAATGTTATCCGAGATTAGATTAACATAACCATAATAAACTGCAGTTTCGGCTTTACATTTCCACTCTCATATTATAGGCGATAGCTAGCTGATTGGCACTTGAAGATGTTTATTTTGTACTGAGATGACCGACTTACTATCGTAAACTGCCCCCTGAAGAGTGTCTCGAAGATTCCCGTGTCCGCCAGAAAAGTCCTCGTGTAGTTCGTTATCAATATCCTCATAGCTGAAATCTTACTATATATAAAGCGAGATGTATACATTCCTCAGCAAAAATCAAACTGTTGAACAGATTATCAGAGACAATCGACATTCACTGTGGGACTGAGCAAGGTCACCCGATGTCTCCTGAGCTGTTCAAGTGTTTCATCCACCAACTCTCCCTAGATCTGGATAACGCTGAGGAAGTCAACGTCCCTGAACTGAATAACGTTAATATCACTCATCTCCTCTGGGCAGATGATCTTATACTTCTTGCCCTCGATCATATTGGACTACAGAAACGTTTAAACGTTTTACACAGATACTGTATCGAATGGGGACTAACCGTTAACATCGGAAAAACGGCGGTGATGGTGTTCAACCGTTCCGGGAGGCTCCTTAAAGAGAGTCTGACATTCCAACTCGGCGAAACCAACATCACATCAGTTCGAGAATATTGCTACCTCGGGATAACCTTTACCCTCAACGGTTCTTCAGCAGTAGCACAGAACAAACTGAAGCAAAAAGGTCTCAGGAGCTACTTCGCGCTAAAAAGCAGTATTGACCTAAGACACTTCAGGAGAACAATCGTATTCAAGCTATTCGACGCGCTTGTTGTACCGATTGTGACATACGGATGTCAGGTGTGGCTACCAGAGACTCTCTTTGTCAGAAACTATCAAGATAATATCAACACCAAATCTCTCCTGAAGGAGACTGCAAGAGATCCTCTCAAAAAGCTTAATCTCTCATTCCTCAAGTGGACCTTAGGAGTGGGCAGAAAAACCTCAAATGCTAGTGTATGGGGTGATACAGGCCGCTGCCCCTAGTGATAAAGGCATCAAAGCAAGTTTTTGGGTATTTCAACCGACTTGAGCAAATGGACAGAGCTGGCTGCACAAGTCTAGCCAGACAGGCGTACATAGAACAACGCACACTCAATCTGCCATGGTACAAAGGTTTAGAAGATCTCCGACAAAGCCTTCAGTCAGTATCATCACGCAGGTTGACCTACCCCAACCAATTCAAAACAGCACTACGTAGTACTTTCATTAACTGTTGGAACGAGGAGCGGCAAAACAACCGGAAGCTCAGTTTCTACAACATTATCAAAAGTGAATTTACAGCTGAAACGTACCTGAACCTGCAGCTCAGTGGAGAAGAGGTGAAGCGGCTGGCGCAGTTCAGAATGAGTGCTCATAAGTTCAACATCGAGACCGGTAGATACGCCATCAACCGTGAAAATCCGCTCAGTCGCATTTGTAAGCACTGTTCTTCATCAGACCTTGAAGCTGTCGGTATACTGGCTGAGCTACCAATGTTTGAGCCGATCATTGAAGATGAGAAACACGTTCTCACGGATTGTTCGCTTTACGACGACCTGAGGCGAAACATAGGTCAGCAGGCGAGAACCATGATCACCTCGGGAGCGGAGACCTTTGCCGACCTATTCAAGGATATCCTAATGATCAGAGAAACTGCCAGATTCTTGAGTAAAGTGAACAAGCGGAGGTTCCCCCCGAGTGACAGAAAAGAAAAGGAAGGACTAACACCATGACTCATGGACTCAACATGCGAAACGTGGATTCGACAGTGTGTTATTTTCGTGTGCGATTCACACTTTTGATTTTGTGTGGAATTTATGTGTGAATCTTAAACATGGACCCAAAGGACTGGTTGTTCACGTCATGAACATTCCATTTTAGAAGGGCTCGGTTTTTAAACTCTTTAGACTATAACCGTCAACCGTGCATTTTTCAGGACAGGTTTCGGGTTTTTCGTTCTTGACTTTCATTTTATCTTTATTGGTTTAAATTTAGATCCGACACAATGTTTATTGTAATGATCATTTTATTTTGAAATCCTTGAAATCCTTTGAAATCCTTGAAATCTGTCCATATATGTATATATCCGTGCCATTTTACTGACACCACGGCATAAACTTTAACACGACCTTCCGCAAAAACCGTAAAAGATATACAACTGAAACTTTTTTACTGGGTCAAATGCTTTTATGCTTTTCAAATCAGTATGAAAAAATAAAAAATTGGCCAAGGAATAGGAGTTTTAGAGCCCAAAATTTGGACCCCCAAGTGGTGTCAAAAACGCGAATTAAATAGGAAATAATTATTTTAGTCTCTTGAGGTTTACAAGGTTTACAAGGTTTACAAGGTTTACAAGGTTTACAAGGTTTACAAGGTTTACAAAAAATAGGTCTATATTACAGTGAGATAATGTCAGATCTATCAGCATAGCTAAAGGTCAAAGTCCGAAATCCAAATAGAAAATCCGTTAACATTAAGGTGTTTGATGAGTGTAAAGAAAAAGTGAAAATGAAGGGGCTGTGGAGGAAATGTGATATCCCGTACTGAGACACTAATGTTCGTGTTTCTTCTTTATAGGGAATCGTGTTCTGCATAGCTGAGCGACGAACTTGGTGAATTCCACTATGTGCTCCGGTAGAAAGAGGCTCTTCATGTCATGAAATAGTAATGACTTTGTGGGCTCCTTCATGTTAGTCCAACTGGAATGGTACCTGGGACATGTTCTAAGGAAGTGTTCTTCATCTTCTATTATCGGATCAACACAAGGAAGATTAACAAAGAGCTCCATCATGAACTTTTCGCTGCAGAATTTACAAATTCTGTGATGTTGACTTCCAGTTCTGCTCCCATATCTTCCAGTTTCTACGTTTAGCTTATGTCCGCTCATTCGGATCCTAGCCACTAAGTTGCTTCCAGTTCTCGACGGTAGCGTGAGGTACGGCTCCTGCTCGAAAGCACCTTTAACTTTATCATAGAACGTAAGCTTCTTATTGCTTTGTCTTTCTGTTTCCCATAGATTGATAAATCGGTTATGTGCCCTTTCCTGACATAACAATGGGTTGTAAAGTTGATGTTCAAATTTGTTCTCGTCGAGTATCATTAGCATTGATTCCAGTGCTCTGAACCAACCTAAATCAAGTTTCTTCTGCTCAGCAAAAGCGTGCCTGGCTAGGGCTGGTGAGTCTTCTAGTTCAAGTCTTGCAAGGCGATTATGGAAATCGGTGACTTGTTTAACATATCGAACTACAATAGGGGTTCTTCCGCAGTCTCCCCAAACAGCTGCGTTAGATGTAGATTTGCCAACTCCAAGGGTCCATTTAAGGATGGCGAGGTGCATTCTTTCGAATGGGTCAGCTGCAATGCCTGCCAGTGGGGATTGCTTCGTATTGTCAGTTGTGCTGGCAAAAGCCTTAATTCCTGAGCTACTGCTGATCCAGACTTCCACTCCGTACGATACAACTGGCAGTATGAGGGAGTCGAGCAGTTTAAGAACTGCGACCTTGGATATATTGTTAAGGTCTACTTCACTTTTCAGTCCAAAGTATGCCCGGAGAGCTTTTTGTCGCAGAAGGTTTAGTGCTGTCTTAAAGCTGCCCGACAGTGAGAAGGTGATCCCTAAATAGCAATATGTTTTCGCTGATGGGATTGTTGATCCCATGTACTGAAAACCGTAACTCTCTTTGAGTTGCCTTCCACTTTTATTAAAAATCATGATGGCGGTTTTCTTGGTGTTCACCGTGAGCCCCCATTCTTTGCAGAATGACTCAAGTTCAGAGATCATGACCTGAAGACTTTCTTTCGAAAGTGCGGGGAGGACAAGATCATCTGCCCACAGGAGGTGGGTCAGAATAGTTTCATTCAGCAATGGACTTGAGATGTCTTGAACACTGTTCAGTCGTTCCGAAAGTTCGTGGATGTAAGTTTTGAATAGTTCAGGGCTCATTGGGTGGCCCTGCTCCGTACCTGCAAGAATATCAAATGAGTCTGATATTTTAGCGATCAGCTTGATCTTAGCTTTGGAATTCTTGTACATACATATGTTCTAGACATTTTAGGAATTTTCCATCTATTCCAAGGGTTGAGAGCTTGTACAGAAGAGCTTCACGACTGATTGAGTCGAAAGCTTTGCGAAAATCCACAAAACAAGAATAGAGTCTTTGTCCTTTGTTATTCACGTATTTGTCTACACAAGTGGAAAGGGTGAACAGATGATCCACAGTTCTAGCATTCTTACAGAAGCCAAGCTGGTTAACTGTGTCCGGGCAATGTTCCTTCCTAAATTTCGCAATGGCTCTGTAGTTATCGGGGTCGTAGATACATTCTTTTTTGTGGAGTGGGCTCACAATCGTAGTGTTCCATGGGTAGACACCAAGGTCCAAGCAATCATTAAAGAGCTTAACTAACACTGAGAGAGCGCAGTGGTTCTGGGCGGCAGACTTAAGCTGCTCATTGAGTAAACAATCTAGTCCAACTGCCTTACCGTTCTTAAGTGTTTTCACCGCATGTACAACCTCTTTCGATGATATCTCATCATTTAGTATGCTCATTATTTGTTCATTTGCTTTAGTCACTGTTCTATTCTGTGGGAAGTTTGTATCCTTCTTTTTGTAGAGATCCAGAAAGAATTGGTAGAACTTCGCCATGTCGAATATGTCCAGCTTGGAGGGTTTTTCGTTAAATTTCTTCAGTTTCTTCAAGTTCTTCCACGAAATCTTATTTTCCTGCAGAATTTCCTGGTTTAACTCTTGGAAGAAAACAGCCTTTTTCCTTTTTAACAATTTTTTATAGTCCTTCTTCCTAGAGTAGAAGCGGTTTCGTAGAAGGGCGTCCGAGGGGTTTTTCCCGTACTTCCTTGTTAGAATATTAAGCTCTCGCTTAGTTGTAATGCACTCAGCATCGAACCACTTTTGTTTTGGGCGGAGTTTACTGCGTCGTTTCTTTTTAGAAAAACACCTTATCTTTTGCTCACTATTGGCACAATTTGAGGGTTGATCGGTGCAAAGTGCGCTTTCAAGAATGTGAACGAACTTCTTGTTCGTGGAGTAGATGTTTTCTACTGTATCAAGAGTTGAGGTCGAAATATCCAATAGCTGATTTGTTATTTCGGCCTTGTTTAGATTATCAGTAAACTGTTGGGCCGTTGCATCTCCATCCCATTTCGGTCTTTTAGGTGCATCTTGATGAAGCTCTTGAATTAATTCAGCGGCTATCATTTGGATTCTAACTGAGAGTTGACAGAGGATAGGTTTGTGATCTGATATGTTAGTTAAGGAAAGAACTTTGAACCGTTTCACCATATTCCTGATGCTCGGTGAAACTGCTATGTAGTCAACGACACTTTGTCCGTTGTACTGATAGCAGGTGAGCTCACCAAAAATGTCACCAATGACATTGCCGTTCAATAGAGTGAGGTCACAGCTGCCCAGAAGGTCAAGGAATCTATTACCTCTTTCATTTAGTACAGAATCTTTACTGGCTCGGCAAGGTCTGGGTGCATTCGATTTCTTCTTTTTCATCCAGTCTTTTGTCACTGGGATGAAGTTGACACCACCTGTACGAGCATTTAGGTCACCTACTAGCATGATGTCAGAGTGACCAAGTTGCTCTCCGATAAAGTGGAGAAGAGCTTCAAGAGTATTCTCCTCAACTCCAAGACTCTTCATCCTGACCTTATAAGAAGAGTCGTATATGTTTATCAGAGTGATGTTCTTTTCGGCCTTTGTGTACGTTTTCGAAATGGATACTGCTTGGATGTCTGTTGAATCTGTTTCGATTTGGGTAATGTACTTTTCGAACGACCGTTGAACACCGATGCATAGGCCTCCTGATCTTGAGCCTTGAGGATACCCTGTTTTTGTTAAAGCAGCGGTAGTTGGGCACCACTACGTCTCCCTTTGTTTCTTGTAGACAAAATATCGGTGACATCTCGATGATCTCACGAAACTCATCAATCTCGGTCTTGTTTCCTAGTGAGTGGTGAGATATTTTATTGATGTTCCATGACACAACTGAGAGGTCCTGATCGTGGTTTTGTGCTGCGGTGTGGGATAGTTCATCAACTTTATACTGCTATTGTCTCTCTGCAGTTTTCCCACAATTACGCTCCCTGTATTATTCATTATGATCGTTGCTTCGGGTGAACTCATTTAAAGTTTGCCTAGTTAGGGTTGACGTTCTATTAAGGGCATCTCGGCATCTGAGCCATAGTTTAGCTAAACCCCTGGGCGAAAGTCTCAGTGCTTCACCGTCTTTTGTAACATATCTCTCCACGTAGCCGCTGAGGTTGTCATTACCGACTGTGCATATTCGGTCTTCATAGTAGTCCTCTTCTCTGAGCCATTTTATAAAGTCATCCATATATTGGTTGGCAGCTTGAATCCTTGTGTTGAGGTTAGGGTTACCTGGTGTTGGTATTATGAGCGAGTAACATATCTTGCAATTGGTTTCTTCTAAGGCCAATCGAAGGACACTTTTAAAGTTTCTTATGAAAGTGGGGAACGTTAGCCCCCTCTTGATGTCATTTATTCCCAAGTGAATAAAGATTATCTCAGGGTTGAAGCTTTTGATTTCGGATATGAGCTTCCGTTTTTCCACTAAGTCACTAACTGAGCTGTATTGCACTTTTTTAATATCATAACTTCTGGAGAATTTCGCTGGTCGAAGTCTTCATGGTAAGAATCATACACTAGGAGTACTTCGTGCAAGATGCTTCATGCAAAATCCCTTCAGCCTCGCCTGGAGGTTGGTCAATTATCAGACGTGGGCGCCGCCGAAAATGCTGCAGCGGCGGCGTGAGGCCGTATTTCACTCGGCGGCGGCGGCGTATCGGCGGCTGGAACCAATTTTTTGGCAACATAGTCATTGTACCACTGACTGACATCTTATAAGCTAATGTACACTTTGTATGCTAAGGTTCATTTCAAAATTGAATGACGATTTGAAAGAACAACTATTTATACTCTGTTCAGCAACAAGCAGATATTTGGCTACGATAAACGGCACAACTGATGTTACAAAATGTAGTCTCAAATTCTTTTGTAACACCCGAATGTCAAAACTTGTTTCTACCCGAATGTTTCTACCCGAATGTCATTCATTTTTTAATTGTTTAGGCAAAAATTTGACATTCGGCGCGCCGATCGAAAGTTATCGGCGGCGGCGGCGTGTCGAATTTATCGGCGGCGGCGGCGTACCGGCGGCGCCCACGTCTGTCAATTATCGACGCCGTAGGTTCCGCATTAACCTCTATTATCTCCGAATACAACGTGGCAGATGATGAGCACTTATGAATGGTTTCATCGTGATTTGACTCAACTGTCTTTGATATCGCCTTTTCTTTATCTCTAGTTGAGCTTAAGAGTTGTTGCAGACAGTTGATGGTATCATTTTGATTTGGTTCACATGTAAAGTCGATCCATTATCATCTTTTCTTTATCTTTAACTGACTCTATAAGTTGTTGCAGGCCAAAGGTGATTCTTTCAATGTCGTCAGCAGATGGTTCCTCCATATCGGCTGTTTCATTTGCACTGCAACTGTTCAGAGAATGAGGGATCATTTCTTCGGTTTGAGTTGCAATCTCGTACACAGTTGTTTCTGTCTGGGCGCAACTATCCGTCATCGACGGACCTGTAGATAAACTGTTTTTTAGGGTTTCTGTCTGGACGCCGATATCCACTGTAAATGGACCAGTTTCTTCATGGGTTAAAATTTCATTTGTTACAGTTTCTCGTTGAGAGTCGGCATCCTGTGAGCGGCAGATGGTTGCTGTTTTAAGTGGACTATTCATTTTTAAATCTCGGCTTTTTTCTGCATCACAGTGACAAGAGCAGAGGACAGGCTTTGGAGAGATGTTAACCAAGGACTCCAACCTATCAACCGTTTGGGCTATTGAGTTAAATTTATTCAGGGTCTCTTCAGAGCACCGTTGACTATCCGTATTTAGCGCTTTGATATTGATGAATAGAGTCTTATCATTTTCTTCCAGAAGGTGGAAGCGTTCAGCGATTTCAGTGTTGTTTTTAAGTGGGTTTTGTATTATGGCATCCATCTTCTTAGATAGTGCTGCAACCTTACTTTCTTGCTTTAATAACCGATCATCTAGCTTCAGCATACAATTTTCCAGCGTTTTTAGGAGGCTTTCTACAACACTTAGTATTGTTGCGTTAATATCATGAGACTCAGGTGTTTGCTTAATTATGGTTGTCTTTATTCCCGGGCCAGGTTGTGCACAGACCGGTTTTGTACTAGTTTAGTCGTCTTTGTGGTTCTGGCCCAACTTCGTCTTTCCTTTCTTCTTACTTTAACACGATCTTCCGCCAAGTGGTGTCAAAAACGCGAATTAAACAGGAAATAATTATTCTAGTCTCTTGAGTCTTGACACCATTTTAGAGTTATACGGGTTCCTGCTAGTGTATATAATAAACGGATTAAACGGATTAAACGGATTAAACGGATTAAACGGATTAAACGATTCAAACGGATTAAACGATTCAAAAGTCAAATTACAATGGTAATGTCTGACCAGATATAAAAAATTAAATTTACCCAAAAGTCATAAAGTATATATATATACAATGAACCCCGTAAATCTTAAGAGTGAGATTCAAAATACTTAATAATTTAAATGAAATTATCTGAAAGTGTTCCGAGTCATAGATTATAATTTGGCAATATTGTTAATGTTAGGAATTTGTTTGGAGGACGCTTTAGGGAATCTTCGTTCATGAGCTTTGGTAAGGAACCTTCCTAGGTCTCCGATGGTTGTAGGGTGTGCGAAGATCTGTCCAATGTCAGAGAAGAGTAATGTTTTACTTTGTTGGGACAAACAGTGGCGGAGATCTTCATAGAGAGGGCAAGTACGCAATACATGAAGTTCATCTTCGATGATTGGATCAGGGAAAGGAAGCTCTAGAAGAAGATCGAGTGACTCCACATCTGTAGTAGAACAGTGTTTGTATGCCCTATTCGAAAGTTTATGTCGATGCATGCCGTGTCTTCCAGTTTCGATGTTGTATTGATGCGAGCTTGTTCTGAGTTGCGCAAGTCTCCTAGTCTGCTGTGGCCGTACGTTGATCGACAGGTATGTTTCGCAACCGAAGCTTGCCTTGATGAGGTTGTAGAATCCTAGTTTTCTGTTGAGTTTTCGCTCTTTGTTCCATTGTTGAACGAAAAGGGTTTTCATAGCCTCGCTGATTTTGAGCGGGTTTGAAATATCACTTCCTCCTGTCAGTTGTTTCACTGTGTTCTTGGTGGATTCCAGCCGGGAGAACCATAACAGTTTCAGATCCCTCTGCTCGGCGTAAGCGTGCCTCACTAAAGAAGAGCATCCCTCTTTGTCCAGTCCCTCCAACCTCCCGAGGTAGCTATAGACTTGGGACGTAAGCTCGATGGCAAGCGGGTATCTTCCAGTGTCACCCCACACAGCGGTGTTTGAAGTCGATTTGTTGACATTCATAGTCCATTTCATAAATGATAGGTGAACTTTCTCCAGGGGGTCTTTTGCTGTATCCTGAGTAGCCGGATAACTCCCCGAAGCAAAGATAGACATGAAATTTGTCATGGGAAGCCAGATCTGACACCCGTAGGATTGAACAGGAACAATCAGAGTGTCGAAAAGCTTAAACACAGTTGTCTTCCGGAGGTATCGAAGGTCAAGCATACTCTTGAGAGAGAAGTAGCTCCGGAGCCCTTTTTGTCTAAGCTTTATCTGAGCAAGTTTTAATGATCCCGTGAGTGTGAACGTAATTCCAAGATATGTGTACTCACGCACTGATGGCAAGGTCATTTCCCCGTAGACAAAATTAGTACTGTCCTTGAGCACCCGTCCTGCCCGGTTAAACACCATAATTGCTGTTTTTGATATGTTAACCGATAACCCCCACTCTTGACAGTAGGTGTGTAAAACTTCTAACATTCTTTGAAGACTCTCTTGATCGAGAGCCAACAGAATCAGGTCATCGGCCCAGAGGAGGTGGGTTACTCTAGTACTTTTCAGTAACGGTACTTCGACAAGGTTTTTAGGGTCTTCTGATAGTTGGTGTATGAAGCATTTGAAGAGTTCTGGAGACATGGGGTGTCCTTGTTCAGTCCCGCAAAGAACATCGATCTTTTCAGAGAGCTTGTTCAAGAGCTTGATTTTTGCTTTGGAGTTTGTGTACATGAACTCCATGCAACCAAAGAATCTTCCTTTGATGCCTAGTTTCCAGAGTTTGTACAAGAGTGCCTCCCGGCAGACTGTATCAAACGCTTTGGCGTAGTCAACAAAACAGGAGAACAATCTGCCTTTGTTAGCTTTTACATATTTTTCTATGCAAGTCGACAGTGTCAATATATGATCTGCTGTTTGCGCGTTTTTGCAAAACCCCAGTTGATTGGGGGTGTCAGGGTTTGTCTCAGCACGGAATTTTATAAGTCTCTGGAGGAGAATACTTGCAAACAGTTTTCCCACGTTGCTGGCTACTGCAATTGCCCTATAGTTGTTGGGATCGTAGATGTTGCCTTTTTTGTGCAGAGGCGTCACAACAGATGTTCCCCAGGGATAAACTCTGTGTGATAAACATAGGTTAAAGATATGCAGTATAGCGCACTGCATATGTTTTCCAGAGAGTTTGAGAAATTCATTAGGGATTAAATCCTCCGACACTGCTTTCCCTTTCTTGAGCACTCGAGTACAAGCCAACAGTTCTTCGGAGCTTATGTCTTGGTCAAGGATTTCTGTGAGTGTTTGCTGGGTGGCATCTCTGTCCATTTCGTCTTGTAGTTCTTTTATTTTCTTAGGGCTGATCGATGGTTTACTATACAGCTCTTTGAAGAATTTGCTGAAGTTAAGCATATCAAAGACGTCCAATTTGCTTCCATTTGTCTTCATATCTTTAAGCCTCTTGAAACGGGACCAGTTAATATTTTTGCCTCGTTCGATGTCACTACATAGGTCCTCTATGAATGCAGACTTTTTAAGTTTTATGAGTTTCCGATATGATCGTCGACTTTCATAGTAAGAGTCTCTGAGTTTTTTATTCGTAGGATTTTTGCCGTAACTTTTGGACAGTTTGTTCAACTCCCGTTTGCCGTTTATACAACTTACATCAAACCATGGAGCTTTGGGCTTCATCCTTTGTCTCCTTTTTCTTTTTCCGCTCACTATTTTCCTATCTGGCTTGTTCCTCGGACCCTTTGTCGGAAGAATAACATCGGCAATGTCTTGGAAGATAGATACGAGTTCTTCATTAAGACACAAAACTTGTTCTCTGTCTGTGCATTGGGTTTCCGCGATTCGGGTTATTTTCTGAACAAATTCTGGCGAATTCTGGATCGCATGAAACTGAAATTGAAGTTTCTCGTCCTCATTATCCCATTTGTATTTTTTAGGTGCGTCTTCTAGTGTTTCAAGTAGATCCTCTGCATCAACCAAGTTGTGTTTGTGCTTTATTTTGCAGATGCACGGCTTGTGGTCAGAAAATTTGTTAAGATTCTGCACTTGGAATGACAGCACTGATTCCAACAATTCAGGTGTGACTGCCATATAGTCAACTACGCTGGCACCATTGTAGTTGACAGAGGTATATTCCCCAAAGATGTCTCCCAGTGTATTACCATTTAGCAGCGATAGTCGATTACAAGCGAGGAAATCTAACAGTAGGTTACCCCTAGAGTTAAGTACTTGATCCTTGCTTACTCTCCCGCTAGTCTTTGGATGGCTGGAGGGGATTTCATCTGGTTCAGAGTTAGGGTCGTCATCTTCAAAGTCGAAGTTTGTGTTTCCAGTACGGGCATTTAGGTCACCCACCAGCAAGATCTTGCCAAGATTGGGATTCTGAGCTTTAAAGTCAAGGAGGTGCTCTAATGTTGTCATGTAAGGGGAGCCAACTCCAGCCTTGCGTTTTGACTTGTACGACGACTGCTCTGGTGAGTCGTAGACATTGATCATGGTGAACTTGTTTTCCATATCATTGGGATAGAAAGTAATAGCTTGGAAGTCAGGGCAATTTGTTTTGACTAGCTTTACTTGTTTTGAAATTGAGCGATGTACCCCAATGCAAATTCCACCCGATCGAGAGCCTTTTCTTGTGCTGTTGAAGCACTCATAGTTGGGGAGAAAAAATTCCTGTTTGGTTTCTTGCAGGCAAAAGACGCTGCTTTGTGTCAGGATGTTGACAAAGTCACTGTCTTCCATTTTGGGCCCTTCTTGGCTCATAACCGAGTCGTGGATGTTCCATGATAAAATAGGGAGGTTTTTGAGCATAGTGACCTTTTGTGCGACAGGAGGCAATCTGTGTGTTTTATTCATTTGGAGTCCGTTCCTTTGAGAGTGAGCTAGGGTTCGGTAGGTCAAGGCATCTATAGAAGCAATCTTTGAGCCTCAACCAGAGTAACCTCTTTCCGTTCTCGTTAATAGAGAGGTCTCTATTTTGGGAGTTGGTTAGTCTTGTAACGAATCCTCCAAGACGTTCGTTACAAGAGCAGTATATTCTGTCTGCAAAGTTTCCTCGCCTTCTTAAGTACGAGACAAAGTTCGAAACTTCTTTGTTAACGTATAATATGTCTTCATTTATGTCCGGTAATCCTGGTATTGGGATCATCAGCGAAATGCATACTTTAGCTGATGTAGATTCCAATAGATCATATACAATTTTTTTGTAATTTGCAATGAGGTCTTTTGGGGTGGTTTTGTTTTTATACAAATCTTCCAGTCCAGCGTGAATATAAATAAGGTCTGATTTTAGATTACGCGCCTAAGAGATTAGCCCACCTCGACTGAGAATACTACTGATGGACTTTACTTTATGTCGATCAATGTAGAAAGCTGATGTGAACTTTGAACTCGCAAAGTCTTCGAAAAAATGATCATGCACTATTAAACATTTTCGTTTGTTATTAGTCGGGGTTTTCTCTTTTCTGCGCTTTTCCATCAGTGTCCAACCCAATCCAACATCGTTCTCTGATATGAGTGGATCAGAGGTTTCTGTTTCACTTACAGGAATCTCAGAAATATTTGTTGTTGCACATGGCATTGGGATCGTTTTGATAGTGGCATCGATTACTTCTGGGTTTGGCATCTGAGTCTCAGTAGATGCAGGTTTATTGACATGCTGGTATGTTCCCGGGTCATAGTTGATGGGGAAATTTAATGAATCTGCCCGACTATGTTCGCTCGCAATGACGGGTATAGATTTAGGTGGAGAGTTGGGGATAAACTCATGCTCTGTTACAACCTCGACGTGATCTGATACGTCGATTTTATCTGAGTTTATCACAACTCCAAGGCCGGCCATTTCCACTGCTGAATCTTCGGTCCCATGGTGGGCTCTTTTACTATACGTGTGTTCATTGTCTATTATGGTTCTCTGGACCCTTTTGGCCATGAGCGCAGCTTGCACAAGTTCTGGGATTTCAGCAATTCGCTCTTTCATAAGATTTATTTCATCTTTCATCTCAGTCAGCTGCAGTAGAGTTCCTTGTTGGACTTCTATAATTTGCAGCAGAGTGTCCATCTGGCTTCTGAGCTCAGTTAACTCTGTCTGACAGAGACACTCGCTCGTTTTAGCGATTTTCACGTGGCCTTGATCTTTTTCTTGAAGGAGCCTGATTTGCTCTTCTTGACAAGAGACATTATTTTGGATCTTTAACAAACTCGTTTCCAAGGTTTTTAGTGGTTTCATGAGTTCCTTGCCCGGAAATACTGGGGCATTTTGAGAGTGTGGGGCTTTTACAGTCTCTGTTTTTTTTGGACAGTTAGCTTCATTCTTGGTACTTTTCTTTTCTGATTTCTTCTTATTCTTCTTTTCAGTCTCAACTCGCGGTTTAGTAGCGTTCTCTAGTATGTTTGAACTGCTGTTAGTCTCTAAATCTTACTCGGAGGAGTCATTGGAATTTTTACTATCCTTGGTATCCTCTTCGTTCATTAAGTCTGGCGGAGAGGGTTCAAGAACAGATTCAGCTGCTTTAGTTATGTCAGTTTCTATCGGCATATCATTTCTTGTAGTCACACCGGCTTGCGTGTTTTTATCAGGGTCAACTGATACTTCGGTTTTACCGTGTTTCTTGATCGCTTTGGGTTTTTTACTGGTCTTAGTTCCTTTTCCCTTTTGTTTTTTAGTCTTAGGGCTTCCAATTCGACTCTCTTCCAAATGACAGGTTTCATTGTAATCACTTGTGTTAAGAGTACTAAACTCATTATTGAGATAAGTCTCGAGAGCACCCTTGCGCATTCTTGCATTTTTCGGCACTTTTAGACCTATGTTCATCAGTTCGGCAGAAACTGCGTCATCGTTGAGTTTCTTGACAAGTTTCTCGATCAGACTCGGTTGAAGCTTCACTTTTCCTTGCGAAGCATCTATAAGGTGCTCAAGAACCATCTTCCTATTTAGCTCAGCGGTGTGCGCCACCCTCATGTGGCATAACTTCACCCAATCGACAATTTTGCTTTTTGAGTTGCGGTCCGCAAGTTGGACCAATGTTTCTTTCCTCAGAAACAGTTTAGTCAATTTAGGGCCATCGGTTGTATCCTCAGATGCTTCTTTTTCCGGGTGGTCGATCGTAGTGTCCTCTTTATCAGGGAGACTCACTGATTCAGTAACAGAGGGATCAGCACTGTTGGTTGAAGTTGAATCCTTTTTTTCAGGATCAACAGCTGTCACCTTATTACGAAATACAGATCCTTGAATATCGTCGGTTGTATCATCAAATGCTACTTCCTCTGGGTGATCAATCGAAGTGTCCTGTTTGTCATGCACATCAGAACGTTGGGTAATTTCAATATGATCGTGTTCTTTGGGGTACGATAGAATCGGTCCTGCACCATCGCAATTGGTGCTTGCTTCCATCACAAGGCTCACTGGTTTAGTTCCCTTTTCACATTTTACTGTTTCATTATCAGATAACAGTGTACAATCAGTGACGGGGTCGTCCATTTTTATGAGACAGAGTGATATTGTCTCCAGAATGGATGTTCCTTCCTTGTCATTACTCGCTACAGCAACTTTCTCTTTCGAGTTCTCATCAGCTGTCTCCCACGAGTTATCATCGTCCTCATCAGATGTCTCCTTCGAATTACCATCAGCTGACTCCTTCGAGTTAGCATCGTATTCAGCATCTGTCTTTTTGAGGTTATCATGGTCCTCAGCATCTGTTTCCTTAGGGTCATCATCAATACCAACATCATCAGATAACGTCCCACCTTCGTTTGATTCGAGAGGCTCACTCGGTGGGATGAAGCATGGCGATATGAGTATATGTGGGCCGGCATTGTCTCCCGAAAGGTTTCCTTCACTAGCTAAGCTGATGTTCATGTGACGATAGGTGTCTGGAAATATGGTAAGAAGGGAGAAGTTTTCCAGTAAAACGTCGTATACCTTAAGCCTGTGAGGGTCAGATTTCTTCGATATGATATTGACACTTCTACTGGTGTTGCCTAGATGCAAAAGAATGAGCGGCTGTCCTATACTATCCATTAGGGTTTCAGCAGGAAACTTTTCAGTCTTATCAGGCAATAATGTGATCTTCAGTCCATTAAAGATAGGTTTGATTGGCTGCAACCGGGTTGAGTGATTGATCATTCTGCCTAGCAGATACATCAAGCAGTTCCTCTGGTCGATTGGGTGTGGTGATTGACCATATGTATGGGAACGTGAGACGGCTTCAATCTCCTCTTCGTTCCACACTAGGCTTGCTGATCTGTCTGCTCCAAATGACTGTGACTCATTTCCTGGTATTGATAGAGCCTTCCTTATTTCTAAAAGCAGTCTCTCCTTGTCGATCTTTCCGGTATCTTGGTTGTCAAGATAGTTATGTTCCAAGTGAAAGTAACTTCCCAATCCGTTGCTGCTGTCGTAAAGACCCGAGTCCCTTACCCGAACGCAGTCTATTTCATTTATTTTACCAGGGGAGTCCTTAGAACTAAATGATTCCGACCAGTTTCTCCTCCTTTTGCTGGTTGGCGTCTCATTATGGTGAGTGGCTTGGGTTTTCCTGTTCGCTCTTTGTTTTTTCCTTAGGATAATATCCAGTGGCACATCATAGGGCCCAGCTCTAATCAAGGGAGAACACTCCGATCTAGTTCTGATCCTAGAGCACCTCGATCTATGTGGGATCCCGATAGGCGTTATCTCTGGGTTGGCGAGTCCAGTGTAGATATTATTTCTTTCATCTGTGTGTTTCGCTTCAAAACCACCATCTTCTGGTTCATCTTTAGATTTTTGTTTTTTGTTCTCATGTACACTGTCCTCCAGTACTGTGGTGTTTTGAATGGTTATGTTCAAAGATAACTCGGCGATGTCAGACAGGTCGCATAGTTCCCTACTAATTGATATGTCACTCACCTCACTAACGTTTCTACCTCTGCCGAACAGGGTTACATTCTTCGCTGACTCCCAAAACGAGTACGATATTTTGGAGATCCCATGGAGCACAGACATATCAAACATCGGGTTTGCTAGTTGGCTGTGGTCTATCTGGGTAGAGTTGGCAGTAATAGCCTGAACATTTTGGTGTTGGCTAGTGTTATTATGTTCTTTCAAAGTCAGTGACATTCGGTCCAGTACAGCATTTTGTGGGCTGAAATTTTTAATTTCTGGCTCCTTCAAGGCAATATCATTGCACTGGTGTAGCAGCCGTGGTCCGTTTCTGTTATTCTTTTCTTCATTGTCGTCCTCTCTATAACTGGAGCTCAGAGAACTATTACGTGAACCGTTAAAAAGTGCTCCTCTGCTCTTAACTTGGTTCCTTCTAGTTTTATTCATATTGTCGTCTGCAGAAGAGCTGTGTGATGAGCTTTTCCCTTCATTACTTCCGTCTCCTCCAGAAGTATGACCAGTGTCTTCTTCTTTATCTTCCTGATCAGTTGTCACACTAGACTCGCATTCATGGAGTAAGCGAGATCTTTTATTGTTTTCATCCTCCTCGTCATTCCCGTCTCCATTTCCGTTTGATCCAGTGGTGATGCTACGGGATCCGTTAGACAATGCTCCTCTGCTTTGGATCTGTTCTCTTTCTGACTTTGATGCCGCTGCTGCACTGGAGGAGTTGTTAGAGGAACTGCTGTTGGAACTCTCTCCAGTGCTTCCACTTCCCTCCGAGTCTGACAGGTCCTTAGAAGCCCTGAACAGGTCATCTTGAGAAGCAGCAGCAGAAACTTGATTATAAGGGTAATTCACAAGTAGAAGTCCTGAAGGGACACAAACGAAGAGCAAGCTGTCAACTAACAAATGAGAGCTGCAATCAAGAAACAGATCCCCGCTGATGTGGAGATAAGATACACTGTCAGCCTGCCGATAACGTAGCGTGGTTGGTATGCGCTTACGTTTACTAGAAATCGTAGGGGAGTACGCGTTGTCATGGCGACGCTTTTTCGCTAATGATGTTAATCCAGCGTCACGTGATGTAGTTAGCGTGCGCCCGCGCTCGCCTCGTGCTTCTAGGCCTAGTTCTAGTTTCGCTTGATCGAGTGAGTTAGGTAAGTTACCATATACTGTACACTCAATGTACGTGAGATGTTCAGCTGGGACGTTTGGACAGGATAAAACACCCTCATCGAACAGATCACGTGATGCATCCGAACTGTACACCGTTTTGTAATTCGGTGCATTCTGTGATACTCCTGACTCAAAGCCCCGGGGTATTGATCGAATGTACTCCAGATCGTGTATAGTCGATGAACTTGTGTAGTGTACTAACTGCTCAGTGCTGCACATGCCGGAAGTGAGCAGTGAGAGGTCATTACTATATATCCTGTGAGATTTCAGGACTAACACCCGGGTCCTTGGGGGAGTGGTATCCTCGTCAGGGCTGGGTGGGGGGACTGTGGATAAGCTCCACCCGAGCAGCAGCTTTTTGCATCCCTTCAAAGTTTTCCGCGTTTCACTAGCTGGGGTACACGAAGAACTGGACACAAGCAGAAATTTGACGTAATAAACAAGTGTTATGACGTAATAATGCAATGCGTCGGAATCGTGATGATGCAGGTTCGATTCTCGTCGGGGCACACTAATTGTGGGAACAGGGCCTGCTGATTGGTTAGTGTGATGACGTTGATGTAGATACGTCATTATAAAGATGCAGATTTGGAAGTATTTGAGTTTGTAACTGTGGGGGATGTGACGGTGTAGTTATTTGGTTGTCAGCGTTAGGTTTGTGTTGCTTCCTGGTGTCACCAACTTGTCCGTGTTTGCTTGTTCCGTTTCTGCTGTCGAGACACCCGGATCTGTAAAAGGAGTCGGACAGGCGAGGAGGAGAAAAAGAGAAAACTGGTGTAGGAGTACTACTTCGGCAGTGCAATACGGATGTGTTAAACTTATCTGAAGGAAAAGAAGTCGGCACCGTCTTGTAGCTTGCAAAGTAGTGTGACTCCAGCTTGTGTTTACTCGTCGTTTCGTGTGAAGCTCCGTCCCTGCAGGGGGTGTTGGGCGAGAGATCCGGGAACTTGCAAGGAAATGGAATGACATGATCGGAACTACTTCGGGAGTGCACTACAAGGTAAAGTGACTTATCTGGAAGGAAAGAAGTTGACAGCAAGTTGGGCGGCCTCTTCTTCCATGTTCCGATGTGATCACGTGACCACAGGTGAGTTGTAGTTGTTAACATTTCGTAGAAATGGCGGGAGCAAAAGTTTTACAACGAAAGGCGCGCGCAATTATATAGGCCATGATAGTGCCACAAGTGCCACATGTGAGTGCCGCAAGTACCACATGCTACATATGATAGTGCCACAAGTGCCACATGTGAGTGCCGCAAGTGCCACATGCTACATATGATAGTGCCACATGTGAGTGTCGCAAGTGCCACATGTTAGTGCCACAAGTGTCACAGTGCCACATTTACGTAATAAGGTCGGCTCACATTTAGTCTCAATAAATTTGGTTTACAACAATTTTAGTCAATATTTTGACTAAATTTATGGAAGACTAAATTTGTCGTACTCAATGTAATAATCATTTAACAAACAATATAATTTAATGATATTGACAGAACTACAGAGAATGATGATCCTCTCCCTGCTCGTGTACCTGGTGTTAGCATTTCACTTTGTTAAAGCTATCAGTTATTCCGACCAAATCAAAGGACTGAAATTTGCCAATGGCGGAGGCTCATACATACGGTTTAGCTCAGACATGAGCCCCTTTGCCAACAAAATGTCGGTTTGCAGCTGGGTACGAGACATTGGATCGGGCACATGGCCTATAATTTTTAGTTACGGCGCTGATATAGTACGATATGAAAGTAACGGGCATTACAACTGTGCAACCAAATGTCATCTGGACGTTAGAAGCAAGCTCTCGGTGTCTAAAGGAACGTGGTTCCATGCTTGTTTGACTTTTAGCACTTCCTCCCGCTCCATGAGATACTACGCTGACGGTGCACTTTTAGGTACGTTACAGACACCTGGCAGTACCATTCCAACTGGCCATAGCTTCACATTGGGAAACGGTGATAGCTATCTCACCCGATCCGATCATGCATTTGGTGGAGAGATGTTGCAGCTCAACGTCTACGCAAAGGAACTGTCTGGAGAAGAAATTAAAAGAATGGCTGACGCTGGTATGTGTTCTACTATAGAAGATGAAAATGAGGACGTGCGTGTTCTGAAATGGGAGGACATGTTGAAGAAGAGTAGAACAGGAACCGTTACAGAATTTATCCCTGATCAATGTGGTAAGGAAGCTGAGCTCTTGGCCACTAAGCATTTATTGGCAGAATGTCAGCAGTCTTTGGAGGAATCCGAGCAGACATTAGAGGAAACAATTAAGGAAAAAGAGGTCATTGAGCAGACCCTGAACCAGACACAAACAAAGCTAAACTCTACGGAACTACAGCTGGAAAATGTATCTACAAACTTGAACAGAACAGCTGACAATCTTCAAACGGCCCTGAAACAGTTGGAGCAATGCAACCAGACCAGTCAAAGTTGGGATTGGGATCTTTTCTCCCAGGACACCTACGTGAACACGACGATCTCTTTAGAAGTTGCTGAGCGGCTTCGTTCTAGCTGGGACAACATAGCTGGTATAATATTAAATTATGATTTTATTACTCAAACAACTTAACATTTGTAAACAAATTTGACCATCATTGCATATGGTGTTTCAAAAATTTTAAATTTTGATAAATGTTTTTAAAATATCCTCTGTGCGTCATATCATGAACTATGCTCAATGCTAAGCATCTCTATTCTCTATGCTTTCAATATAACATATGATTGTAATAGATATAAAATCTGAAACTTTTATTGTTCATCTCAATCGATTAAAGGAAAATTATAAATCGATTCAATCTGGCATATTTATTTAAATAAACTGGCATATTTCAGAGATGATGATCGGGTTCACGATAACCGACCAGTTCATCACGTTTCTAAAGCACATTGACACTGATGAGTGTTCAGAACAGAGACCGTGGACAATGCTGTATACCAAGCGGTACCTGAACAAGGTGTTCACAAGAGAGGATGCTAACTCACTCATCACCATGTGGGACGGAATTAGCGGTAATTTAATAATCATAAGTTAAAGTAAATATTATATTAATTTTATATCAATCATAAGTAAACAAGTGACATCTTTATAATTCTTAGTCCAAATTTTGGGGGTTTAGTAAATTTTGTTGATGTTAGTAATACTAATAGTTGGTTATTGACTACTTAAAATGGTCGTGTTAAACATTTTCAGTCACAGGATACTGTTATTTAATGACACAATCTTTATATTTTCAGGGAGTCTTGTCGGTGTTAAGATGACGAGGGAAACGGTGGAACTCTTGAAGTACATCACCAAAAATTGCACTGTCTAAGCTTGACCTGCACTACTCACCAAGTCAAGGACTTGACTTCACAATAAGAAGGACGATTATTTCTTTTAGGCAGGAACAATGACATTTCCAATTCTTCATTCTTGACATTTTCTGATTAAAAATGGTTCGTCAGTCAATTATTTCCATCTGTGCAAGCATGTTTTACTATTGAAGAGCATAAAGTGGTAACCTTGCCTACAGCATGATACTCATACAATAGTTTTGTTTACGTTAAGCGAAGTTGATTTGATTAATCATTAATCGTTAGCAGCTCAATAACTTTTAATTCTTTTGCTTGACTAGAACATTTTCTGGATGTAAAAAACATTTGATTTTAATAATGTTTGTGCAATTTATGTAAATATTTAGTTGTGTTCTCAAACTCTTTTGAAAATTAAAGTTTCTCAATTATCTGATTCAACAACATGAATGAACAGTTTTTTTGTTGATAACCAACGAAGATTTTTCCTTGAAGGTTACATTGGAGATAACACTCGTTTAAGTTCAAATAGGACATGTCTAAATTTAATATCTTAAATAAAAATATTTGAATAAAAATATTACCGAATAACATGTTCTCGATGACAATCATTGAGAATCTTTGATATAAATTGGGTCGCTATATTCGCTATATTCTAGAATGTGACTGAGGAGTGATTATATTTGTCCTAGTATACTAATAAACTAATATAGTAATCAGCTACACACATATCTACGCATATGTAGGGACACACACACTAAAATTGATGGAAATAATTACCGGACTTTATTATTCACGGACCTTAACACCCTACGCGCGTGGGGTGGACTCCTGGGGTGGACTTTTATTCAGCGCGTATTTTGTAGCCTGTTCAACTTGACGTTTTGAATCGTTACTATCTCAATGTCACAGATACACAGAATGTGAGGTGATCATCTTAAAGAGAAACGTCTCAGCTTTCACCTGGTGTAAAGTTTATCTTTGCACTCAAAATATAGCTCGCTCAGTGTGCAATAGAAGTTGACAATACAATAACCAAGTCCGCGACCGGTCGTCAGATACCGGAGTGTTGCACAAAATTGGGTCCCTAAATTAAAATTCTATGACACAGTTACCATGCAGAAATGTCTAGGGAAACATTTGGTGAAAGTTTCAACTCTCTACTATAAAAATAGCGATAGTTATTGAAGATAAACCGTGAGAAACTCCCTCTTGTCGAGATCGACGCTATAGGAACCTCCCTTCTGTATCACGTGACAACGATTAGAGCGTCACGTGGCCGTCACGTGACACAAGTGCGCGCGTTGACTCGAGCATTCTCGTGGGAAATCCTGATTGCCTGATCGATCTCCTGGGAAATCCTGATTGCTACGGAAAGGGCTGACAACCACTGTTATTTTCGTTCCTCAATTTTCCAGTTCACTTGCTCAGTGCTGTCAGTTGTTTTTTGTTTGCCCTGCTAAATAAATTTCACTCCGTCATAATCCCCTACTCCCCTTTCTATCGTGAAACTTAGTCACTGAAAGTGAAGACAACGCAATCAGGCTGTGCCGGTTCCCCTCTGCCTAGATCACTTAGAATATCCATAGTTAGCAATACTTTAATCGTTTAATGCAGCGATATAGCCAGTTATTAATGCCACATTGTAGATTTTAGCCTGTTCCAATCATCCTTATATCGAGTTAATGAAATTTATGAAATTGCCTACCGTTCAAATCGCTCTCTGTTGTTAGCACCACACTGATTAACTACAATGTTCCAATTTTTTAGAATTATGTCCGACATAATTCTAATTTTTGCTGTTACAGCAGATAGTTATGGTGAAATGGCACGCAGGAATAAGTCATCCCTGTCCTCCAAAAAGCACATGAAAAGGTACTTGGTAAGCCATGTCTTTTCCAATATCAAATCCAATGTATCACAATCTGTGGACTTTTTACTCAAAAACTAGATTGATTAATTGATAATTCATTGCTGATTGTTCACGCGCCCTGTATGGAAGTATAAAATGGTAATCCGCATACTCCAGGAAGAATTGAAGCAATCTCAAGAGAAAAGAAGGGAATCTGGATCCTTCGTCGGATCGTCACAGAGCTTAGAGGGGAGCTCTACGCTTCACTGGCCATGCAAAGCAGGGAGAGTGACGGAGGCGGAGGCACTGCTGGCTGCTGGAGCGGACATTAACAAGCTGGACAGAGCGCAGTTGAACCCTTTCATGGACGCGATCAACTCAGGTAAATCATTTGACCGCTTAACAATATGGGTTTATCTAACATTGGTAATAGTAGCAAGAGGTTTTAGTCATGCGTTTGATAACAGCACAGTGTGAAACCCTGAAGCATACGTCGAGCTCTAAACTCTGTTTTGTCTGATAATCAATTATTTGAATATTGAAGGATTAAATTTGGTAACTTGATGATCACATAATTAACAGGACAGGTCGACTGTGCTAGATGGCTGCTGAGGCAAGACGGTTGAAAGCTTCAGCCCGAGATATGGTCGTTTTGTAGGGAGAGGGGGCTAGAGTCAGTGCTAACAGCTTAACAGAAGGTAAAATCCTGAACTTTTGTTCATTGATTCTTTGAATCAATGAACAGATTCAAAGAATCAATGAACAATCGTTCAGATGTAAAAATTATTTATTCACTATTTTGCATTACATTTAGTTACAGGACTGACATGCGACATCCGTCGTTGACCTTTGTCTTTATTTCAGCAAGGTACGGAGAGCGATCCATGGCTGTCCCGATAGACCCACTCAGACTCCTGCCGGAAGATACTCCTCCGGTTGATCCAGATGAGACAGTTCTAGCAGATGATCAGTTACAGACTGAAGAACATATCCCACAGATCAATGCGTCAACATCTGCAAATGAAGGTACTTCAATCTGCTCTTCTTGTATATGTCTTTGTGCCTGCGTCTGTGATTGTACTGAAGTGTACTCTGTGTGTTTGTGCCTGTGTCTGTCTTTGTATCGAGTGTGTGTCTCTGATTGTACTGCGTGTGTCTGTAATTGTAATGTAGTGTACTGAAGTGAACTATGTGTGTTTATGTGTGTGTGTCTGTGTGTGTATGTGTCTGTGTGTGTATGTGTATGTGTCTGTGTGTGTTTGTGGGTGTGTTTGTGGGTGTGTGTGTATGTCTGTGTGTATCTGTGTCTGTCTGTGTGTCCGTCTGTGTCTTTGTGTGTCTGTGTTTATGCTGTGTCTGTGTGTCTATGTCTGTATGTGTTTGTGGGTGTGTGTATCTGTCTGTCTGTCTGTCTGTCTGTCTGTCTGTCTGTCTGTCTGTCTGTCTGTGTGTCTGTCTGTCTGTGTGTGTGTGTGTGAGTGAGTGTGTGTCTCTGTGCGTCTGTGTGTGTGTGTGTGAGTGTGTCTCTGTGCGTCTGTGTGTGTGTGTGTGTGTGTGTGTGTGTGTGTGTGTGTGTGTGTGTGTGTTCTTTCATAGAAGTTGTTATTTCCAAGATACGAAGTTCGAAAAGCTAGCATTTAGTAATAGACGAATTTTGCAGCTGATATCAGAATCGAAATGATGATGGTACTACACGAGATGCTCATGGAAAAGGTATCAGTTTGCTTTTCTGGGTTCAACTTTAATCTGATAGAAGATATCGTATGCGGAACCCAAGCCCGGCTATGTCTGTACATAATAACGAAAGAAACCGGTAAGTTTTTAATCATGTAAATGTTCGGCCGAACGTTTGCTTTCATTTTAGACTAGTGACGAAAATCAACAATCATTTGCCAGTTTGGTTAGTAAAATCGACAAAAAATAGTCCATTCCCCAAGGCCATGATATTCGAATTCTGCCCGTTGAAATCGGACACTCTGATTTTTATCATTGAACTTTGCATTGATGACATGTTCATTCTCTACAGGTTATGCTGCGAGGGCGTTTAGCTCGATAGATGTTGAAAATGCCCACTGCATTATAAATCATTTGGACCGCCGAGGGGTCCAAAACTCCTCAATCGAAGAGCTTAGTAGACATGTCAGCAACCTACAGAGACTTCAAATTCTCAGGAAAACCTCTCTAGGACGGTAATACATTAACTTGTTTAGTTAATAAATTTAATAAGTAGATTTTGAGTGATGATTACTCAATACTGATATCGAGGTACCATAAAGGGGGTTTATAAACTTATCACTTATGCTTATATGCTTATACTCTTATACTATCAATGAATATCAAATCGCCTTCTCTAGTTATCAAACCCAACATAAATTAAATCTCGGCCTACAAGGACTATTCGATATTTACAACAGACCGAGTGAATGTCTCAATCTTTTCAGGAAGCTTTATACTCCGACATCCACAATTTACCACGCCCCTGAGATCGACAAAGGTCTTTCTGATAGATTGACTTCCAGCCAATTCGATCTATCGAAGCCGAGTGGGAAGAACAAAGAACTGAAACCCATGGTCGCAACGATGTTCCTCGCGGACAAGGGAGAGTTAGGGCCATCGGTGGTCACAAGACTGCAGAATATTTATTTTTTTAAGCGTTGAGGTTGTCACGAAAGCGTACTGTAACGGGACTGTATCAGATTTGAGTGATTTGATTTTGTGATTCGCAGTTCACGTGATTTTATTGTGATCTTAGACTGTAAAAACTATAAAGGTTCAAGTTGAACTATCGTCGCCATGATTATGTATTTTGGAACTGTTCACGTTGAAATTGCTTCGTTAATCAGCAGTCTTCCTTGGTTACCTTCTACTGTGTAATGCAGCTACGATCAACGATACTTAGCTAGTACATTCATAGTAACTGCACTGAGAAGAGTAAAAAATTTGAGCTTTGACGGAATAACATTTCCTTGTTTTTAGATACGGTTACTATTCTAGTGAGGGGTTCATAGCTGACCATTAAGGTCTTACTCACAATAATTTGTGCTCTGATATTGGCCGTACTGACTGCTGTTGAAAAAGCCACGCCATCAGATGCGCGTCACGAGAGTCCACCCCAGTAGACCCCACTACGTACAAAATTTGAAATTTTCCCAAAAACTTCTGATTAAGCTAGTTTGTTTTCAATAACTTTTGCAATATTAACAGTAGACCCTTCAAATTTTCACCAAATGTTACTCCAGACATTTCTGCATGGTAACTGTGTCATAGAATTTTAATTTAGGGACCCAATTTTGTGCAAGACTCCGGTATCTGACGACCGGTCGCAGACGTGGTTATTGTAATGTCAACTTCTGTTGCACACTGAGCGAGCTATATTTTGAGAACAAAGATAAACTTTACACCAGGTGAAAGCTGAGACGTTTCTCTTTAAGATGATCACCTCACATTCTGTGTATCTGTGACATTGAGATAGTAACGATTCAAAACGTCAAGTTGAACAGGCTACAAAATACGCGCTGAATAAAAGTCCACCCCAGGAGTCCACCCCACGCGCGTAGGGTGCTTAATGCCACAGACATTATTTTCACGGACTTAATTATTCACGCTAAGGTCTGAGGTGGCACTAAATAGTGAAGCGAGGCTCAACTTTCATTTAGCTGAAAAGAAGAGAAATGTAATTGTAAATGTAAGCTTGCTTCATCAAATTCAAATCGAATGAAGTTGGGATTGCTCATTGCAGCTACACAATATAAATGTCATAACCTGTTTACCTGTCCAAACCCAGGATACATAACATGAAGACTTTGTTGTAACTTTTATGAAAATCATTAATAAGTACAATTTCCAATCATGCTCACAATTTTCTTTGACTATTTTTATTTGCGAAACCTCAAAATTCGTTGTCACATCGACGGGAGGCCGACGGCCAGGCCCCCTCATTACTAGGGGGCCCAGGGAGATCAGATCATATCACTAATTAGTGACGTATAATTAGTGATGTGATCCATCAGTAGGATTTAACTGACCTAGAAATGGGCTAGATACAGGGTAGAGTTCACATGTACATCATAGCAGTTCATTAAGAAGTAAACATGATCTTTAAGATTTGACCGCTCGACTCGTATATCACATTAGGGACGGGAGCTCTTGCTAAAGGGGGGTTCTCGTATCTAGGGATGTGAGACGTACGTGCCAAAGGCATGCAACGGGAGTGAGCCGATCAAGTGTTCTTAGGTATATATACGAGAAGATTATATGTTATAGAAATAGTATCGCATTCTATCAACATGCCTACCTTCTCCAAATTCATCTCTGGTCGGACAGTCCTTAGAATAAACTAAGAACAAGGAAACATTAATAGGTTTCTGATAGATAAGGTTCACACTTTACAGTGTAATAATTACTTTTTGTATAATTATACCCGATTTAAAGGAGAATACATTATCAGGTTTGAGCTAAAGTGCGCGGGTATCGTGTTTAATGTGTTAAATTAAGGCCACAGTTACGGTCTCGGATATTGAAGATGGATGGGTGAGATAGAAACTTTAAATGGAACTTGCGGTTTCGGATGCGTTAAAATTCGTGAGTTATGAATAGAGCCCCATTTAATTCCCGTTATTAACCGCTTAACACGAGTGAAGACGACGGTTCAGAAACGGTGACCGACAACTAAGAACCTCTCATTCAGGCTCCCGCAGGTATCACATCACATGGCCCAATCAGTGACGTGTCATTTGTGATGTGATCCATATTTGATATTCTAGCCATCCTAACAGCCGGACAACCAAGAACCTGGTAGGGTTCATATGACAGTTTAGTAAGTAGCTGTGTATTATAAAGTATAATATTAAGAAATGTTTGAGCTCTCGGCATGTGGTCACATAAGTATAACAAACGTGAGCTGGGTCCGAAATGGGCTGGTTCTCGTATAAGCCATTGCGATACCATATTCACCGTGATTGGATCTGCCTATTGATTATTCGACTGCTTTTGGACGGTTATAGTTGGGTTAGCTAGTTAGAATAAGATGTCGGCCCCCCTATTGTTAATGATATGGTTTAATTATAATCATACATGGTTTGTTATAGCTGTGGTACTGGTCAGTTTACTACCGCCCTCATCAGATAAACATTTCACGTGTGGCAATGCAATTGTTTCATATTCTACTTCTAGCTCGAACTTAGCTCTCCTTCATAGTGTTATTGGTTCTCAAGAAAACAACAATTTCAAAGTTTGGCAAATAATGAGGGACAGTCTAAACTTCAAAAGTTTGAGAGCTGGAAGATTAAACAATTGGTTAGGTCGTCAAATTCAGCCCTCGGTGCAAGACCGACGATAATGAAACTTTTAGATGATTAAATAATGTAGTTGAGATTTGAATCTAAAGGATTGAGACATTCAGGCCAAATGAACGAGCGAGGACTATTGTTATGCAGCTGTTACGTACCGACTCAAAAACGGCTGAATCCCCGCCTAGAAAGAGAACTCATCTCACAGTTTACTTAGTTATAATTATAAATTACTTCGACTTGGCTATTTACTCCTATCAACTTAATCCTCTTGAGCAATGAAACATTTCTGCGCATCTATAGTTTTGCTAACACTTTTAGTGTATTTTTACCTTGCTTAATCAGTTGCTTAACGTTGCCTGTTGGCAACAATAGGAGAGTTGACGCAAACGTCAACCTTCGTGTTGGCTTTTCAAGAAAAAGTGCTTATTAGCGGCATAGCAGTGAACATAATATGTCTGATGAGCATGACTCCTATTCTGTCTGAGAGCATGTAGAGGTAGTGAGCTGAGTCTACAACGACCACTTCAACATCAGGTCGCTCAAGGTTCGCACTGTACGCCTTGAAACGGTTCGATGACCGACAACTAAGAACCTTTCATTCCGGGCGGGGCATACCAATGCTGTTAAATACGTAGCGTTTCAAGCAAACGTATTTGTTGCCGAAAATTCGCGTATTTCGATTTCCACTGTGGAGTAAAAACAATTTTAACGCTCAGAAGATTCAACAAATTCAAAATACGCGGCGTTAATTTGATTTGCGCGCGTATTTCAGACAAATTTTAGACGTATTCCAAACAATATTTAACAGGGTCTAAATTCAATTTTTTTGGGCTTATTGATCGGAAACTTTACGTATTTTAACGTATTTCTGTCGAACATTTAGTGACACACACCCCCCTAATGACGTCAGCATCCGCCAGACCCCCTTGCCTTTTTAACTCCCTTACTTAATAATAATACCTACCCCTCCCGTCAGCCAGCGAGGGGGTATAAAAATACTAACGGCGCGGCGCGGGTGTAAGCAGAAAAAATTAATATGCAACTGATTTGATTGACACGACGGTGTCAACCCCAATCTCGTCTTTTCGATGCGAAGCAAGAATGCTAGTTTGCGCGGCACGTCGAAGCGGCGAAGTCCTCCAAACGACTGATATAAACAGTTGGTCAACAAAGTTAAGTTCACCGAAGTACTAATATTAAGGAAATTAGCGAAGTTTTATTAATAATAAAATCAATTTGAACCAACAATTTTTGCTAAAATTCACGTTAAATTTCTGCAAGGCTCAACCATCAACCCCCGGCCCCCGTTCATCCCCAGCAAACCCTACCAGCCGGGGAATATCTCCAAAAGTAAAATAGATAGAACCTTCGGATTTCAACAAAATTTCCGTCTCGTAAATTTAAAGGAGGCTCCCCAGGAGCACAATTTGGGACAACTTAGATTCTGAATTAAACCGAAAAGTTTGATTTTTGGCTAAATAAAAGGTCACAGCTTTTAAACTTTGCAAAGTCATGTCGTTGTCATGACTACTAAACTAAATGCAGCGTGCGAAAGGTAAACTCGATGTGACGCGCGACGCCAAACGTGCTGTTGAAAATCTATCACCTCTAGCAAGCCCAGCAGGCGGTAAGGTTTTCTGAGTCATTTTCAAACCCGTCCTTCCCCTCGGCTGCTAACGTCACAATATTTGAACGTTCCCATAGTGAAACGACCGTGGGGGTCGCAACGTGATACAATTGGATATCAAAGTTGAATTGTCATACGTTGTATGACCCGCCGCTTGTAGGTTTACAACCTACCAGGACGCGCGCCGAGTTTGACTCGTCCGCGTCGACGGATATATGGAACAGATATTTTAGTTTTACGAGTATCGATCACCCGTTAACCCGCCGCGCACGAATGCGCGGCTCCCCCTGTATCGTAGAAATGAGAAACTCTACAGTGTACAGTGAAACGACGATGGGGGTCACGATTGTCATACGTTGTATGACCCGCCGCGCACGAAGTGCGCGGCTCCCCCTGTATCGTCAGGACGACCATAGTGAAACGACCGTGGGGGTCGCAACGTGATACAAGGTCACGACGTGATACAAGAGTTGATATAGTGATGAAAATGGGGCAAAATGGGGCAAAATACGCTGCTTTTAGCTGTAAGTGTAACAGAATGTTTGATGGTTGGATATGCTTTAACATTTAACATTTAAAATTAAATTTTTTGGACACTTTTCTTGTAAGTCTATGAGTAAGCTAACCAATTTTTGTTAAAATTGAATCAAGGGAAGGTTACTCAATACGCATTTGTTTCAAGAATTTTGTGCTGGCCTAAATAAGCGCTAAAAAACCATCCTACAGTCGGCACACGCGGCTCACTGTCATGTCGATGGCGCACTACCTACTATATAATATACTATGACTAGGCCTAGGTGGTATTAGGACATGATGCGATGAGGGAACGTATCGACTGACTCCGAAAAACAAAGACGTAAAAGTTATTAAAAGTTTATGGGTACAAAACCAACATAAATAAAACTTTGAAGGAGAGCCAAGTTTGAGCTACAATATGAAACAATTGCACTGCCACAATTAAAATTTGTATCTGATGAGGGCGGTAGTAAACTGACTACTGTGTACTGCAGCTATGCTTAATAAACCATATCATTCATAATTTAGTACTAAACTTTGAACTCATTTTCGATTTTTCACGTTTTGAGCTGAGTACGCCTTGAGTTGATCAGTGCGATTAGAAAGTTTTTCGTATAAAAATGCTGACGGGTTTACTGTAGGCAGGAAAAATTAGTATGCGACTGATTTAAACAGTTGGTCAACAGATTTCAGTTCACCCAGGTACTAATATTAAGGAAAGTAGCAAAGTTTCATTGTTAATATTAATAAAATTGATTGGAAACAAAAATGTTTGCCAAAATTCACGTTACATTTTTGCGGCTTTTACTAATTCGCTCGCCCAAAAATTTCACGTGACTTTGGTTTTTATGGTTTTGCAGCCGTATAAAACGGTTTTACATAAACCCTAATCCCAACCCTAACCCTAACCATAACCCCAAAGCTATCCATAACCCTTATCACAACTTTAACCCTAACCTGAGTCTTAAACAATCGGATTCGTGTTTTACTAGCCTGTCGCGTGTTTGCCCATAACTCTTCAGGGAAGCGTTTTTACCCTACATCATGGGGGTGATTCGGAATCAGCGTCCAAAAATACACCGGTTTAGATCAATTTAATACCCAAAGGGGCCTTTTCACAAGAATTTTCTTAAAATTTGGGCGAGCGATTTAGTAGGAGCGCATTTCTGCTGACGTCAGCTAGGCTCAGACCCCCCGCTCCCCTCCCGTCAGCAACCGTAAGCATTTCCAAACCCCCTACCCCCTCGGCTGCTGACGTCATATGTGAACGCTCCCATATTCATGTATTCTTTGGAAGAATTTCAGAAAGTTTGCTTTCAGGATAGAAATATAAACATTCGTATATAACAGACAGCAATAACGATAAATTCATTATTACTATTCACTTTCTCCAATACGACAGGATGATTTTTGCTCTGACAACTCTACTATCAGTGGTGGGACTGGTCACCAGTAACGGAGAAACCCACAACAAGATCCTCAACTTCCCCACAGCCAGCACAGCAAACTACATCAGCTTCAACCCTGACCTTCCTGAGCTGACTGGACTGACCGTATGCGCTTGGAAGAAGAACAGCTTCCTGGAAAGGAGAACAGGTAGATACTGGTTCAGCTACGCAGTATCAGAATCCGACAATGAGATCATCGTGGGTAACTCCGCGTTCTACGTGAAGTCAGCTTACGTTTACAGTCAGGTGCCACTAACATACCAGTGGGTCCACAACTGTGCAACCTGGGATTCAGAGAGTGGAGTAGCTGTCATCAGTATCGACGGAGAAGCAGCAGCGACTCAAGAGAACCTTAAGAAGGGTGAAAGTTTGAGGGCAGGAGGTAACCTGGTTATCGGACAGGAGCAGGACAGTGTTGGAGGAGGGTTCAGCGCCAACCAAGCCTACGTTGGTGAGCTCTACAACATAAACGTGTGGGACTATGCCCTTGACTCTACAGAGGTGGCTTCTCTCTACCAGGCGGGTCTTTGTGGATACGGCTCTACTGAGGAGGACCCCGTCATCTCTTACGCTGATATTCTGGCCCAGGAACTGGTAGGGGATGTAACCGTCGTTGATGGGACCTGCGCTGACATTGAAGTTCCATGTCAGGAGTACAAAGAAGAATGCTGGGAAACAGAAGAGAAGATCAAGTACAAAGACGGAGGAAAGTTGGGCTATATTGTGGGAACCGTGGACCAAGCCAAGGCAGCGTGTAATGCTCACGGTGAGTGTAAGACTTTGACTTGTCTCGAGAAAAAAGGTAAGATGAGATGCGAGTTGAGGTCTTCGTTTGAGAAAGCAAAGAAAGACAAGAAGAAGACATCGTTTACTTACAGATGCTAAACCATTGCAGTATTGCTGGGGATGTAGTTTATGTTTTATTTTAAAGTCGAGATTTTCCAAATTAGTTTGTTGAATTAAATGATTAAATTCATTTTCTTTACGTCAATTATTTCCATCGGTGCAAGCATATTTTACTATTGAAGAGCATAAAGTGGTTACCTTGGCTACAGCATGAAACTAGCATACAATAGTTTTGTTTACGTTAAGCGAAGTTGATTTGATTAATCATTAATCGTTAGCAGCTCAATAACTTTTATTTATTTTGCTTGACTAGAACATTTTCTGGATGTAGAAAAAATTGGATCTTAGTAATGTTTCTGCCATTTATGTAATTATGTAGTTGTGTTCTCAAACTCTTTTGAAAATTTAAGCTTTTCAATTGTCTAATTCAACAACAATTATAATGAACAGTTTGTTGGTTTTAACCAACGAAGCTTTTTCATTAAAGGTAACATTAGACTTAGAGATAACACTCGTTCAAGTTCAAATAGGACATGTCTAAATTTAATATCTTAAATAAAAATATTTGAATAAAAATATTACCAAATAACATGTTCTCGATGACTATCATTGACAATCTTTGAAATAAATTGGGTCGCTATATTCGCTATATTGTAGAATGTGACTGAGGAGTGATTATATTTGTCCTAGTATACTAATAAACTAATATAGTAATCGGCTACACACATATCTACGCATATGTAGGGACACACACACTAAAATTAATGGAAATAATTACCGGACTTTATTATTCACGGACCTTAATGCCACAGACATTATTTTCACGGACTTAATTATTCACGCTAAGGTCTTCAGCGTGAAAGTTACTATGACCGATAAGGTAATTAATTTTTTGTAATTGTACAACCATTGAACCCCAATGACAATTTCAATACTAATTAATTCCATTATCCCGTTTATCGGAGATTTGAAGATTGGAAAAAAATATTATTAAGAAATCTTGGTCAATATCAATAATCTCGAACTAAAACATTGAAATTATTTCAATGTAAGCTTAGCACTATGATATAAATGTGACGAGAATTGAGATTTGAGAATATGGCACTAAATAGTGAAGCGAGGCTCAACTTTCTTTTAGCTGAAAAGAAGAGAAATGTAATTGTAAGCTTGCTTCATCAAATTCAAATCGAATGAAGTTGGGATTGCTCATTGCAGCTCCACAATATAAATGTCATAACCTGTTTATAACCTGTCCAAACCCAGGATACATAACATGAAGACTTTGTTGTAACTTGTATGAAAATCATTAATAAGTACAATTTCGAATCATGCTCATAATTTTCTTTGACTATTTTTATTTGCGCAACCTCAATGAGTCAAAATTCTTGTTTCTGTTAGTTGGATAGCCACTATATTACAGCACTGTGATTCGTTGTCACATCGACAGTCAAAAGTTTGTAATTGGTATCACAGTTATTTTAGTCCTTAGAATAAACTAAGAACAAGGAAACATCAATAGGTTTATGATAGATAAGGTTTACAGTGTAATAATTTAAATTACTTTTTGTATAATTATACCCGATCTAAAGAAGAATACATAATCAGGTTTGAGCGCGGGTATCGTGTTTAATGTTTTAAATTGAGGCCACAGTTACGGGCTCGGATATTGAATATGGATGGGTGAGAACCTGCGGTTTCGGATGCGTTAAACTTCGTGAGTTGTGAATAGAGCCCCATTCCCGTTAATAACCGCTTAACACGAGTGAAGACGACGATTCAGAAACGAACAGGTTCAGCAACTCGGAAGTCGGAATCAGCAACTCCCAGCAGACAGACCCAGCTTCTAAAAGATCGGATTTCACAAGGCTATGGAAAGTGTTTGATGCTCCTCAACAGTTCGTGGCTACTGCTAGGCTGCCAATTTCACTTTAAGGCTTAAGCAGAGCTCTCCAACGCTCATACCTTGTCCTGAGTACCTTGTCCCAGATTCCCCTATCAGATCATCGGTGCCTTCCAGTTCCTTTGGATCAGATCAACGCCACATTTATTCTCTCAGAACTTCTAAAATGAGGTGCTGACTATTTTAAACGAACCTCGATTGTTACCTTCGCCGCTTGCAACCCTCTCTTCCACGACACTCAGCTACTTCTTCCTTGTTCATCCAACATCGCAGAGGGCTCGCACCATGGTTTCCATTCTATTAAATACGTATACGAATTATATATATTGCTATACTTATAGTTGCCACATTTTTGAACTAATACGGCAAAAGATATACAATTTTGGCTTACCGAGGATTTCGTTGATTTAGAAAAAAGTCTCCACAAGGCACAAGTCATAAAGATTTATTTCTTTCGCACCATTTTGAGCTTGCAACACAAAGATCGGTCGTTCCTTTTGGTTTTTACGAGTGACCCCTGATGGCGTAAACTTATTGGTTACCTGCTAAGTGCTAACCTGCCCAAATGAATAAGAGCGAGTAAAATTACTCGTTCCTGCTACAATTCATGATTAGTCCCGTGATAGAAATTATATAAATGTAATATTTCGCTCCACAATCGTCTGGGTACCCTGCTTATCTTCCCATAAAACCTGTAAACTAACTCCTCTAACAAGCTATTCACTGTAACTTCTCCTGTCTGTGACGCTCTGTGTATCCAGAAAGTTGGTACTTCTGTCCTGTTGTTACCCGTATCGGATTGTTATCAGGATTGATCAACCCTTACCAAAACAATAATATTATAGTATTATGCGAATATAAGACAGAGTTGTCTGGAGATATTGTAGAATGTAGTATGTCTTCTGCCACACCTATCGGAACCGCCCGTCAGTACCTTATTAAATCTTTATCTCGGATCAAGAGTTGGTGCAGTACCATGTGGTTCTTTCAAGAGCTGTTACGGCATCCCTACGTTACTTTTATTTATCAGTTCTCCTGTATGGACTCTTTCTACGAATTTAGAAGTCTTTTTGGATCAGGGGTGTAGGAAGAGGGGGCGGGGGCGACCGCCCCCTCCCATAAAATCTGGAAAAGGGGTCAACTTTTTGGCCTCATTTGGCCTATTAGTATATAATAGTATTATCCTGTGACCTGTCTAACTGCAGTCTAACTGCACAATAGCTGCCGATTTACAAAATTTCAGAAATCATTGCTAGTAACTCAATTCTGTGCCGTGTTCAGTGTCTTCAAGTAAATTAGCAGGATACAATCCAGCTGTTAGCTGGCATTAACCAGAAATCTGATAATTTATATTACATATTCCGGTATTACATGTCAGGATTCATCAGAAGTTCAGGAACCTAGCGATTATAAAATTCAGATAACTTTGCTGGCCGTTACTCTTTTATGCTGTGTTCAGTATTTTCAATACCAGAATTTTTCAATGAACCAGAAATCTGTTAATTTATATAACATATTCTGATATTAAACGGGTTAGGTAGCTGATCTTGATAAAATAACATCGTGATCCGGCGTGATCAATTAAATTATTTTAATTGAAGTACAACGGCTGCACCCCTGAATTTTTAAATTAATAAGAGACGTATATATTAAGACATTTTTAATTTGATAAAATTTAAAGTTTTGGTGTGTGAATTAAGGGAGGGGGGGGGGGCCATGGGTATTTTTTTGTGAAACTTGGTTTCGAGATAGCAGTTGACCAACAAACTAGGACCAGTGACCGAACTTTTGAGGGGGTCCCGGACCCCAACCGCGGGCACCATTTGGCGGTTGGGGTCCGGGACCCCTCAAAAGTTCGGTTACTGGTCCTAGTTTGTTGGTCAATCAAGTTTCACAAATAAAAATACCCATTGCCCCCCCCCCCCCCCCCCCCCTTAAAGGTCTTTAAAACAAAACATATTGCATGTCAGGATTCATCAAAAGTTCAGAAGCCTAGCGATTATAAAATTCAGATAACATAACTGATGAATCTTTTATGCCGTGGGAGTAAATTAGCAGTTTGCCCCTTGTAGTCCACATTTACATTACCTCATTGCTAGAATTCATTCATTAAAACAAATTTTCCAAGAATTGTTCCAGTTTCTCCCTCCTTGCATGTTGTACCCTCTTTGAGAGTGAGACCTATTACTGTAAGAATATTTTTCAAAATTTGCAGGACTTTTCCTTTGACTCTTAATTAAATTGGCACAACAAAATCTTTTTGGATTTATCATTTCACATTGCTAGATTTCAATCCTGAAACTTTTTTCGAGAGGATGCAATATGCATCCCTTTTTCGAACTACATTTATTTCGTAAGAGCTGCTTGCAGATCCTAATATGCATTTAAAATTTCGGACAAGTTTTTCACTTGTCCGAATTTTTCACGGACATAATTATTTACACTGATGACCGCCCAAAAATGTCCAAAAAACTGTAAACTTTTTTGGTGATTTTTCAATAAGTGTTTTACTCTTTTTCTGAACTCTAGAAAGTAACTGAGTGATTATATTTGTTCTAGTAATAGTATAACTAATAAACAGATATTGGTTTAAACCACTGTGAACATCACAGTTTACGACAGTTGAAACATACAAGATGTATAAGTCTAAGTTATTGAGCTCCAGCAGAAACATTTTTATTTGCTTCGAAATAAACCAAGAAATACTAATAATCATTTAACGAACAATATTTGGACCCAATGTTTAATGGTATTAACATAACTACAGAGAATGATGATCCCCTCCCTGCTCGTCAACCTGGTGTTATCATATCACTCTGTTAAAGCCACCACTTATTCCAACCAAATGAAAGGACTGAAATTTGCCGATGACGGAGGCTCATACATACGGGTTAGGGCAAACATGAGTCCCTTTGCCAACAAAATGTCGATTTGCAGCTGGATACGTGATCTCAAATCGGACGGATATCATACAATTTTTAGTTACGGCGTTTCTATAGTGCGATTTGAAAGTAACGGGATTCACAACTGTGCAACCAAATGTTATCTGGACGTTAGTAGCCAACTTTCTAAAGAAACGTGGTTCCATGTTTGTTTAACTTTTAGCACTGCCTCCCGCTCCATGAGATACTACGCTGACGGTGCACTTTTAGGTACGTTACAGACACCTGGCAGTGCTATTCCATCTGGCCACAGCTTCACATTGGGAAACCATGCTACCTATCTCCATTCCAGTTATGCATTTGGTGGAGAGATGTTCCAACTCAACATCTACGCAAAGGAACTGTCTGGAGAAGAAATCAAAAGAATGGCTGACGCTGGTATGTGTTCTACTAAAGAAGATGAGAATGAGGACGTGCGTGTTCTGAAATGGGAGGACATAGTAAAGAAGACTAGAACAGGAACCGTTACAGAATTTATCCCTGATCAATGTGTTGAAGAAGTTGAGCGTAGGATGGACTTATTGGCAGAATGTCAGCAGTCTTTGGAGGAATCCGAGCAGACATTAAAGGAAACAGTGAAGAAAAAAGAGATCATTGAACAGACCCTGAACCAGACACAAACAAAGCTAAACTCTACGGAACTACAGCTGGAAAATGTATCTACAAACTTGAACAGAATAGCTGACAATCTTCAAACGACCCTGAAACAGTTGAAAAAATGCAACCAGACCAGTCAAAGTTGGGATTGGGATCTTTTCTCCCTGGACATCTACGTGAACACGACGATCTCTTCAGAAGTTGCTGAGCAGCTTCGTTCTAGCTGGGACAACATAGCTGGTATAACGTCAAATTAAAATGTTATTACTCAAACAAGTTAACATTTGTAAACAATAAATACAAATTTTCAATTTTGATAAATATTTTTAAAATATTCTCTGTACGTCATTTGACCAAAACCCATAATCATGGGTAGAGTGGACCGCTGCCAGTGTCTCTCTTTCCCAAACAAAAGGAAATGATATTACTTTGATTGACCGTTCTCAAATGCAAAATGATACCGAGAATGAAATCGGTCGCTCGCTTTTCCCATTCATTCACGGCTTACGAATTGTAATAAGTTTCGATTGATTAGGTACATCAATCAGATGCTGTAAAAATCTCTTTGGGTTGCGTTCGGGTCGATACCTAGTATTTCGGGGTAACGGTGGTAGTTATTACTTATTGAATTAGCTGAAGTTTATTGAATCTTTATTGCCGAGTACAGCTGCCTTTGGGTAGTTCTTTTTAATCTATTACAATTGTAAATGAATGGGAAAAGCGAGCGACCGATTTCATTCTCGGTATCATTTTGCATTTGAGAACGGTCAATCAAATTAATATCATTTCCTTTTGTTTGGGAAAGAGAGACACTGGCAGCGGTCCACTCTACCCATGATTATGGGTTTTGGTAAAATATCATCTCTTTTTGATTATAATGTCAGGGTACTTTATAAAGTCGAAATATAAACTGATATCTTCATTAATAAGGAGGAAGTTTCAACAATTTCGAAATTTTTCCTTTATCGGTCGATCACTGACTGAATATGCCACTTAATACTCATTCAAGTTGGCATTAAATTCATTTATATTGACATTAAACTGTCGTGGCAAAGCAGAATTTGTTGGAAATCACGAATGAGCAAAATTCTCACCTTTCGCACGTGCAAACTTTGAGCGGACGTTGCGTGCGCATCCAATATTGAATCGCCGTAAATTTTTGCATGTAATTGTTTTATATATAATTTGATAAGCATGCAAAGTTTCAAAGTATTTCAAGAAGAACTATAATCACAACGGCACTCTAAAGTTGACAGAAAATGACGAAAACAGCAATTTTCAGTGATTTTAGCAATTTTCTATCAATTTGGGCGTGTCCCCACGTGTGCAACTTTTCGATTTTTAACTTTAAAACTAGCCTAATGCACAATTTATACTTATAGGAAGCAGAACTGAGCTCCACAACCCAAGGCATGGCCCAACACCAGAGAATACTAAATCGCAAAATTGACGTTTTTATAAAATAATTCTTCAAAAAAGCACAAACTTCAATGACGAATATCTTTATGAAGGAGCAAGCTAGAAAAACTTTTCGGTAAATTTCAGAATGCTTGAACAATTATCTATGATGAAAATTTCCTCAGATTTTGAATACAATTACTTTTTAATGGTGTAAAATCATTTTTAAAAGGTATTACTTTGTCAAAAATCAAGTTTTAAAAACGGTGAACTTGATGACGTCATCAAGGGGTGTTTATGACGTCAAATAATTTGTTTATTCAATGTAAACTAAAGTGTAAACAATTATTTTCAAGACCTGTGGTCGGAAATGGCTGTATCTTTTATTCTTTTGAATCTATGGACAATTAAATACAGGCTACAATTGACTGGCAAAGCGTCTATCCCTGAATATGTATATTGTATCACGACAATCTATCGTAAAACAGGGGTTCTAGAAAACCCACTTCCCGATGCTCCTGAAACCTGAAACTTTTTTTGCAGTCGATTTGGTCAACGTCTAGACGCCCTGAAAAATTTCAGATCTCTAACTCAATTTTAACATGGTTTTTAAGGCACCTGAATATGGCGATTTTGGGTTTTTTACCGAATTTCGTATAACAGTGCTGGCGAGTATTTTATGCAAATTTCTTAAAAATCTCAACATAACTATTTTTATTCCTGTCATCTTTGACATCAAATTAGAATGTTTTGAACTAAAAATAAATCTGCTGAACGACTTCCGATGAGTCTTAATGCCTGAAAAACTCCTGCCGGAGGCGGCGGCCTTCGGCCGGAGTGCACGCATCGCGTGCACGAAAGAGGCTTGTAACGTGTACCAAAGGGGGTATAATAGTAAAGGGGGTTTCATAGTAAAGGGGGTATAATAGTAAAGGGGGTATAATAGTAAATGGGGTACATAGTATACCCACAATAAATGCAACGGTCGTGCTTGCCAGCACTGTGATGTCATGAACTATGCTGAGAATCTTTATCCTTTCAATATAACATATAAAATCGGAAACTTTTATTGTTTATCTCGCTTAAAGGAAGATTATAAATCGATTCAAACAGGCATATTTCAGAGATGATGATCGGGTTCACGATAACCGACCAGTTCATCACGTTTCTAAAGCACATTGACACTGATGAATGTTCAGAGGAAAGACCGTGGACAATGCTACATACCAAGCGGTACCTGAACAAGGTGTTCACAAGAGAAGATGCTAACTCACTCATCACCATGTGGGACGAAATTAGCGGTAATTTAATAATCATAAGTAAAAGTGAATATTATATTAATTTTATATTAATCATAGATAAACATGTGACATCTTTATAATTCTTAGTCCAAATTTTGGGGGTTTATTAAATATTGTTGATGTTAGTAATACTAATAGTTGGTTATTGACTATTTAAAATGGTCGGGTTAAACATATTCAGGCCCAGGTTATTAAATGATACAATCTTTATATTTTCAGGGAGTCTTGTCGGTGTTAAGATGACGAGGGAAACGGTGAAACTCTTGAAGTACATCACCAAAAATTGCACTGACTAAGCTTGACATGCACTACTAACCAAGTCAAGGACTTGACTTCACAATAAGAAGGACGATTATTTCTTTTAGGCATGAACAATTTGACATTCACAATTTTCCATACTTAAAATTTTCATATTTAAAATGGCTATTCATCAGTCAATTACTTCCATCGGTGCAAGCTTCTATTCACTCAATATTCACGGCTTACACATGTTCTACTATTGAAGAGTCGATTTGATTAATCATTAATCTAGCAGATCAATAACTTTTAATTCTTTTGCTTGAAAAATCGGATATTAGTAATTTTTCTGCAATTTATGTAATTATGTAGTTGTGTTCTCAAACTCTTTTAAAAATTTAAGTTTTTCAATTGTATAATCACGTTTTGGCAATTATTGTGAGCGGAATAAACGAAAAGGCAAAAAAGTTCAACTAACGGTCTTGACAGCTCTAATTAATTAATTACACAGAATTACCTCAGTTTAAGTTCAAGGCATCTTTTTAAAAGTGTGTAATGCAACGCAAAGGGAAAGTTGAGTAAATAAAGTTTTAGTTCTACACAGAGTTTGAAAATTTTTCAGTCTCCAGAAATGATAAATTTCGAATTTTTATTTTTACCCAACTTTAAAACCATAAACTGGATAAGAATAAAACTATGTATTTGTACTTGTAGTATAGCGATCATTTAATGATTTGATGATTTGAAACTTTTCAAAAATATGAAATATACAGCAAATCGAACAAACATATAAAATGGGCCGAAATGTATCACAGTGCTGGCAAGCACGAGCGGTGTCTTTATTGGGGGTATACTATGTACCCCCTTTACTATTGTACCCCTTTGATATTATACCCCCTTTACTATTGTACCCCATTTACTATTATACCCCCTTTGGTACACGTTACAAGCCTCTTTTGTGCACGCGAAGCGTGCACTCTGGCCGAAGGCGGCGGCCGCCTCCGGCAGGAGTTTTCCAGGCATTAACACTCATCGGAAGTCGTTCAGCAGATTTATTTTTAGTTCAAAACATTCTAATTTGATGTCAAAGATGACAGGAATAAAAAATAGTTATGTTGAGATTTTTAAGAAATTTGCATAAAATACTCGCCAGCACTGTTATACGAAATTCGGTAAAAAACCCAAAATCGCCATATCCAGGTGCCTTAAAACCATGTTAAAATTGAGTTAGAGATCTGAAATTTTTCAGGGCGTCTAGACGTTGACCAAATCGACTGCAAAAAAAGTTGTAGGTTTCAGGAGCATCGGGAAATGGGTTTTCTAGAAGCCCTGTTTTACGACAGATTGTCGGGACATATACATACAGATATACAGATATATATATATTCAGGGATAGACGCTTTGCCAGTCAATTGTAGCCTGTATTTAAGTGTCCATAGATTCAAAAGTATAAAAGATACAGCCATTTCCGACCACAGGTCTTGCAAATAATTGTTTACACTTTAGTTTACATTGTATAAAAAAATTATTTGACGTCATAAACACCCCTTGATGACGTCATCAAGTTAACCGTTTTTAAAACTTGATTTTTGACAAAGTAATAACTTTTAAAATTAATTTTACACCATTAAGGAGTAATTTAATTCAAAATCTGAGGAAATTTTCACCTTAGATAATTGTTCAAGCATTCTGAAAATCTACCGGAAAGTTTCTCTAGCTTGCTCCTTCATAAAGATATTCGTCATTGAAGTTTGTGCTTTTTTGAAGAATTATTTTATAAAAACGTCAATTTTGCGATTTAGTATTCTCTGGTGTTGGGCCATGCCTTGGGTTGTGGAGCTCAGTTCTGCTTCTTATAGGTATAAATTGTGCATTAGGCTAGTTTTAAAGTTGAAAATCGAAAAGTTGCACACGTGGGGACACGCCCAAATTGATAGAAAATTGCTAAAATCACTGAAAATTGCTGTTTTCGTCATTTTCTGTCAACTTTAGAGTGCCGTTGTGATTACAGTTCTTCTTGAAATACTTTGAAACTTTGCATGCTTATTAAACTATATATAAAACAATTACATGCAAAAATTACATGCACGGCGATTCAATATTGGATGCGCACGCAACGTCCGCTCAAAGTTTGCACGTGCGAAAGGTGAGAATTTTGCTCATTCGTGATTTCCAACAAATTCTGCTTTGCCACGACAGTTTAATGTCATTATATATGAATTTAATGCCAACTTGAATGAGTATTAAGTGGCATATTCAGTCAGTGATCGACCGATATGCTTCCCTAAACACAAGGAAATGTTTTTAAAGGAAAAATTTCGAAATCGTTGAAACTTCCTCCTTATTAATGAAGATATCAGTTTATATTTCGACTTTATAAATATAAAGTACCCTGACATTATAATCAAAAAGAGATGATATTTTACCAAAACCCATAGTCATGGGTAGAGTGGACCGCTGCCAGTGTCTCTCTTTCCCAAACAAAAGGAAATGATATTAATTTGATTGACCGTTCTCAAATGCAAAATGATACCGAGAATGAAATCGGTCGCTCGCTTTTCCCATTCATTTACAATTGTAATAGATTAAGAAGAACTGCCCAAAGGCAGCTGTACTCGGCAATAAAGATTCAATAAACTTCAGCTTATTCAATAAGTTATAACTACCACCCTTGTCCCTTACCCCAAAATACTAGGTATCGACCCGAACGCAACCCAAAGAGATTTTTACAGCATCTGATTGATGTAATCAATCGAAACTTATTTATACAATTCGTAAGCCGTGAATGAATGGGAAAAGCGAGCGACCGATTTCATTCTCGGTATCATTTTGCATTTGAGAACGGTCAATCAAATTAATATCATTTCCTTTTGTTTGGGAAAGAGAGACACTGGCAGCGGTCCACTCTACCCATGACTATGGGTTTTGGTAAAATTTATATATTGTAATTGCTAAAAAGTCTGGGTCAGTGATACAAGTACCGAAGACTACTTTCAAAAAAAGAGTTTTATGGCTGCCCAAATAGTCTTAGTGACATCACGTCTTCCACCTAGGAATAGGATAAAGAAATGTGAAAAGTTTAAAAACAATTGAAAAATATAGTATGTAACCATTATATTAATTGTCTATAAAATACAGATAGCATCCGAAAACTCTTAAGATACTCATAGTATCATAGTCATTAGTCATACATAATATCTGATCAGTGTCCTAGACACATGAATTATTTAATGTTGCCTTCTTATCACGGCTACAGACCTTTCCGTACCGGATATATGGTCGAGGTTTGTTAAGCCCTCTTCTTCAGATCAGTGACCAGATGCTGCTTTGTTGCACACTCTTCATTTGATTTATCAGGACGGGTCCATACATCTTTTTGGGTCTCAACTAGCCTCAGCCTCCCTGTTTTCATCAGAATCTGACGAACTGAAGTTGAGCTCGGTACAGTGACTTTCATTGATCGGATAGCTGTACTTGGCCTCTTCCAGCCGACTCTTGTCGCTTCGAAATGAGGTTTCTCCCTTATCGCCTTCAAAACAGCGGTTACCAAAGCTGCAGGAGCTGTTCTTCTTCTTCTTCTTTCAACCGAAACAGAGCCAGTCCTGTCCTTCTCTGCAGCTCTTTGGTGCCTCCTTTAACGTTTTGATGCTGCAGACTGTAAGTGTAACAGTTTTTTGTTCTTTTGTACAGCTGCACTGCAGTAGCTCTGAATTCCTGAGTTCACTGTCATTTTCATCGCTTTAATCTTTTCCCTCTTTGATATGTGTGAAAAATAAGGAAATATTTTCAAATTATTGAATTTTAACTATTCTAATTATACTCCCAGACGTTACTTACCATGTACCAAGGCATAGGAATTACGTCAGCTAGTGCGATGATTGCGAGCATATCCATGTCTAAATCATAGTCGTTGGCAGAGGCAAGATTTAAGTGCGGCTAATTTGGCGAATAATGCGGTTCGAGGGCGATTATTTGCTAGTCTATGTAATAGGCGTCAAGAGTTGGCACAAAATTCGTTCTCTCTGATTTTGATGTATTTTCTCAGAGCTGAGTCCTTCCAGCTCAAACTTTTGAAGCTGGTGTAGGCTATTCCTCATCACACCGAGACCAATAGAATGGATATAATTAGTTAGTGGACAATAGTCATGGTGATAGGTCAAGAAAGTCTTGACTGACTCCGAAACACTAAGAAGTTAAACTTATTATATAGAGAGTGTTCACATATTACATCAGCAAGTGTTTTGTCACTTTTACCCCCCCCCCCCCCCCCCCCCCCCTCTCCATGAGCAACTGTCAGAATTAAGCGACCCCCCTCATAATTAAGTAATTACGACAGCATTTACCAGACCCCCCTCCCTGCACGGTACAATCTGGCGAATAATGCGGCGCGAGGGCAGCGATTATTTGCTAGTCTATGTAATAAAGTAATAAGTGCCAAGAGTTGGCACAGAAATCTTTCTTTTCGATTTTGATGCATTTTCTCCGAGGGCTGAATTTGAGTTTTGACGACATACCCAATTGTTAAATCTTCCAGCTCAAACTTTAAAGCTAGTGTAGACTATCCCTCATCGTATATATAATTAGTTGTTGGACAATAGTGGTGATAGGTCAACAAACTCTGTCCTAGTAGCCCCTATAATGCCATTGGTCATGATGCGATAAGGGAAAGTCTTGACTGAGTCCAAAACACAAAGACGTAAAACTTATAAACATTTTACCGGTAAAAACCTATACAAAACGAACATTGATATAAAACTTTGAAGGAGAGCTATAAAGTTTGAGCTAGAATATGAAACATGAATTGCACTGCCACTCGTAAAATTTGTATGTGATGAGGGCGGTAGTAAACTGACCACATTTATACTTAATAAACCATATCATTAATTATAATTTAGTATTATACTTATTTTTTGTTTTTCACGTTTTCAGTACACCTTCAGAATTGAGTACGATTAGTAATTTTTTGTTCTAATCAAACTGATGGTAGCTCTAGAGCTGGGAATGAGTTTCAAAAGATGCCCGCGTCATAAGAGTCTGGGTTGCTGGACTGACGAACCTTTAAAAGCAAAGGCAACATTTAAGTCAAAAGTGTGTTCCCACACTTGCCTAATATTGTTTGAAAGTAGGTCAATTTTCTTGCCAAATATGAGTGTGGCCTCAGATCGGATTTGTGAGAAAAAGTGTGGAAAACGACTGTTAGTATCAGGGGTGCGGGTGTAGGAAGAGAGGGGCAGGGGGGGGGGGGGCGACCGCCCCCCATGAAATCTGGAAAAGGGGCGAAAAGGGGCCTACTTTTTGGCCTCATTTGGCCTATCCTGTCAAACTGCAGTCTAACTGCACGATAACATTGCAGCTATAGTTACTCTTCTGTGATCAATTATTTTAATTGAAGTACAACGGCTGCACCCCTGACTTTTTAACTTAAGATAAGAGACGTATATATTAGGACAATTGAAATTTGATAAAATTTAAAGTTTTGGAGTGTGAATTAAAAGTTGGTGTGAGAATTAGTGTGGAAATAAAAGAGATATTTATTTTATTATATCATATATCTTAATTAAATTCAGGCTGTGGCAAAAGTGCGTGCTAAATTTGAAAAACTGTAAGATTTTGGCCCCCTCATGAAGAAAATCATTCCTACACCCCTGGTTAGTATGAATATGTGCGGGAAATGGCTACCTTATTAACCTAGGTCATAGGTGCGTTTCCGCACCCGCCGCACTTAAATGTCGCTTCTGCAGCAGTTGTTGGGCCTGAAAATAATACATGTTATGGTTGTTATTGCATTTTTAATAGAGAATACTTGAATACTGTAGTACTGTAAATCCAGAGACCAGACCTACCACACTCTTCCAGTACAGTCTGTACTGGAAGAGTGTCGTAGGTCTGGTCTCTGGATTTGATGGATAGGTGGCAGTATGTTATACGTCCACTGTCTTAATCATTTTATAATTTACCTTATCGGACGTTATTTGCGTGAACGGAGATAATTTTGAACGGACATTAAAATGAACGCTACAGCTTCCAGCTTCCAATTAATGTCCGTTCAATGAAAGTCCGACAAGGTAGTTAAATCACATAGTATAAAGTATAAACTTGTATCTTTTAGAGTTTTCAATAAACATTTTGATTCGACGGATTTAATTTAAAACAAACACTTTACCTCAAGTTATTTCTAAAGTCGGATGCTCTTATTCAAGCTTTTTGACTCAACAACATTCGTTCTGTAACGTAAAAAGTTCACGTTAGCCTTTGCCTTGCTTTCTTTACTTTAGAACATTAAATACTATATTGATATGGACCCTACCCACAATCCTGGTTATCTGGATTCTGGTTACTAAGCTGGTTACCTGGTTACTAAGCTGGTTACCTGGTCAGTAAGCTGGTTACCTGGTTATTAATATTAAGCTGGTTACCTGGTTACTAAACTGGTTAACTGGTTACCAAGTTGGTTACCTGGTTACTAAGCTGGTTACCTGGTTACTAAGCTGGTTACCTGGCTACCAAGCTGGTTACCTGGTTACCAAGCTGGTTGCCTGATTACTAAGCTGGTTACATGGTTACTAAGCTGGTTACCTGATTACTAAGCTAGTTACCTGGTTACTAAGCCGGCTACCTGGTTACTAAGCTGGCTACCTGGTTACTAAGTTGGATACCTGGTTACTAAGCCATGAACTCGGAGAGAGTGCTTATCACCGAGGCTCTCTATGCAAACTAGCATGAAATTAAGCGGGATTGATTTTATGGAACTTTTATGTGATCACAGCTGTTTGTACTGTGCATGTATACTGTATAGTGTATACTGTATGGTGTATATGCTTATATTTGGAAACACACACAAAATGTAACTTTGCGAATTTTGACATCGAGCCACATCAAACATATTTTGACGATACAAATTTGTCAATATACCAAAAAATACTACTTTAAGGCCAATAAATTTGGATCACATAAATTTGGTTAACATAATTTTAGTCACAAATTTCACAATTTTTTTGTCTACAACAATTTTAGTCACATTTTTTGACTTTTCGAGACCATTTTCCATTCCATTCATTTTATTTTTCCATTATTTATTTAGTTTTTTTTCTTCGATTCCGCACATAAAGTTGTAATTTGAAGTTTAACGTCAGATGGGAAGTAATTGTGAATGTGAAAGCATACAAGCAGTGGATTACAAGTGCAACGTGTAATACAGAATACTCATAATGTAAGCTCAATAATATTAACAATTTAAGCTCAATAATATTCATGTCATATAATGCTCTACTAAAATTTTGGTCTGCTTTTAAATTAGTCACCGAACATTTAGTCTCAATAAATTTGGTTTACAACAATTTTAGTCAATATTTTGACTAAATTTATGGAAGACTAAATTTGTCATTCTCAAGGTAATAATCATTTAACAAACAATATAATTTAATGATATTGACAGAACTACAGAGAATGATGATCCCCTCCCTGCTCGTGTACCTGGTGTTATCATATCACTCTGTTAAAGCTATCAGTTATTCCAACCAAATCAAAGGACTGGAATTTGCCGATGACGGAGGCTCGTACATACGGTTTAGCTCAGACATGAGCCCCTTTGCCAACAAAATGTCGGTTTGCAGCTGGGTACGAGACATTGGATCGGGCACATCAGTGGCGTAACGTTGCCTGTTGGCGCCCCCCAGCCGAAAAGGCGCCCCCCTGTTGGCGCCCCCTCCCCTTTTGGTGCCCCTCCCTAAAATTGAACAAATTAGGTGATTTTAGAAGATACGCCGGTAAAAATCTCTAAAAAAGTGTGTATCTAGAGCAAAACGCGCAGTTTTGCTAGTACTTTAGTTAAGTTTTCGAAATTGTCCCACATTCAAACGACGATTTGGCGCCCCCCTAAGACGGCGCCCCCCTGCACAGCAGGGTCAGCAGGGCCCTTCGTTACGCCACTGGGGCACATGGCCTATAATTAGGTAGTGCGCCATCGACGGTGAGCCGCGCGTGCCGACTGTAGGATGGTTTTTTAGCGCTAATTTCGGCCAGCACAATTTTCTTAAAACAAAGAGATATTAAGTATCTTTCCCGACCTCCGATTGCAACAAAAATTGGTGAGCTTACTCATAGACTTACAAGGAAAGTGTCCGAAAAGTTTAAAGCATATCCAACCATTAGACATTATGTTACACTTACAGCTAAAAAGAGCGTATTTTGCCTCATTTTGATCACTATATCAACTCCGATATCCACCAAATTTTTCGGACAGTTGTAAAAGCCCTATTGGAAGGTCGTTGCCAATTTTCAGAATGATCTCATTCAAGGAACTGAAGATATATCCAAATAATACGACAAAAATCAACGAATTTGGTAAAATTTGGTCAAATTACGCGACTTTTACAGCTAAATTTGCTCCAAAAGCCGCGCACTATCAAATATGGCACCTAGGCGAAACTCACTGACCTTTCCAAAAAGGTATGACAAATTTGGTATTGTGAAAATTCTCACAGTCTCTAGAAAACAATGGTACAAAAATTTTTAAAATCCGAGCAAGTTTATTTTTATGGTGCACCTCCTACTATAATTTTTAGTTACGGCGCTGATATAGTGCGATATGAAAGTAACGGGCATTACAACTGTGCAACCAAATGTCATCTGGACGTTAGAAGCAAACTCTCAGTATCTAAAGGAACGTGGTTCCATGCTTGTTTGACTTTCAGCACTTCCTCCCGCTCCATGAGATACTACGCTGACGGTGCACTTTTAGGTACGTTACAGACACCTGGCAGCACTATTCCAACTGGCCATAGCTTCACATTGGGAAACGGTGATAGCTATCTCACCCGATCCGATCATGCATTTGGTGGAGAGATGTTGCAGCTCAACGTCTACGCAAAGGAACTGTCTGGAGAAGAAATTAAAAGAATGGCTGACGCTGGTATGTGTTCTACTATAGAAGATGAGAATGAGGACGTGCGTGTTCTGAAATGGGAGGACATGTTGAAGAAGAGTAGAACAGGAACCGTTACAGAATTTATCCCTGATCAATGTGGTAAGGAAGCTGAGCTCTTGGCCACTAAGCATTTATTGGCAGAATGTCAGCAGTCTTTGGAGGAATCCGAGCAGACATTAGAGGAAACAATTAAGGAAAAAGAGGTCATTGAGCAGACCCTGAACCAGACACAAAAAAAGCTAAACTCTACGGAACTACAGCTGGAAAATGTATCTACAAACTTGAACAGAACAGCTGACAATCTTCAAACGGCCCTGAAACAGTTGGAGCAATGCAACCAGACCAGTCAAAGTTGGGATTGGGATCTTTTCTCCCAGGACACCTACGTGAACACGACGATCTCTTCAGAAGTTGCTGAGCAGCTTCGTTCTAGCTGGGACAACATAGCTGGTATAACATCAAATTAAAATTTTATTACTCAAACAACTTAACATTTGTAAACAAATTTGACCATCATTGCATATGGTGTTTCAAAAATTTTAAATTTTGATAAATGTTTTTAAAATATTCTCTGTGCGTCATATCATGAACTATGCTGAGAATCTTTATCCTTTTAATATAACATATAAAATCTGAAACTTTTATTGTTCATCTCAATCAATTCACTCTGGCATATTTATATAAATAAACTGGCATATTTCAGAGATGATGATCGGGTTCACGATAACCGACCAGTTCATCACGTTTCTAAAGCACATTGACACTGATGAGTGTTCAGAGGAAAGACCGTGGACAATGCTACATACCAAGCGGTACCTAAACAAGGTGTTCACAAGAGAAGATGCTAACTCACTCATCACCATGTGGGACGGAATTAGCGGTAATTTAATAATCATAAGTTAAAGTAAATATTATATTAATTTTATATTAATCATAAGTAAACATATTGTGATATCTCTATAATTCTTAGTCCAAATTTTGGGGGTTTAGTCAATTTTGTTGATGTTAGTATAATAGTTGGTTATTGACTACTTAAAATGGTTGGGTTAAACCTTTTCAGTCACAGGATACTGTTATTTAATGACACAATCTTTATATTTTCAGGGAGTCTTGTCGGTGTTACGATGACGAGGGAAACGGTGGAACTCTTGAAGTACATCACCAAAAATTGCACTGACTAAGCTTGCAACCTGCACTACTCACCAAGTCAAGGACTTGACTTCACAATAAGAAGGGCGATTATTTCTTTTAGGCATGAACAATGACATTTCCAATTCTTCATTCTTGACATTTTCTGATTTAAAATGGTTCGTCAGTCAATTATTCCCATCTGTGCAAGCATGTTTTACTATTAAAGAGCATAAAGTGGTTAACTTGGCTACAGCATGATACTCATACAATAGTTTTGTTTACGTTAAGCGAAGTTGATTTGATTAATCATTAATCTATTAATCGTTAGCAGCTCAATAACTTTTAATTCTTTTGCTTGACTAGAACATTTTCTGGATGTAAAAAACATTTGATTTTAATAATGTTTCTACAATTTATGTAAATATTTAGTTGTGTTCTCAAACTCTTTTGAAAATTAAAGTTTCTCAATTATCTGATTCAACAACATGAATGAACAGTTTGTTGGTTGATAACCAACGAAGATTTTTCCTTGAAGGTTACATATTTGGAGATAACACTCGTTCAAGTTCAAATAGGACATGTCTAAATTTAATATCTTAAATAAAAATCTTTGAATAAAAATATTACCAAATAACATGTTCTCGATGACTATCATTGACAATCTTTGAAATAAATTGGGTCGCTATATTCGCTATATTCTAGAATGTGACTGAGGAGTGATTATATTTGTCCTAGTATACTAATAAACTAATGTAGTAATCGGCTACACACATATCTACGCATATGTAGGGACACACACACTAAAATTAATGGAAATAATTACCGGACTTTATTATTCACGGACCTTAATGCCACAGACATTATTTTCACGGACTTAATTATTCACGCTAAGGTCTTCAGCGTGAAAGTTACTATGACCGATAAGGTAATTAATTTTTTGTAATTGTAATTGTACAATCATTGAACCCCAATGACAATTTCAATACTAATTAATTCCATAATCCCGTTTATCGGAGATTTGAAGATTGGAAAAAAATATTATTAAGAAATCTTGGTCAATATCAATAATCTCGAACTAAAACATTGAAATTATTTCAATGTAAGCTTAGCACCATGATATAAATGTGACGAGAATTGAGATTTGAGAATATGGCACTAAATAGTGAAGCGAGGCTCAACTTTCATTTAGCTGAAAAGAAGAGAAATGTAATTGTACATGTAAGCTTGCTTCATCAAATTCAAATCGAATGAAGTTGGGATTGCTCATTGCAGCTCCACAATATAAATGTCATAACCTGTTTACCTGTCCAAACCCAGGATACATAACATGACAACTTTGTTGTAACTTGTATGAAAATCATTAATAAGTACAATTTCGAATCATGCTCATAATTTTCTTTGACTATTTTTATTTGCGAAACCTCAATGAGTCAAAATTCTTGTTTCTGTTAATTGGATAGCCACTATTACAGCACTGTGATTCGTTGTCACATCGACAGTCAAAAGTTTGTAATTGGTATCACAGTTATTTTAGTCCTTATAATAAACTAAGAACAAGGAAACATTAATAGGTTTCTGATAGATAAGGTTTACAGTGTAATAATTACTTTTTGTATAATTATACCCGATTTAAAGGAAAAGACATAATCAGGTTTGAGCTAAAGTGCGCGGGTATCGTGTTTAATGTGTTAAATTAAGGCCACAGTTACGGTCTCGGATATTGAAGATGGATGGGTGAGATAGAAACTTTAAATGGAACTTGCGGTTTCGGATCAGCGACGTGTCATTTGTGATGTGATCCATATTTGATACTAGTGTAACTCGGCCTTCGGCCGGGATTTCACTGCCGCAGTTAAAAAGGGTAGGAGTAATTACCCGCTGAGTCAAAACCCGCATTAGGTGACCCAATAGTTTCTTAAACAATAATCTCATAATCAGTTATTTCTTGTGGTTAATTAAGTCATTATTAGCCATGAGGCACCATGACATTCCATGATCATAAGGTCTGAACACCGAGTATTACACCTCATCACTCCCGTCTTGAACCGCTTTCTATTTTTATTTAAATCGTTATAGAAATTAACCCTTGTTAACTCCGCACCACACCCGCATATTATATTTGAAAACACGCATAACTGCATAACATTGTCGTATGAACTCTCTCTCTCTGCAGTCCAAACAGACCCCAAACACTAACAGTCCCCCTCCCCTAATAAGCTTATGGTATTACATTACAGTGAATCTTCCCGGGCTAACGCAATTATGACGCTACTTAAATGCAGCTACATATTATACAGTAATGAGATATAGAGAGCAAGCCCCGTAACTCTTGCCGTTCTGCTCAAGCTATTTTATGCAACATTTGTGGTACAAAACCGTCAATTAAACCACCGGCCGATTTTTAAAAAATTTGCTTATGGGCTTCATCAGATTTTTGTCCGCACTATACCGAAAAAACCAGTCCCGTAACTCTTACCGTTTTTTTTGTATAACCGTTCGGAAATTACACACAGACAGACACACAGACACACACACATTCTGGTGCTATTAAGTTGATTCTAGCCATCCTAACAGCCGGACTGTTAGGGTTCATATGACAGTTTAGTAAGTAGCTGTGTATTATAAAGTATAATATTAAGAAATGTTTGAGCTCTCGGCATGTGGTCACATAAGTATAACAAACGTGAGCTGGGTCCGAAATGGGCTGGTTCTCGTATAAGCCATTGCGATACCATATTCACCGTGATTGGATCTGCCTATTGATTATTCGACTGCTTTTGGACGGTTATAGTTGGGTTAGCTAGTTAGAATAAGATGTCGGCCCCCCTATTGTTAATGATATGGTTTAATTATAATCATACATGGTTTGTTATAGCTGTGGTACTGGTCAGTTTACTACCGCCCTCATCAGATAAACATTTCACGTGTGGCAGTGCAATTGTTTCATATTCTACTTCTAGCTCGAACTTAGCTCTCCTTCATAGTTTTATTGGTTCTCAAGAAAACAACAATTTCAAAGTTTGGCAAATAATGAGGGACAGTCTAAACTTCAAAAGTCTGAGAGCTGGAAGATTAAACAATTAGTTAGGTCGACAAATTCAGCCCTCGGTGCAAGACCGACGATAATGAAACTTTTAGATGATTAAACAATGTAGTTGAGATTTGAATCTAAAGGATTGAGACATTCAGGCCAAATGAACGAGCGAGGACTATTGTTATGCAGCTGTTACGTACCGACTCAAAAACGGCTGAATCCCCGCCTAGAAAGAGAACTCATCTCACAGTTTACTTAGTTATAAATTACTTCGACTTGGCTATTCAAATTTTTTTACTCCTATCAACTTAATCCTCTTGAGCAATGAAACATTTCTGCGCATCTATAGTTTTGCTAACACTTTTAGTGGTTTTTTACCTTGCTTAATCAGTTGCGTAACGTTGCCTGTTGGCAACAATAGGAGAGTTGACGCAAACGTCAACTATCGTGTTGGCTTTTCAAGAAAAAGCGCTTATTAGCGGCATAGCAGTGAACATAATATGTCTGATGAGCATGACTCCTATTCTGTCTGAGAGCATGTAAAGGTAGTGAGCTAAGTCTACAACGACCACTTCAACATCAGGTCGCTCAAGGTTCGCACTGTACGCCTTGAAACGGTCCGATGACCGACAACTAAGAACCTTTCATTCCGGGCGGGGCATACCATGCAATGCTGTTAAATACGTAGCGTTTCAAGCAAACGTATTTGTCGCCGAAAATTCGCGTATTTCGATTTCCACTGTGGAGTAAAAACGATTTTAACGCTCAGAAAATTCAACGAATTCAAAATGCGCGGCGTTAATTTGATCTGCGCGCGTATTTCGGACAAATTTTAGACGTTTTCCGAACAAAATTTAACAGGGTCTAAATTCAATTTTTTTGGGCTTATTAATTGGAAACTTTACGTATTTTAACGTATTTCTGTAGAACATTGAGTGACCCACACCCCCCTAATGACGTCAGCATCCGCCAGACCCCCTTGCCTTCTTAACTCCTTTACTTAATTGTTAATATAATACTAGGCGGTGCACGATAAAAATAAACTTGCTCGGATTTTAAAAATTTTTGTACCATCGTTTTCTAGAGACTGTGAGAATTTTTTAACCATTAACGGGTGATACTCGTAAAATATCTGTTCCATATATTTGACCGTCGACGAGTCCAACTCGGCGCGCGTCCTGGTAGTAGGTAGTGCGCCATCGTGCAGCGACAGTGAGCCGCGCGTGCCGACTGTAGGATGGTTTTTTAGCGCTAATTTCGGCCAGCACAATTTTCTTCAAACAAATAGATATTGAGTATAAAGATTTGGCGGAATAAAGATTTGGCGGAATGACAGGCTGAGCGCGGCCCAGTAAGTTCTTCCCGATTGCTCAATTCTGAAAATTTTGTGAAGACATGTCCATGTGTTTGACTGTTTGGTATTATACGTTGGAAACTCTACTCGGGAGCAGCTTGACCATTGTTAATGGTCTGGCCCGGAGCGCGCTACTTCGTAGCACTTGTCGTCGGGCCACATTTCGAGAAGAAAGCGGCGCGCGCTACTTCCAACTTCGAAGAAATTTAGACGAGTAACATCCGTCGAGAGAGCAGCCCAAAATTTGTATGGTTCGTGGTAAGTATTGTGGACTGAGTGTTTGTAGACTTCCAATCCAACCTGCACTTTATCCATAGAGTAACTCTGGAAAGTTTGTGAATTTCTGTCATATCAGGTGAAAAGGCCGGTGAGCTTAACCTTAGTAGATGTAACACGCTAAAACCAAAGTATTGATACTTGTTTCGTATCCCAATATCCGCCTTCGGCGGCGCGCTCGAAAAGTGGCATGCAACGTATGTCAACCGAAGTATTAAAGCTCTTTGGCTAGCATCGAGTACGATACGATGCGCAACTGTACCAGAAGTGACGACGCGCACGAGCGATAAGGAGCTAATTATCGCTCGTTGACAGAGCGATAAATCTTATCGCTTGTTGTTGTGCGTGTCACCCGACTACCATGAGCCCTAGGCTCATAGTAGTCGGGTGCCGCGCGAGTAGTGCATCACGCTACAAGACTTTCGGCTACCATATTTTCTGAACCGAATTTGAAAACAAGTGAAATACAATTTTATTTCGAATAAATATTCACACCATATTTTTACAACTCAAAATTACTTGTTTGATAAAATTTGAACCATCAGTAACTACAATTTAACTACGAAAAAATCCAGACTGCAGGGTGGTGGCAAAACAAGAATACACACGTACGCGCGGCGCTCTAACAAACTCTTTGATATTCCAGATAGTTGTTTTAATACAAATGGTTATGAGCGGAAATAATTTTTGTTCGTTATAAAATATTCATGTCTTGATGTTGATTTCAATGTCAGTCATACTAAATAAGTATCAATCTATTTCCCCAATCAGATCAGAAAATGAACAATGGCTGAAATGAACAATGGCATATGGCTGAAAATTCAGATTGCAATCTAGACTCGTCTCTCAGAAAATTCGAAGGGTATAAAAGTTTCATCAAATTGTTGAAATTAACAGATTTCACTGGGGTCTCCAGTTAAAACAATCAAAGATTAGGGAAAATTAACAAATCTTCTTCGTTCAAAAAACCTTCTACTTTGGACAGATTAAGATCAAATCAAGAACTTTTCCTAAAACTAATCACCATGAGAGATATCGATATACCAAGACCTAATAAAACCACATCAAATCCTAACACTTAAAATTAACTAATCAATTAACTAAGGTTTACACCGGTCTGCGGTTCTAGGATAAAGACAAGTTTCTCGGACGTTGTTGGAGTTTAGCAGCCACATAAGGTACCTCTCCAAGCCTAGACCATATCCACCGTGAGGGGTTGTCCCGTACTTCCTCTGGTCCACATACCAGTAATAGTTGTCGGGCGAAATTCCTGGAACAGGAGGAATTTAGGTGGAGGTAATTCCCGATCAAGTGCCAAATTACGGCAATATTGATATACGTCTAATTGTTATTTGCAAACGTTTTAGTAACTATTTGGCCTCTGTTTGCGTTTAACTAGAAGAGTTTAGTGTCTTCTTATTAATCTTTCGGTTTCAATGAGGAATGTAAGTGCCCTCTATGAGTTCAATCTATAACAAATGGAACCCTCAAACCGACACTGTTAATCTACCAAACATTAAGGATCCTAACTAGCAATAATCTAGTCGGAGCAGGAGTTTGGAGAATGAGCCATTGCTCAGCTAACAACCAAAATTTCAAAATTCAGCCAAATATCAGAATAATTACATACATACATTACATAGGTACTTTTAAAAACAACATGTGAGCACTAAACGTGACCTACCTTCTCTTTTGAAGCCAGCATCAAGCTCCTTCTCGTCGTATATCCTCATGCTGCCCCCGATAATCTCCCCCACATTTGGCAGTAGTAAATCTACAGACTCGGTAACTATGGGGTCCGCTAAATCTGGCTGAAACGTACCATCAGTTTAGTTGGGTAGTTTAGTTTAGTTGGGTAGTTGGGTAGTTTGTTGGGTAGTTGGTTGGGTAGTTGGGTATTTTAGTTGGGTAGTTTAATTGGGTAGTTTAGTTGAGTAGTTTAGTTGGGTAGTTTAGTTGGGTAGTTTAGTTGGGTAGTTTAGTTGGGTAGTTTAGTTGGGTAGTTTGTTGGGTAGTTGGTTGGGTAGTTTAGTTGGGTAGTTTAGTTGGGTAGTTGGGTAGTTTAGTTGAATAGTTTAGTTGAGTAGTTTAGTTGAGTAGTTTAGTTGGGTAGTTTAGTTGTGTAGTTTAGTTGGGTAGTTTAGTTGGGTAGTTTAGTTGGGTAGTTTAGTTGGGCAGTTTAGTTGGGTAGTTGGGTATTTTAGTTGGGTAGTTTAATTGGGTAGTTTAGTTGAGTAGTTTAGTTGGGTAGTTTAGTTGGGTAGTTTAGTTGGGTAGTTTAGTTGAGTCGTTTAGTTGGGTAGTTTAGTTGGGTAGTTTAGTTGGTTGGTTGGTTTGTAAGCTATTCTAGAGAGCTCGAAATAATGACATTTAATTGATAATAGATAAACATTTGAAGCAAGTGTTTGATTGACAGGCATGTAGTTTTTTGAGATAAATGATGAGTGACGATGACGTATCTTTCAGTCTTAATGATGAATTTTAGTTTAATTGTATAATGTATATGCCCTCTATGAGTTCAATCTATAAGAAATGGAACCCTCAAACGGACATTGTCTATCTACCAAACGTCTAGGATCCTAACTAGCAATAATCTAGTCGGAGCAGGAGGGGGGGGGGGGGATGCAACGTCAATTAATGTCAATTAATGTCAATTAATGTCAATTAATGTCAATGTCAGTTTTGCAAAATTTTGGAATACTGACATTAATTGACACGATATTTTTCGACCAGAGATTATGTAGTTCTACCATATTTTTAGCACTTTAGAACGTTTATATCATCAATTTATTCACTACTATCACATATGGAAATGTGAAATGTGAAAAAATTCAGATCATTAAACAATAAAACTAAAATAATACGGTTTTCCGAAATTTAATTTTCTTAAATGGGCGTGGCCATCCAAGGGCGTGGTTCTCAACATCATCAGAACTTAAAACCCACATTAAACGAAATGCCTTCATGACATTTATATTTGAATAACGAATCTTAAACAGCTAAAATTTCTCCTTCATACTAAAAAAGCCGATTCTAGATAATTTACCTGTATAAGAAACCAATAAAATATGGGCGTGGCCGGTGGGGACCGAAGATGGATGAGTTCAAAGCTGAAATTTTTTTTGGTGGTCTTTGAACCTAAGGATCAACAGATAAGAACATACTCATAATTATTCAAGGACATTTTGTTTTTTTGAACCGGTCTAACTTACATAGACGTGAATATCTTGAATATTTATCGAATAATGATAATCTCAAATTTCAAGACAAATTTATGTCAATTAATGTCAATTAATGTCAATTAATGTCAATTAATGTCAATTAATGTCAATTAATGTCAATGTCAGTTTGGGGTTTTTATGGAATACTGACATTAATTGACGTTGCATCCCCCCCAGCAGGAGTTTGGAGAATAAGCAACCATCAAACTGCCAAAATTTTCAGCTTCAGGAGAATCTCTCTGGGTTCTCTAGATTAGTTTTGAAATTCAGTTTGCGACTGACCTGCATATAGAATGATTTCATTGCTTTAGGGAAACGACACAAAAGGATCGGTTCTCCAATCATGTCCGTCATTTTTCGTTCTGGGGCTTCCGGGATGTCGTCACCAAACTCGAAATGAGTTCCTGGGAATATAACGTTGTTGGTTCCTTTTGTTTATATTCTTAGAAGAGTTTTTGCCGTATTACAATTAATATTTCAGTTTCAATGACGATTTTTAGTTCTGAGAATGTCAGTGCCCTCTATGAGTTCGATCTATAGGAAATGGAACCCTCAAACGGACATTATCAATCTACCAAACATTAAGGATCCTGACTAGCAATAATCTAGTCGGAGCAGGAGTTTGGAAAATAAGCTATCACCAAATACTTGCGGTAGTATCATTTCTACACAATAGCTATGTTTCAGTGATTGAGTAGGGGAAGAATCTAAAACGGCCATAATCTTACTGGTGTAATGTTTGAACGAATCCCTCAGCAAAACCTCAAGACGAATTTCAGTTTTGTCAAAGTTAAGTTCTCTAATCAAACTTTACTCACCGTCCTCCTTTTTGATATCGTGTTCTTTGCAATACTGAAGAGCATCTCGGTAGTCCATTCTCTTAAAGGGACGCTGAGGAACCTTGAAGTTGGGGTTGATATCCAGGACAAGTTGGCTGTGTTTAGAGGTCATGATCCGCTCGGCAGTGTCGCAGACTAGGTCTTCCAACGCTTGCAAGAGCTGAAGATAAAATTTGTTACAAAACTTTACTAGATTACGATGACATATTCGAATAAGACTTTGATTTAAGTTTGAAAAAAGTTAAATAGCGGGAGAGATATGGAAATTACCCAAAATCTTTGGAATAAATGGCGAGTGGCGGTGAAACACCATAAATCTTTCAGTTTCAATAATTATTTTTGGTTCAAATGTCAGTGCCCTCTATGAGTTCAATCTATAACAAATGGAACCCTCAAACGGACACTGTTAATCTACCAAACATTAAGGATCCTAACTAGCAATAATCTAGTCGGAGCAGGAGTTTGGAGAGCTTGAGCAAAATATTTATGGATAAATTCTGAAAGCCCCCCCCCCCCCTCCCCCCAAATTTAACAAAACACTACCTGTTCAAATGTTATAAAAGGTAACTCTCCCTCAATGTGAGTAAATTCTGATAAATGTCTTCTGGTGTGTGAACTCTCTGCTCGGTAACTCTGTGCTATACAATACACATCTGAAATAAATGTTGTTTATTTTTAGGGTAATAGGTCGACTTTTTAGGAACTGCGATGAGTTCATTTCATGTTATGCTGAGTTCATTTAAGTTTTAACTCAGTACATAATACTTTGTTGAAAATATTCTCTGAGACAAAAATGTAATCTTTATATTCAAAGAAAGCTACATTTCCTAGAGTCTAGATAAGTGATTACTTACTGCCAAGGGCGGGGATACAAGTCTCCAGGTAAAGTTGGGATGACTGGGTCAAATAGGCTTCCTCACCAAAATAGTCGAATTTAAATAGGGTCGATCCGCCTTCAACTTGACACTGTACCATTGTCGGTGGAGTCACCTGGACGGGTTGGATTTTACTTGATGACCATGGGACGAGATCGGTCCAAGTTTTCATCAGTTATTTCACCACGTGCGACAAGTTACGTGGTCTAATTAGCTTCACATACCTCCACATAGTCTCTGTCGTAGTAGTGATCTCGGAAAGCTTTGATTGTGGCGTGCCTCACTTTCAGTATCTTGCTCATGTTTTCTCCGCGAATCCAGAGATGTCTGTTCTGGTACATGACGTCTGAAGGAGGTGCAGATTTGTAATTTAGAGGTAATTTAAGGTAAATAATCAGAAAGTTAGGCACATTTTGTCATCTCATTTGATTGAGAGTACAGTACTTTGTACACACAACTTCCACGTTTTCTCATTGCCGAGGAAAACATGATACAGAAGCTGTGTGCAAGTGCTCTTCCAGTAAATGTTGCGACGTTCGGAGAAATAACCGAACACCAAATCAGGATACTGGAGTTTAAACATACGTGTATTCTTACCATTTGATGACTTCACAAACTAATAACCAACCTGAGTTAGATTCCACGTTGAGCACGTTATCAATCCCGCCGGCGGGTGAGCGCCCAACAATCTCCCAGTAATCAGCGGCTAGTTCGTGACCTCCAGGAGCATTCTTACCTTCTGGAACTTCTTTCAATGTTCCTGAATACCATCTCAGGTTAGATTAAGATTGAACATTGTCATTTCAAAGCCAATATCTTTCTAGAAATAACACTGGTTTGTGGAACAATAATACAAATTAATTCTGGTGTAGTCAAGTTATCTTAACTCGATCCTGAGATGATCAGAGTGTTATTGACCTCTATGAGTTCGATCTATAATAAATGGAACCCTCAAACGGACATTATTTATTTACCAAACATTAAGGATCCTAACTAGCAATAATCTAGTCGGAGCAGGAGTTTGGAATTGACTATGACAATCTCCTGGAAAAAAAGTGTTAAAAACTTTGAAACTCACCGAAAATCTGAACGGATGACTCAGTAGCCAAGAGGAGGGCTTCATAAGTCTTACAGAGGTTGTCAGAGAGAATGCACTGTAAAAATCCGGTTCCATCACGGAGGACGACAAATGCCATGTTCTTTCCTTGCCTTCGTAGTCTGTGTACCCATCCGTACACCTGACGTAAGATTAAGGTAGTTCTTGACTCTTGAGATTGGGGGGGGGGGGGGGGGGGGGGGGAATGCAACGTCAATTAATGTCAATTAATGTCAATTAATGTCAATTAATGTCAATGTCAGTTTGGGGTTTTCATGGAATACTGACATTAATTGACGTTGCATTCCCCCCAGATTGGGTATATTTTGTGATTGTTATTAACTTGCACGGGCTAAAGACACAGGAATTAGATCGGAATAAGGCCTACAGCGGTTGCGACCAGACAATAGACATGTTGAAGGTGCTTAACATTTAGTGGCTAAGGATACAGAGATACAAGTGCCGAATTATGGCAATGTTGATATATGTCTAATTCTTATTTGTAAACATTTTAGTAACTATTTGGCCTCCGTTTAATATATGGACACGTTCATTGAAGTTTGAGGATATTGGTAAATATTAGTGACCCTACTAAATGGCACGATGATGTAAAATGTGTCACACTATAAAACTATATAAACCCTCAATGGTTAGGATAATCGTTTCATCCTCTAGATAAACTTTGTCGCATAACGATATCTTTATCAGACGATAAGATATCACTTAAATGCGGCCGGCGCGGCAGTGAGTTGTGAACTTTGTCACACTATAAAAACGTGACAGAGTTTATATGGACCCCTTGTTGCCGTGTTTGACCAAATTTTCGAATTTCAAATTTATAGGTTAGTTGCATATGACTATTATCTACATATTTAGCGACTTTTTTCGTTAAATGGTAGCACCATGTAAACTCTGTCACACATTTAAGAAATTTATATGAGGGATGTTTAATGTTTATGACATCCTGACAAGAAATGCCGAATAGTCTAGCATTATTTTGTGAGCTGAATGTGTTTGGAATTGTTCACATATTTCATTGTTACAGGCAAATACAAATACAGAAGGCAGAAATGGGTAAACTTTGTCACATACATTTGTATGATATCTCAACATGTGTGAAATTGAGTAAATATTAGTATACCAACTTAAACACCATATATTACGTACTATGGATCAATTAACAATATTTCAACCACACGCCGGCCATATAAATTATTATATGGCAGTGATATGTTAACATTGGCAAAATTTCAACACCTGAACATGGTAAAAATTTGTAAATTTCGTCACAAAAAAATATGGTAACTTTATTTGCTATTTGTTGGCAAAATAACTAGTTTATCGACATAGGTATGGTGATAAAGTAAAATTATATCCTATTCGAGGTATGATTCTTCAAAATAGGGGGCAAGAAATGTAAATTTCGTCACATCAGCCATTGCATTAGTTAGATAGATTTTCTTTCGTATCAACAGTCCTTATTATAGTTAGAATGGATTTACACAGGAAATATAGAAACCCATGCCAATTTTTCATCACATTGAAACTATACTGTTGGGGCAGGAAAAGTGAATTTCGTCACATTTCAGTAATTTAGTAAAATTAAACTCAGCATTGTTAAACTTGAGTTCTAATTTGCTGAACAATAACCAACCAATAATTCCTGGAAGAAAATTAAATTTTAACCGAGGTATGTTTCTTCAAAATAGGGGCAAGAAATGTAAATTTCGTCACATACGTCATTTTAAAATTTTGATAGATTTTCTTTCATATCATTAGTCCTTATTATAGTTAGAATGGATTTATACAGGAAATTTAGAAACCCATGCCAATTTTTCATCGCATTGAAATTATACTGTTGGGGCAGGAAAAGTAAATTTCGTCACATTTCAGTAACTTAGTAAAATTAAACTCAGCATTGTTAAACTTGAGTTATAATTTGCTAAACAATAACCAACTAATAATTCCTGGAAGAACATTGAATTCTAACCGAGGTATGGTTCTTCAAAATAGGGTCAAGAAATGTAAATTTCGTCACATACGAGTACGTCATTGTAAAATTTAGATACAATTTCTTTCACGTGAACAGTCCTAATTACAGTCCGAAATGATTAATACTTTAATACAGAGATACAGGAATTATAAAAACCCCTGCCCATTTTATAATGTATGTAATATGTTAATCACAGACTATTTCATTCTATAATCATTTTTTCCAAATTTAACCTATTTACGATGTCATTTTGTGACGATGTTTACATCAACTGCCCTATATTTGAATCAACTGTATCCGTGTATCGTCCTTATAGAGATTTTCCCCGCAAAATGTAACATATTTACGATGTCGTATCATTTTGTGACGATGTTTACATAAACTGCCCTATACTTGAATCAACTGTATCCGTGTATCGTCCTTATATAGAGTTTTCCCGCCTTCCAAACCAAAATCAGATATAAATGATTTCGGAAATTCACCCAGAATTTCAAATTCTATATAATGTGACAGAATTTACATCATTTCCCAATAACCAAGTGCATGTATTTGCTAACTTTTCAAAACAACATATTTTAGGGCTATGATTGGCAGAAGAACCATCAAATAATGAGTTGAAAGGGTTTTGAGGACACCTCACAGTAAAAAAGAGGTCTTGTATTCTGAGTGTGACAAAGTGTACGAAATATTGCCTTAAAGCCGTTCGATCCGTGCCCTTTAACCAATGTTGTATCATAATTGTTAGATTGACCTAATCTACTATATTTCAGACCAAGGAATGATAATTGGGCAGCTATGGTAAACAATGTCACAAAAATGTGACATTTTTTAAATTATAGTGCCTAAAAGCAATACATTTTATTTCTGAGCAGTGCATATGGGAGTATGGGTCACGTGGCTAATGTTCAGAACTTATGAACACGCTAGATTAATAGATGCTAAAATTAAGCCACTATCGTCGAAAACGCTATTTTAGAAATTTACCAATATCCTCAAACTTCAATGAACGTGTCCATATATATACATAAGTACAATTTTAGAAGAGTTTTGAGTTTTATTATTGATCTTTCGATTTCAATGATGATTTTTAAGTAGAAATGTCAGTGCCCTCTATGAGTTCAATCAATAACAAATGGAACCCTCAAACGGACATTATTAATCTACCAAACATTAAGGATCCTAACTAGCAATAATCTAGTCGGAGCAGGAGTTTGGAGAATGTGCCATTAATCACCGAACAATTAAAATTTGAAATTTCAGCCACATCTCAAAAAAATCACACATACTTAGTTACTTTATTAACAACAGGCTCCAGACACAGGAATTACACCGGAACAAGGCCTTCGGTGAATGGGACAAGAACTGTTGGCGATGCTAAATTGTTTTTTACATTTACATCTCGTGCTTTAGTGGCTGTTGAGAAAATAATTAGGCTTGGTGGTTTTGTTGAGTTCATGTTACTAACTTTGACGCGTTGTCCCCTGTATTGCTCAAGGTTGGTGATCTTAGAAGCTGTGGCAGTTGGAAGTGAGGGATCCTCGGATATGGTAATACTCTTACTTTCTTCAAGATTAGCTGCCCTTTTAGCAGCCTCTTCGGCTTCTTTCTTGGCTTTGTTGTCAGTCTTGTTAGCCTGCACGAAGAATTTTCAGTCATAAACATGATAAATTTGTAAATTTATAGGGAGCCGTAATGGATGTGTACACCAAGGAGTGGAAACTTGACCGCTGGAAGAATTAAAATTAGATAATCGAGAAAAATACCTCACGTTGGTAGACTTTGGTGAGTTTCTTCATCTGAGCTTGGGATATGACGCTAAACTGCTCGCCCTCTACTTTGCTGTCTACAAATATGGTCGGGAATGGGGTCTGAAAAGATAGGTTATCATTAAAAAGTAAATGAATATAATATAAATAACATGCTTATTCAACGCCGCGCAAATATCGCGCAAAACTTCGTCCTAAAATTTCGCGATGGATACTGAACGTTTGATGCGTACAATACAAACAAATCTCCAAAACTAGCAATAGCGCACGAGGTACTAGCAAAATACGTACCTTCCCCCAGTGTCTCATGGCTTGGAGTGGCGTTTTGAACGGGCTATCTTCGGTTCCTTCACCCTTCTCATCGCTGCCATTTTTATCCGATGTGTAGATTGGGGAAATTTCCATTTTGGATAGAGATTCTGTCACCTGATGAAATTATGAAATTTGAATCCTCAATAACGTTGCATTCTAAGAATTACATAATTTATGGGAATATCAAAGAATTCTACCACATCCTTTTAAAAAGGATAATATGCTCAGTTCTGAATAAAAAGTAGCTAGGTACCTCGTCTTGGGCCATAAGAACTGTAGCTGAGGTGGAAATATCAGCCGTAGGAACTATCAGTGGTAAAATAGGTGCACTTGCTATCTTTGGTGTAAGTGCACTTGCTATCTTTTGTGTAGGTGCACTTGCTATCTTTTGTGTAGGTGCACTTGCTATCTTTTGGGCAGGTGTTCTAGATTGTGAGACGAATTGCCGCAAACTTGCTGACTTCAAACTGAAATCATTAAGCATCAATTAATGTACGCTTTAGACTAAAAACGTTACATGATGTGAGAGTACAGTATTTTGTAACACGCAACTTCCACGTTTTCTCATTGCCGAGGAAAACATGATACAGAAGCTGTGTACTGGAGAATACCACTAGTACTGTACAACACTTAAAACGTCACTGATAAAGCTAAAACTAAAATTCGGCTCCACAGTCTCATAAAAAGAAGTCAGATATTGGGGTAGTATCCAAGAAGCTCACCTACTAACGGTAAACATTAGTATAGGGAAGACAACTTTAGGCCATAGGGGGGGAATGCAACGTCAATTAATGTCAATTAATGTCAATTAATGTCAATTAATGTCAATTAATGTCAATTAATGTCAATGTCAGTTTTGCAAAATTTTGGAATACTGACATTAATTGACACGATATTTTTCGACCAGAGATTATGTAGTTCTACCATATTTTTAGCACTTTAGAACGTTTATATCATCAATTTATTCACTACTATCACATATGGAAATGTGAAATGTGAAAAAAATTCAGATCATTAAACAATAAAACTAAAATAATACGGTTTCCCGAAATTTAATTTTCTTAAATGGGCGTGGCCATCCAAGGGCGTGGTTCTCAACATCATCAGAACTTAAAACCCACATTAAACGAAATGCCTTCATGACATTTATATTTGAATAACGAATCTTAAACAGCTAACATTACTCCTTCATGCTAAAAAAGCCGATTCTAGATATTTTACCTGTATAAGAAACCAATAAAATATGGGCGTGGCCGGTGGGGACCGAAGATGGAAGAGTTGGAAGCTAAATTTTTTTTGGTGGTCTTTGAACCTCAGGATCAACAGATAAGAACATAATCATAATTATTCAAGGACATTTTGTTTTTTTTTTAACCGGTCTAACTTACATAGACGTGAATATCTATCGAATAATGATAATCTCAAATTTCAAGACAAATTAATGTCAATTAATGTCAATTAATGTCAATTAATGTCAATTAATGTCAATTAATGTCAATTAATGTCAATTAATGTCAATTAATGTCAATTAATGTCAATGTCAGTTTGGGGTTTTTATGGAATACTGACATTAATTGACGTTGCATCACCCCCGGCCATAGGGTTGAAGCAAAGATTTAAGTCCGTAAATGTACTCTAACCCTATAAAGTTGACCGCTCTAATGCATACCCTTGGTGGATCAGCTACTTGGACACTGCCAGAATATCGAAAAAATGAAGATAAATTTCACTTACAATGAATAAGAAAATCGTGTTAAGGTCGATGAAAGTGCTCTATGTAATAACATACATTGCTAAAATAGAAAGAAGGTTTAAACCCAACAGGATAAAAAAGACCACAATCAATTATAATAAACATTTTTGAAGCAAAAAATAACGACACTTTCAATTGTTTACGTGTTCGAATGTTTTCCACGGGATTTAAGCTTCCAAGCTTTTCTTGCCATAAGCTGTCGAATAAGCAACATTGTTTTATTTCATCAGATCAAAATCTTATCCAATATTTTTTGTAAGACGACTTGCGTTTATAAGCATAAAACGTTCTAGTCGATGGAATTGAAGGCGGTATCTCAATAAATAATTCCGGTTGAGATGGGAAAGAACACGTTTATTATTTACAAAATTCCCTTTGAGATTCAATAAATATCAGATTGCGACAACTACAGTTCAGCCTAGTCCAATTCAATCGCGTGAAAATTCGGGTGTTATGAAGCGAAGACAGGCTGCTGGAACCAACTATCCAACAATTCAATGTATCCAAAAGCTTGGTCAGGGCACGAGTGAGCAAGTTCACTTTCTCTTTCACCGGTGGTTTCTGTACAGAATGTAAAGCAACTGAAACATAACTCCGATAACGAGGACTATCAGGAAGTTCCACACGTTGCTCTTTGTTTTTATGTTCTGTACCATGTTGTATGGATTCAGCGAGAACGCCTGAAATAATAGCATCGTTATTTTAGTCAGTAATAAGATTATTTACTGCAATTACAGTTGGAAATGATAGCTTAATTCATGCCAGCAACATATCAGTTTATGACAGTTCTTTATTAAAGGCAATCTGAAGGACCCAATTCAGACCCCAACAAATAACTTGTAAGATGAACTTGAAAAGGACCAATATCTTAAATACAACTTTAATTCTGCGGAGAAATTGACTGCTCTTACCACTTTATTAGGATTACTGTAAGAAGATGGGATATTCTGTATCTCCCCCTCCTCGATAACATCTCCTTTTAAGTAATGTTTCCCTGTCTCCATTATCCTAACCGTCAGGGATTGGCCCATGTATCCCTCAATCTTCGGGACTAAAACTTGGTCGTAAAACTTGTTGTGTCCCACGTAGTGTTTGTTGTCTGTAGCTATCTCAGTTATCAGAATCTGCTGTACTTCTCCTGCAATTAAACAATTATATTAAACCATCAATTTGACGGTCAGTGTAGATTCACTGTATAAATGCAATGCAATGGTCATTCATTTAGCTCTTCGACCAAATGTTGACAACATCATCGTTCAAATCGAGTAAGAAGAGAGGCTATGATATTATAAGAGTTATTCTCCGGCAACGAAACTGACAGTAAAGGAGCGAAAAACTAAGAAGTAGCGTGCTGTGGGCGTACGAGTAAGAACTACATTATCTATTGTAGTCACATGACTGATACAGGAAACCCAGAACAAAAAGTCTCACAAATTAATTTACAGCTTTTATTGTACAATGATATTTACAGCTTTTATTGTACAATGATATTTACAGCACTTATTGTACAATGATATTCACAGCACTTATTGTACAATGATATTTACAGCACTTATTGTACAATGATATTTACAGCACTTATTGTACAATGATATTTACAGCTTTTATTGTACAATGATATTTGCAGCACTTATTGTACAATGATATTTACAGCACTTATTGGACAATGATATTTACAGCTTTTATTGTACAATGATATTTACAGCACTTATTGTACAATGATATTTACAGCACTTATTGTACAATGATATTTACAGCTTTTATTGTACAATGATATTTACAGCACTTATTGTACAATGATATTTACAGCTTTTATTGTACAATGATATTTACAGCACTTATTGTACAATGATATTTACAGCACTTATTGTACAATGATATTTACAGCACTTATTGTACAATGATATTTACAGCACTTATTGTACAATGATATTTACAGCACTTATTGTACAATGATATTTACAGCACTTATTGTACAATGATATTTACAGCACTTATTGTACAGTACAATGCCTGCAGCGCCGCGCAGGTTCTAACACGAATTAAAGCAAAAACTTTGGTCATTACCTTTGTATTGTAAAGTTAATGTACTGACTAGCAAAACTAACAAGATAATAAACAAATTAATAAAACAATTATTTGTTTACTGAAAAATTGATTATTTATTTATACAAACCTAGTTTGTGAGTGTAGGGGAATTGTTTCTGAAATATCTCTGACGCTTTCTTCGTTCTCAACTTAACTTTATCAGCTGGGATCTTCTTCATACGAGCAGCAGGCGTGCCCGGTCTAGGAAAGAACTGGTTGATGAACAAACTGGGAAACTTGTACTTCTCAATCAGCTCCAACGTCTCCTTGAAATCCTCCTCCGTTTCAGTGGGGAACCCGCAGATAATGTCCGTTGCTATGGTGATGTCAGGAACTTTCTCGCGCAGGAAGTCCACCACGCGGCTGAACTCTGCACACGTGTACTCGCGCTTCATGTCCTCCAGTACGTTGTCACTTGCTGTGGGAGAGGAGGTTATCTATTAAAAGGGAATGGTGACATGAGTATCTTTAAGCTATTGCATTTTCTACCAATATGTAAGGGTTACCTTTGACAGATAACATAACCATTATATTAATGACGCTAAAAAGTGAATACGTAGTTTCCTACGACTACCACTAAAATCATTAAATTATCTACTAATTTAAGAAAGTTATCCACACATACAAACGAACCTGCTTGTACTGGTACATGTAAGAAGGAGTATACCCGGGGATGAGACAGGATTTTAGCCATGTCCTCCAAATAATCCAATATATAGGGCGGGTTTGTCATACCTGAGGAGTAACATTAAAACCACTACGGTTAAGGGTTGTGATAGCGATTAGTTCGAGTAAGGATATTAATACCAAGTTTCTGAAAAATGGAAAGGAAACAAATTGAACTAACCTAATCTGAGCATGCAGCCCTCAGGGATAATCTCTACGAACTCGTATAATAGATCAGGCAGTGTCACGCCGATATCCCTACCGTATGCTCCTGTATCTTCTGACGTCATCCAAACTTCCCTGTAAAACAGTTTCCAGTGTTATTATTAACTAGACGATAGACATTTCATTGGGGTATTGATTGTATCTCTGTGGTGTGGATATTATCAACAATCCAATTAATTCCAATTGATTGTGACACACAACTTCCACGTTTTCTCATTGCCGAGGAAAACATGATACAGAAGTTGTGTGCAGTGCTCTTCCAGTAAATGTTGCGACGTTCGGAGAAATAACCGAACACCAAATCAGGATACTGGAGTGTACCATTTGACCGTCAATATATATGCGCGATTCCGTACCAGTCCATCACGTACTATGTACTCCCTAAAACACTAAACCGAACTTCGTTGAATTCCACAAATACTCAATCAGTTAATCAATTAGTTCATTAGCAATAACCTGACACCCTCAGCGAAACTCTGCACACCACGCTCCACAATGTCTGCTATTGGGTAACTGCCTAACTCTCCACGTGCGTGCTTAGTTTTACAGTACGTGCACTGGTTCAGGCATCCCGTGTTTATAGCTGAAGGGTTCGGGTGATTAGTTCATTTATTGAAGAATTTATTTATCTAATCTAAGATTCAATTTGATTGGTTTTCATTCAGAAGAGTTAACACTTTTAATTTAAGTGAGACATCATGGATGGTAACAATACACATGAATCACATCTATAAAAAGTGAACATCCTTATTCTAAACACATCAAAACATACATTCGAACCTACCAATTATTTCAATGAGGGGGTTCTTCCTGATCTTTGGAAGATGTAAGGACGCTCCCCCTAACTTCTTCACCCCATCTTTCTTTTGTCCGAACAGTCTGACGCTGTGACCTTTGAATGTTTCTTCCACTACTTCAACCACTCTGACAAGTGACAATAGTATGTTTTTATTTTGGGAACATGAGGGTTTCCTTAGCGACTCCATATATTTTCTTTAGGAGGTGGTTGAAATTTTCTGCAAGATTTTTTGAATTTTTCGACAAGATTATTCACTTATTAAAGAATATAACCACGGACAATATAAATTATAATAATAATATAAATTATAAAAACCTGTCGATTTGTTGTACTCCAACTATGCTCAGTCCGGCGATAAACTTGGTGTCAGGTGCACCTTGTGAAACGCAACCAGCTACAACTACCTTCTTTCCTAGACGGAAGTTCATTTACAATCCAGAATCAACATACAAAAGTTTTTAACTTAGGCATTCATTTCTGACGCGACAGTAATGGGAGAAGTTGCGATTTAATTTTAAGCCGACAATCTATCAGAAATATTTCAATATTACCCCAAAACGGTATAAATGTCAAGAGCTAACCCAAACTGTGAGCAGAAGTGATGGAATTCCTCAAGCCATCTTCCGAGGGGGTCTTGACAGTGCAACTATTAAGTAACCACAGATCTGCTGACATTGCATCGTCCGTTATCTTGTATCCTGATTAAATGATATGTTAATTGTCGAACTTTCCTAGTTATATGTAGATTGAATGCGCATTGCGCGTGTACTCAGTACTCAGTTCTTACACCGCACAATTGCCAATCTTAACAAATTCAAGACAAATCATAATCAATTAGAAATCATTATCAATTACGAATCATAGGAGAAACATATTTCTCACCGTACGTAGCAAGGAGCCCGGCCATGTACTCAGAGTCACTGTTGTTATGTGAACAACCCCATGTTCTTACGAATACCTGCAGTGAAATAGGTGATAATTTCCATGTAAATTAGAAGTGGTGCAATCAAACGTTCTGTGTTCATATTCATGTAGTGAAGTAAGGGTAAAAAGCAATTGATGGTAACTTATGCAGTAATCTTTTAAATAGTATTTTAAAATTGAAATATATGAAATGTGTTGTTGACCTACACTCTGGGTCCCAGGAATCACACTCTCAGCGACTGGAGTCTCATGCTTCAGCTGTGTGCTGAACTTCTTAGGGATGACGCGCTTGCGTGGCACGCGCTTTGTAGGTGTGTCACCAACAGTGCTCGCAAGATCCTCTATGTCATCCACACAAGACATACAAGCTAGATCATGAAGGGTCAATATAGAAACCAGAATGTAATGGTACAGTGAATATACTGTAAACAACAGTGAATCTGATAGCTGAAATGATATTATTTAGCAACTAGTTTAAAACCATTTTTGACATATCACTCTCAATTTCATCTTTTTTACTTCTGTTGCAGGTTCAAGTAGAAACAATGAAACATAATTTGGTTCATAAAAACGATAAATAACTTATTTCAGAGGGATAAATCTTGAAGAGTGAGTAGCACCAATTCCGGGTCGACCGTGCTTAACTGGTTTATAAGTGATAGAGAACTCTCCCAAGTAATGTCCAATCATCTCTGCTTTAAGTTCAACCTGATTGAAGGTCTTGCCATTGTAAATTCCAACGACGGATCCAACCATCTCTGGGGTGACGATCATGTTCCTCAGATGGGTTCTGACAGCCTCTGGTTTCTCTCCATCAGGGCAAACCCTCTTTGCCTTCCTCAGTTTCTTGATGAGAGCCATTGGCTTTCTCTTGAGACCACGGGTGAACCTCCTTCGAGCTCGGCAATGTACAAGCTGTGTAAGTTCGGCACTGGTCATGTCAAGAAGCTTGTCAAGATCGATACCTCTGTAGGTGTACTTCTTGAAGGTACGTTTCCTCTTGACTTGTTCGTCAGCCATGATTTCAGTGCTAGCTCCTGAGTGATATAGATTAGAACGATACCTCAAAATGTATGTACAATACTAATTGAAAGATAGAAAATGAAAGATCACATCATCTCATGTAAAGCAATAAGCAGAGAGCAGCACACTGCACAAGTAATGGAAATGGTTCGTTGGTACCAAATTGTGCGAAAATCACGATAGTAATTCTAGTCTCATGTCTATCATCGATTTCGGCCAAGAATAACCAGGCAATTTCGCAAGCTCGGTACCAATAAGAGTGTCTAACAGCTACATGAGTGGCACAATGGTACAAAATAAAGGGGATTAGCTGTCTAGACAACTGTACAAATGATTCAATGGATATGAAATCTTAACACAATCCCATCGACTTGAGGGGCAGGTTGTAGATTTGAGAAGTGTTCAATTTCTATTACGAATGATACAACAACAATAAAGTTGAACAATAAATGTCACAATTTTGTGTGTAAAAATTGTGCTTTCGATGTGAAAAACTGGATGATTCTTGACGCACCCTTTCCCTTCGGTGGAGTATTACATTTCAAAGATGACTGCAATTTATGATCATTTTAATGCAACATGTATCAAATGTGCACGGATAGAAGCTAAACACCTCTGAACAACTATTCTACTATAATAAGTACTATTGTTGACCATGTACTGCAGAGTGCAATAGAAAGATGCAAACTATTTTAACAGGGTCCCTTTGCAGAGATGACATAAGCCAGGATCAACATGAGGCTATCAACATTTCAAACCGTGCAACGAGTCTCACGGTTATTCTCCTAAATAAATCAAATACCTTTTTGTTTAATGCAGCCAAGCTTTGGAACGCTGTTCATAAAAAAATTTTAACTTCAAGCAATTGCTTAGAAACGTCCATTAGCTTGATAAAACTGAGAACAAAAGCACTATTAATACAAACACAGGCAGCTGACTTAAAAGATACTTGGACTCCAAACAATTTTAAATTGCAGTAATCAAGTCTAATTGCAGCGGCGCACACTTACTATTACTATCATGATTGTACTATAGACAGAAAGTCTTTCAAATCGATTTTGGGCGCTTTTTAACCAATTGTTGTAATATTTTTAGATACTAAATATCTAAATTTATAAAATTTTTTATCGGAATGAATTAATTGATTGACATTTAATAATTTATTCGGTAGGTTTATCTGGTATTGATATTGATTATATTGATATTGTTATTATTGAACGAAGCTAACTCTAGACATAGTTAATACTACTTCTTTTAAGAAAGGGACTTGGAGTATAAACGACCAAGTTTGCATAAATTTCTATCCAACCAAGAACTCAGGAGGCAAAGGTGGGTGCGTAAACTTTTGGTCTGCACTCTCCGATCCTGTATCACCCTGGATTCTTCTCGACGTATCTTTGTAAAAGGTATATACCTTCTAGTCAATCTCTTGCTACTCCAAGTCCCCTAAGATATCTGATCTAAAGTTCGTGCTAGTTATATATATAGAAAATATATTTTTGTCTGCTTTAATTGATACTAAATAAAATTGTTATTTTCTTGAAATTGTTATTTTCTTGATTTCCCGATCATTCAGAAGAGTTCGCATAGAATATCCTAGTGAATAGAGGGTACTACCTTGATCATCATTTAAAACCCTGTCCTATTCATGGCGTACAGTAGTCAATCGCAGCCAACAGATTTCTTATTCATAAGTTTCGCTGTCCATCCATTGCACAGTCAAGTAAAAAGAACTTCCAGATCAAGACCATCATCGAAAGCAAAGAATACAGATAATTTCCTTCTATTCTATCAAAGTACAGTCCAAAAAATATCGTGATGGACACTTCTTTAAGAGTTTTCGCATTGGTGTGCAGCTTATGCTTGGGAAATATTAAATGTCGTTCGTCAGAAGATCAGTGATGTAAAAGATTCACAATTTAGTCTACGATCACGATCCCTACTTGCTCAAGTCAATAGACAATCAATATTTGTCGAAATTAATCGGCCAACTAGATAAGGGATACCTTGACATATAAGGGAATAAATATCTCATAAATTTGTTTTTATTTATTTTTTAAATTAACGGTTTTTAACATTTTAACTTTTTTATATGTAAATAAATTATGACAATTATGATAGTTATAGAATTTGTTTGTTTTTTAATGACGAAGGCTGTGAAATGTTCACAGTTCTGATAATGAGGAAATCAGAAAGAATGTTTAAAACTAGTGATGATGTTTATGTCATTATTCTTAATCTAATCTAATCTATCTTGACAAAGGTTTAAGCATAGCAATGTGGCAATCAACCAAGTTTAGACTTTGTGAGAAGCTGATGTTTGAACAGACACAAGAAGATTCAAGGAATTTTATTGATGACATCTGAACATAGTGCCATGGACATCGTAAATCGACATGCGAGATCGTTCCGGCGGGAAAGTACTACATGTGTAGGCGGTGTAATGCATGATACTGTAAACTACGAAACTACCAAGATAATATTTTTATCATCGCAATTTCGGTAAAGCAGTAAGCGCTCGATTTTTGGGATACAAACCAAAATAGAGGACAATATGCGCGGCACACATTTCCATTCAATAATCAATATTATTTTTCAACAATTGATTTTTAGAGCTGCTTCTGCATTTTGTGTCGATTTATTAGCATGTATTATTTAAAAATGGAATGAATTAGGCACGCTTGAAAATTTCAATTATTGCAATTTAATTTTTAACTCTCTGAATTTGCATTAATAATATTCAAATGATATTACAATTCATTTGTTATGTAACTTGATGTGCTTTTTTATAAAATGAAAGGTCTTATTACTTAAACATACATTTTTATTTGATATGCCAAATAATTTTGTAACACATTTTAAACGCAAAATTTAATTAAACTTTTTCAATTGAAGAAATTAAGTTTTCCTGGTTGTTATCACAAAAAACATTTTTCAGTCTAAAATAAAGCCAAAAATGAAAAAACCATACTTAAAATTTTTAAGCAAATTAATTTTGTTGACATACCAACATTTGTATGTAAAGCTAAAGCTGTATTAAACTTTAAATTAGCTGGGCTGCGCAAAATAATATTACAAATAAGCTATTATTGTATTGTGTATTATTTCAAAATTTTTTAGGCTAAAAATTTACGGTAAAAATGTATATGCGCGCATTTAGCGTTTATTACTTAAACGGGCCATGTTCAATGTCATGAACAAAATTTTCCACAAATCTTATAAATGATAATAATTGACTAAATTTATTTAATACAATCACGGTCAAAGATGATTTAAAATGAAACTAAAAAAACGCGGCGCGCATGATTTCGCCGGTTTTTACACTGTAGTATAAAAATCGAGCGCTAAAGAAACATTATCATAATATGTTCACAAGAATACCTTATGAGTGTTATTGTTGCATTCAAGAACACTTTATGCCTTAACTTAATTTTTTTCGTTGTGTAACTTGATTATTGACTATATTTTCGCGTATCCTCATTGATGTGGAGTTCTTGCTCTAACCAGATCCCTTGTGCTTGCATGTAGTAGCGTGCCGCCGCCGTGAAGTGATTGGAGTCCTTGTCCATACTAATTTCCATCGTTTTTGTCACATGCTTTATCCGTCAAAAGCTAAAGACGACTCTATGTGTGTTTATTTATTTTATAGATCTGTCCAATATTTTTGACAGATCTGACAGCTCTCCTGCTCAGTGGCGTAACATTGCCTGTTGGCGCCCCCGCCGAAAAAGTGCCCACTTGTTGTGGCATCCCTTAAGATGGCGCCCCTCGCACAGCGGGATCAGCGGGGCCCTATATATGAAGTAAGGAGATATTGCAGTAACATTCGCATAGAGGCAGCCGTAAATTATAATAGTAACAACTTTGGTCACATTCCATGCTTGTCATAATGTTCAACAAGACTGTTTGCTGTAGAATTTTATTCTTTGATGCTCATTGCGAACAATCTTAAACTCCAGATTCTTTAGAATTTATATTGAATAGATGTAATCATCACTGTCAGTGAGAGTGTCTATAGTTTTTGCATACATTTTTTGTCAGAAGTCTACAAATTGCATTTTGTATTTCGGTATATTGTCCATTACCTACGTTCTGCTTTCATAGTTTAAACAATAGTGAGTTCTAAATATACAGCTTTAAACCGACTATGTATGAATGAATGAAATACCTGACAATCTACACTCCTATAAAAATTAAAAAAGCATGAGTAACTCGTAGTGATGTATGATTTCTAGAAACTTTAAATTAAATTTGGCGCTCACAGGTCCTCATGATCATGTGATTGCCGCATGAGGTTCTGTAAATGCGCAGGGCACCTTCGAGCTTATATTATTCACCTTACTGAGGCAGTCAGCCAACGCGCGGCTTTATTTTTATGATATGATATGTTTTGATTGTTATTAATAAATTATACCAAAATTTAAATTTGTTTTCCTAAAAAATTTGTTTTCCTATTTGATTCTGTAATTTGTTTATATACAGTAATACATCTCTAAACTGTGCAAAAGCGTTACCATATCCATAAAAATAAAAAGAATTTGGTCTTTCTTTGGCATCCCCTACACCTTTTCGGCAGCAGAGAGGGAGGGGGGGGGGTTGGGTGAGGAAACACCGAGTTTACGTCACTGACTGTAGTGAAGCAATGTATTTTACTTCACTACATAGATTTTAACAAAAAATTATTAATGATGTTTTAACTCAACTCAGCTGCTATGGCAAAGGATCTTTTTAAATGGACACCCATGACGGAAGACCTGAGGCCTTCTCGCAAACCGGGAAAACGCATTAAAAAGGTACTACAGTTTCAGTTGTTCATAATTTAGGTATTATTAAAACTCTTTTAGATTGACAGATATCGCATAACATACTATTGTTACATTTAAGATAATGTTATTTGGTTTCAGGCACAAACAAGGAAAAAAGTAGAAGCTTGGATGAGTAGTGCTGATAAAAATGTTTCATTGAACAATTCAGTTGTTGATCAGTTTGGTCCTGATCATCAAACTGACCAACAATCCAACAACCATGACACCAATGAAGACGACATTGACATCTGGCTTAGAAAGGTTGGCTTATATTATTGATTCTTAATACTCTTTAAAAAAGACTGGGAGTCAGATACAAAAGGTTTGTGTCTCATTGACATTAATATTCCAATTTGAAACATTAAAAAAAAAAAAAAACACAACAAATTCAATTGCCGCAAAAGATTCACTGCACAAAAAACTAGTATGAATATAATTAACCATTTCAGGTGCGCAAAGCAGCAGATGTTGCAGAATCTGATGTTATCAATGACTATGCAGCAGAGAGTGCCCATCACCCCCACACCAAAGGAGTCCCTGATAGTGATGTCAGTTCAATGTTTGCTCAAATTATCTCTGACTACATCCCCAGTAAGTAGTTTCTTTTGGGCATTATAATCACATAATATAAATGCACTAATGATACTGAGAATATTGCTCATTAAAAGCTGAGAATATTTGTCCGAATATTTGTCCGTACAACAGATGTTTGTTTTATAGATTATGACGATAAAGAAGACCACAACACATCAGAAGAGCCCACGTCAGCATCCACACTTCCTCTAAATGATAGGTACGATGCTGTTACTGAAGCAAAGAGCATTCTCAACACGTGGTTACAGAAAAAAACAGAGATCAACCACGAGGAGTTTCTGTTTGGTGATGAGAAGGTAAAATTACAGGATCTGTAATGCTACGTGCATCTTTTCAGTCTCAGGAAGGATGACAAATTTACTTCGACATTTATACTAACTAGTAGTAACCAAGATGAGCTTGTTCATCATCACTTATTCTGATATCAACTAATTTTTTCCAGTACGAAGTGATGGGAACTGTTTCACCGTCTTCAAAGCACGATTTAACTTCAGAACTGTTAGATTGTGAAGAGGATGACGTGGCAATAGCTCTCCAGCGTCTCAGGTAGGATACAGTAGGATACAGTGGGATAAAGTAGGATACAGTGGGATAAAGTAGGATACAGTGGGATAAAGTAGGATACAGTGGGATAAAGTAGGATATAGTGGGAAAAAGTAGGATACAGTGGGATAAAGTAGGATACAGTGGGATAAAGTAGGATACAGTGGGATACAGTGGGATACAGTGGGATACAGTGGGATAAAGTAGGATACAGTGGGATAAAGTAAGGATACAGAAGGATAAAGTAGGATACAGTGAGATAACCAATATTACTGCGGTCATCTTTTGCTTTTAAGAGTCAACTTTTGACATTGATAATATTAATGTACGACGTACGTGATAATGAAGGTTTGTTAAAAAATGTTGTCAGAACATACATATTTGTCAGATGTCAAGATGTAAACTATGTGTTTTGATTATATATCGGGATTTTTTCTAGGTCAGCTCCAGTCGAACAGAAAGTCATCAAGAAGTTGACAGCAGTGAAGAAAGTGAAAAATCCGGCATTATCAATTGCAGCTAGGCAGGAACAGGTTAATATTATATCGATAATGAAGATAGGTAACAAACCAGATTACAACTTTTAGTGAGCCAGAAATTTTTGGCTTTGAAAATATCTTTTACTCGATATTTTCTTAATCTCAGGCAAAGGAACGACGACGAAAAATGGAGGAAGAGCGCTCACAAAAATTAAAAGAAGCAGCCGAGAGAAAAGCTGCACGGGCAGCCGCAGAAATTGCATTGCAGGAGGAGCGTTCAAGAAAAGAAAGAGAGGAGAAATTAGAAGAAGATAAAATTCAAGTAGAGATGGTCGCTTTGAGGAAGAAAATCAGAGAAGAACAGCAGGAGAAGCTTGTTATATACGAGAAGAAAAAAGAGAAGCAGACAGAGTCATATAAAGCAGAACTAGCAGCAGAGTACAGACAAGTTGTAATGCAGAATGCAGAGGAAGAGGTAAAAAGGAAAAGGATTCTTGCAACGAGGCATATTTTATTGAAACAACTTCAAGAGGCGGAGAGAAAGGAAATGAAGGAGAGATATTCGGTAATATTTTCACGTGATTAAAAAATATTTCATTCACATTTATTGTTAAAACCTTGGTGGTTCGACACTGACAGGTATTTTTGTATCTCACCTCGATGAAAATAAAACGGCTGAATCATATTTTGAAGAGTAGCTTACTAATAACAGATTTCCTGTGTAGATGTTACAGCGAACATTTACCAAATGGAGAGAAGCCACACTGGATGGCAGAGTGATCTACAACAAAGCAGTCGCTCTCCACGAGTGGAAAAGTCAGGTTTGATTTTTAACAGATCATATTTCTTGTGGAATGCGGAGTTGACAATCGGTCAAATGATTGAAAACTGAAAAGGAACTTAAATCTTGTTAAATCTTAAACAATCCACTCACTTTACCGATAATCACGCAATTAAAATGATAATCTCTTTAGTTGTTATTAGTCCTAATTAGTTGTAATTAGTTGTATTTAGTTGTAATTAGTACTGATTGTTACTTATTCTCTTTGTTTACAGGTAAGAGCGTGGCGCCAGTGGCGGTCATACTGCCGGTTAAAACAAGAAAAGAGAGATGAGAAAGTGAGGGAAGCTATGTTTAGAGAAAACAAGAAAGTGAGAATAGCTGATGTTCACTACCAGTAAGTAACTAATTTAGTAACTTTAGTAGATTTATTATAGACCTGACTTTACCAGTAAGTTTATTATAGTGAATTATTACAAGTGAGCCGTTTCAATTAATTATTGTACACGGCAATGCTATAAAAGGGTTTTCATCTTCAAAATAAGGATAAAGACTAAAGAGTCGCACATTCAGGAAGTCTCACTTGCGCTACTACTTCAAATACTGGCAGTACTGGCATCGAACACGTGTTCAAGAAAAGAGAGAAGAGAAAGATGATTTAAGGAGGAAACAGCTTATGGAGCAGTGTCTTGCAGCTGCAGTGGGTAGGTACCATCTACGCGCCAAGAGGGGGGGGGGGGGGGGGCATTCAAGGGAAAACAACAGCTTTTTGACACCACTGACTACCATGTTGTATAATTATAGATATATCTATTTATAATGATTGATAGTTTATTAGAATGTTGCTTTATGATTATTGTTGTAAATATCATTGATAATAAATTTGTTCCTTACAATATCATCTACCAACAATCTGCAATCCACATCATTAAATGTAAAATTCTAGTTTGCTTTATGTGTGATACAATGAAATCATCTAACATGCCTTTCAGAAGTTTCCAGAAACACCTCAGCCACCACGAACGCCTCAGTCACCAGAAACGCCTCAGCCACCAAAGACGATTGTCCCAAAATTCCCAACAACCCAACTATGAAACCGAATTACGACGGTGCAAAGTACTCAAAGAAAAAGAAGTTGGGTATTAACTTTGCTGGGCGGGGATCAAAGTCAGGGAATAATAATGTAGAAGCACAAGAAAATACAGAAAGGGTTGGAGTTGAAAGAGAATCTATAATGGCAGCTCGTAAAGATGTACTGCACAAATCAGGTTTGATACTTGTAGTATTCGTGTATACTGTACATGGAGATAGTACATTTCAAATAGCCATTTTTTGGGCATATCTTTTCCTATCTCAAGTTTTGACACTCAGTTTGAAAATTCTAGGTTTTCTCAATAATTTGGTAAATAAAAATTTAGTAAACCAACCAAATCTTGATTTTTAATGAAAGTAATTGTATACTGTAGGAGAAGACAGAAAAGCAAACTCGACAAAGTCAGCACCGACACCTCAAGGTCCTGTGTCAGTTCCAGTTCACAATCCTTGGGACAGTCCTGTTAGGCCTTTAATATCTTCAAACAACAGCAGAACAGTCGGAATTGATAAAGCTAAGGAGAACAAAATTCCTGTGGCTCTTAGAGGTATGTTTCAGGAAAATATTCAAATTTAGATAAAGACGTCTCCTCAGTAATTCTCGTGTGATGATCATTTGTTGCTGAGATATTTATAGTTTTCTACGTGCAACTTAACTTTAACTTTTAAATATCATCGAATCTGCAGGTGTAGTTTGCCAAAAGCTATCTACCACCTTCTCCAACTCTTGTTAGAATTCGAAACAAATTTAATATTGGCCGCAGATCAGTGCTTTAATTAACTGTCCTGTATTTTGGAATTTGTACTGTAGGCGCTAACTTTTAGTGACAAATGTGTAATGAAAGTATACTTTTCGGCAGCTAGTATAAATCAATCAAAACACGCCGCGCGCGTTTGAACTCGGTGGGGCGCCGGCCGGCATGGTCATCACGATAAAATCTGCTCTACAAGATCTCAATAACTCTAGGTCGCCTGTTCATAGCAGTAAAGAATACCCCACATCTTAGCTGATGCACAGTTAATATAGCTATTATTTATCGATCCGTGGCCCGGGCCCCTGAAATATACTGATTTTAGATTAAAAACTGACTTTTTATTTGTCGACTTCATATTCACAACCATGGTATCTAACCAAGTTAAGCATAGTAACCTCGATGTGGGTTAATCGGTGTAGTACATGACAGAAATCAGTTTGGGCCCTATGTAACACACCTGTTAGCTTGTATCATACTTACTTTACTTGGGCTAATTTAACCGCAATGATCGCCAGCCTGGTTGTGGACCGCCCAACAGGGTTGTAGAACATAAGAGGGCGGATGAAGCCTGGTCGGGATGTAAGGAAGTTCAAATTTTGTGTCTCTATTTTAGCTAATTCCATGTTAAGGAGAAATATGTTAGAAGATAGAACCCTTGGTATACTCCCACATTCTCTTTCCTAATTAGCCCCGATTTACAGTTTCTAAACGTTAATAATTGATAATGTCACTTTCATAAATCTTTCTTTAAATTTCCAAGGAATGGAGGAAAGGGCAAGGCAGCGAGCTATGAGAAGACAGGAAATAGAAAACCGGAAGGTAGAAAAGAAGCAAGAAGCGGAGAGATTTAAGATCGAGGAAGAGAAGAGAAGGGCTGAGGAAGAGGAACAGAAACGCCAAGTGGAGAAAGAGCAAAGATTGAAGGCGAGTTCATTGAACCTGGTGAAAATAGGTTTTTGCATAACAAGAAATTTTGAGTGCTCGAGACCCACGTCACTCCAATGGATCCATTACTGACAAAAAAGTTTAAAGTGTGCCATTATGGCGTTTGACTTTAATTGTGTTCTGAGTTTGGTCTTATAGCACCAGTTTAAATTGGACCGGTATAGCATTGAGTTTGAGACTTTCTTTGGTTACAGGCTCAAGGTGCAAACAACGACGGCATGTTGTCGTCTTTATCTTTTCTTCCTATTTTTGGATCGGAATAGGTTTAATTATGAAAAATCAACGAATAATAGTTTCGTTAGACATGTCATCTTGTTGAATCCTGCTGAAGATTAGAAGGTTGTCACCAGTTGCACTGTTTGATAAAACTTACCTTTAATAAACCCAATCTTTTGCTTCTGCCATAAATTTACACCAATTTGTCTCTAATATTATCCGTATTATCCATGTCTAGTCAACTAACAGTTAAACATGCTATCGAAACTGCAGCTTCAACAACTTTGTTCGCTAAATAACTTAACCACGGAGCTACAACGGTATTTAAACCCAAGCTTTTACTCTCTTACTTTATTTACCGCAATTATAATTTACTAAGTGGAGTGTATTAGAGTATCAGTGGGCGACCGCACCCGTCTCGCCGGCATTAATACCCGACATCAGACTTAGAGTTCAACACCAAAATTTCTTCGTTTTTCTCTAATATTAATAACGAGAAGTTAGCTGCTTAACCTTTCTGTTTTTTTCTCTTCATAAATCCGATAAGGTATTTATACCATATTCAGACGATTGTTAAATAACCAAGTTAAACTACATTTTAGGCCTTAATTTTCATACTGTTAAAATTGCTTCAGGAGATAGCTGAAGCGAGGGAAAGGGAACGAGCAAGGTTACAGGAGATACAAGCGATGAAGGACAAAACGTTGACAGCTATTAATCACTATCATGTGAAGTTAAAAGTGAAATATGTTTTAAATCCCCTCAAGAGACTTTGTCAAAAGGTTTTTATCCTAAGCATTCACATCCACCTCATTTTTTACTTAAATTTACTTCGGACTCTAAACTTCTCAGATTTGTTAATAAGTATACATCGTCAGTTTTCTACCCAGGAATAAAACTAAATAAAACTGAATAAAACTGAATTAACTGAATAAAACTTAATTTAACGTTTAGTGTTTAACTATTTGTCAACCAGCTTAAAGACGAGGAAGGTGAAGCTGCCAGGCACTATGATACAACGTGTGTCGCCTCCCATTGGAAGGTCTGGAAACAGCACCTGGAAATTAAGATAATTGAGAAAGAAGAGAGGGCTACTCAGTTTTACAGAAATCTCATTTTGAGACAAACCCTCCGATCCATGAAAAGGGTAAGAAACCCTAAGAAAAGAGTATTTCTGACCTTATTTAAGATCTCGTATCTGTCGAACGAATATTTCAATTTTGAAGTTTCTACAGAATCAGTGTAAATGCTTTAACAATGCTTGATATAACAAGAATGTTTGATAACATGCCTGCATCCCATAAGGCACTGACGTTACAAGAATCGTACCAGCGGATATCTGACCGACACTATTCGCGCTCGTTACGAGTACGAGTTCTGTGGTCCTGGCAGGAAGGCGCGAAGACGTGCGTAGAGGAGAGGGGAGGGTTGGAAATCCGTGCTGTTCAGCTCGATCGAAAGTAAGTTTTAGTATTTTCTTGGTTATTCGTTATTCGTAACCAAGGATGACATAGTTTATATTTATATTTATATTTTAAAGAATAAGCATTACAAACGTTCTATGGCAAATCATCTTCGTGAATTTTGGAATTTGCAGAATCTGAAGCCTTATTAAATGAACGACTTATTCTACTGTGTACTGGGGTACAGATTTGGGTTATCTAAAAATGTTACTGTCTTGCACTTATCACATGAACTCTACTATACATCCGAACACACCAAGAACATATCAATAATTTCTAGCATCTGGTATGGAATTGTGTAGGCATTTAAGGAATGTAACAACGAGCTTAAAAGGAATTTGGTTTTTGTTACCTTCGACTAGAATTCATTGGAAGTCATCCAAAATGGGCTCGGTCAAATGACCTCCCATCTTTTAAAACTTGTAACTTTATTTAATTACTCGCTATAATGTATTTGCCCTAATTCTGCGACTATAAGTTAGTAATTTTTCTAAAAAGCATTCTAGAATGGGTTCCATACATAAACACACCATAGGAATTCGGAATTTGTTGTGTTCAGCGCAAGTCTAAGTTTGTAAAACGTTGTTTAACAGTTTCTCTTCGTATAAATTCCCTGAATTGTAAAAGAACTTTGTATAAGCAGACTTTTACTACGATTTATTGCGGGCTCAAATTTAGGGATCTTTAAAAATTTCCGTTTTCCGAATCCAATTTCTTTATAATAACACCCTGAAAACAAAAGAATACAAAAATCCATATTTCACACCACCAATAAAATATAAATTGTGAAAACACGTACAACAATCGTAAATAGTTTAATAAAGACGCATATGTTCAATTAAATCGAGCTATTAGTCAGTTAACCTCATTTACGACCAATTAGTCAATAAACAGGGAGGTAGTAGTTGGACCCCCCCTAAACAAGTAAATAATGAACTATGCACCAGGATAACCCTGAGAAACCACCTGCTCTTCTGGCACCGACTTACACCCCAGCTGGTGCGAGAACGAGAGGCTGATGTAAGGAAGAACAGGATGCGAAGCATGGTGGCGGAACTTTTACCTGACTTCGCTCCGTCGGGAAGCTACTAATCAGATCATTAGATAATTAGTTGATAATTAGATAATTGGCTGTGATTAATTCCGGCGTCAGAAATGCTGATGTCAGTCAATTATATGATTAGAGAACAAGTACTGACGAACATTGATGTCAGAAGGTCAGGATCGCTAAATACTTACGTTAACTGGGCTGATGAACAGTTCGAATTGACGATAATGTCCGATGAATATTTTTTGTAGATAATATTAGAGTTTTCTGTTATCACTGTAAGAGTGTTATCTCACTGCAATATTTGTTGTTCTTGATGTGTTTTTTAAAAGTTTTTGGTGTAAATACATTTTATTTTGAATTATGATACGATATTTAATTCTATCCTTTTATTAGTTGAATTTCTGCTCTGGATTTTGCAGCGCACCAAACTCGCTGCTCATAATAATTCTCCCGATAATATCTCTAAACAGTTTCTATCTAGATTGCAATCTATTAGTAAACAAAACTTAGTCATTATGATAAAACTAACACATAAAATTGAGCATAAATATAATTCTACGTTAACTCCTTGTACAATTTTTATAATCCAGCGCAGATAACCACAATATGCTCGTCTGATTAAATCAGGAAGTGGTGGCTGATGAATCATAATATCAGGCTTAATTTTTATGGAACTACTCATCTCAATTTGCTGACCATACCAATCATTGCCGATTGTTGAACTAAAACTTACATCCCTCGCTCATAGCAGTGGCCAATAAACATCTTAATCCTCTTGCCATTCTGCTCATCCGAATTATCCCAAAAAGGTTATTATTAGTGCCGAACAATAGTGTCCTCTCAAGATGTGGCCCTATTCAGCACCGCAATAAGAAACATGAGCCAGACGTTAGACCTCGTATACTCCACCAAATACCAGGACACGTGGTTTTGAGACACGTGGTTTTGACTTGGTACTTCAACCAGGATATGTCACGTGGTCACATGTGACCTTGCAGCTTAAATTGACGTCACAACGACTGCTGGAAGGAGTCAAACGGCCGGTCTTGTATTTAGTGAAGTTATAGAAAATTTGTAAGAAAGCCAGTGACGTCAAAACTCCGAACAACCGTACTGCATCTGCAATAACTCTTCACTCATTGGTTCACAACAATTTTCCCGCTCGTTCATTGGCTGAAACCAGCAATGGCGGTGATGAACGAAATTACTCTCTCCCCCACCTTCACCACGCTCAACTGCTCCTTATGTCACGTGGTGTGGAGTTTACCTAATTTCAGAGTCTCGTGGGTTGCCTAGTTACACAACACCACATCACGTGATACCCCATTGGTTGCCTAGTTACACAACACCACATCACGTGATACCCCATTGGTTGCCTAGTTACACAACACCACCCCACGTGACACCCCATTGACGTCAACTCGGGCTACTATGACGCACTTCCACGCTTATTTGCTAATTGGTATAGCCGTATTGTGCCCATCAAATGTATTACTTTTTATTGTGCTTGCATAGACACAGATATTAAATTTGATCGGCCGCGGGAAGGTGTTTGAGTATAGATAGCCAATCGAATAAGTAAGTTTGTAAGATAGTGTTACGACGTACTGCCGTACTGGTGGTTCATTGTCAAGGTTGCCAGGACAAGGCTGCATCAGCCTCACCCTCTCTCCCCCTCTTTCTCTCTCTCTCTCTCCCCCTCTTTCTCTCTCTCTCTCTCTCTCTCTCTCTCTCTCTCTCTCTCTCTCTCTCTCTCTCTCTCTCTCTCTCTCTCTCTCTCTCTCTCTCTCTCTCTCTCTCTCTCTCTCTCTCTCTCTCTCTCTCTCTCTCTCGCCTCCCAACCTGTTGTGCAACAACTAAAAACAAACACCGCGGTCTCTTCTCTGCAGGTTATATTGCGAGATGTGGAATCAGGTGCGAGCTGCTAAGAAAGAGCTTATTTTACCTTTCAGTATCTTACCGGGGAGAGGTGGAGGGAGGGGGAAGGAGGTAAGTCCAGCATTTTGAGAGGAGGCAGCATATTGAGATGTTGTAGTTATATTGTATTGGTATATAGAGAGATATTGTAGTTTAGTGTTAGCATAATGATTCACGGAGGATTCACGTCACTATGACGTCATGACGTCATGACGTTGGGGCCGGAGAAAGACCTTACTTTTACCAGCACAGTAGCCTCTGATCACGTGGTTAGTCTATGATCAGCCCCCCGCCCCCATATATCAGATCAGCCACCCCCCGGCCCCCCTCCATATATCAGATCTTCAAAACCGTAAAAATATAAATGTTCTTGATAATATCTGGCCTCATAATGCAGTATATATTATGTCATTGGTAACCGTCAAGCTTGGCTCTCTCTGGCGTAGCAGTATGTACATGATATGTCTGCTGTGTTGGGATAATCATTCTTGTATTTTGATAATAACTCTCTCAAACTTCCTCTCTAAAATATGATGACGAAAACATATTGCGCAGCTAGATATTCAGTGTTGACAGGGTAGCTATCTTGTGACGTACCACTATATGCTACTCATAACGGCGTCCTCCTTTCCCGTTTTTGGCAGTGTGCCCAGCTCTCTGTCTCTCAGCGACCAACAGAACATTAGGACGTGGCGAGGTTATGACGTCATGAGGTGTGACGTCACGTGTAATAAGTTTGTGACGTCATTAGCAGGCAGTTAGAACCTTGTCTTGAGCGGCGATTTTCTGATTGCAAGTGACGTATGCGGCACTTGGAGGGCTACAACTTTTCGCCTTCTTTTTATGTTTTAGCACGCACTACTACTTTTCAACTTTTTTTACTCCGTTGAGAGTAGTCCCTCGCTTACGACTCAATCTCGCGTACTATTTAATTTATTCCCACATTGCTAGAGACGTACTTGGGCGTGTCTATACTTTCTATAGTATATCACCAGGGTGTATCTACAGTATATCGCCAGGGTGTATCTACAGTATATCACCAGGGTGTATCAGTATATCACCAGGGTGTGTCTACAGTATATCACCAGGGTGTATCTTTAGTATATCACCAGGGTGTATCAGTATATCGCCAGGGTGTATCTACAGTATATCACCAGGGTGTATCAGTATATCACCAGGGTGTATCTACAGTATATCACCAGGGTGTATCAGTATATCACCAGGGTGTATCTACAGTATATCACCAGGGTGTATCTACATTCTACAGTATATCACCATGGTGTATCTACACTCTACAGTATATCACCAGGGTGTATCTACAGTATATCACCAGGGTGTATCTACAGTATATCACCAGGGTGTATCTACAGTATATCACCAGGGTGTATCTACAGTATATCACCAGGGTGTATCTACAGTATATCACCAGGGTGTATCTACAGTATATCACCAGGGTGTATCTACAGTATATCACCAGGGTGTATCTACAGTATATCACCAGGGTGTATCTACAGTATATCACCAGGGTGTATCTAAAGTATATCACCAGGGTGTATCTACAGTATATCACCAGGGTGTGTCTAAAATATATCACCAGGGTGTATCTACAGTATATCACCAGGGTGTATACTATATAATTATAGCTACAGTATTATATCACCAGGGTGTATTTACAGTATATCGCCAAGGGTGTATAGCTACATTATATCACTAGTGTATGTCTCCAAGATCACTATGATGGATAGGGATTAAGTAGTTCAAGGTGAAGGAAGTAAACGGCTTACGCAAGAAAGCATTTTATAACATTAAATGTATATGCGTGGGCGTACAGCCTCTATTTCTTTTATTAGAATCTTAAACAACGTAGGTTATAGCTTCCTGAGTGAGTTCCTCGATCAATTAACATCTCTTTTCATCGGGTTTTGTTCGTCCATGAAGAACAGTTTAACGTCCGTAATAAACCTTAAATAAAAGTAAAAACCTTTTATACTTTGACGTTCGTTCATGATTCTCCATCTATATAAAGTGTTTTGTTCTTAGTCCGATCAACAGTCCATCTACAGGACCGGGGGCCGAGTTGTAACATGACCTCTGAGTCCACAGCTGAAAGAAGTACGGCTGTTTTATCTGTAAATAAGTTGCTGTTATTTTTCAGGTGTTATCCTGTATAGCCACTAATTGAGTTGAGAGATTTAGCGTACGTCCTGAGAGATTGTGAGTATTAATGCAGGGCTAGCAGAGGGTGTCTTTTGATACACCAGCTACCGGAGGAGATCAGAAACAAATGGTGCACGGCCTCCCCATTAGTATCCAGATCTATAATACTGGTCATGGTTTATGAACAATGTGGTCTACGAGTGATGTGTAAAAGCTATAGCTAGCTTAAGTAATAAGTACCAATAGAAATGAGATTGTAAATATTGTTTGGGATATCACTGAGAGTTTGAAACGTAACTTCCAAATCGTGGCAGAGATATGAGACGTCTCTGCATGAAGGATTTAAGGTTTCGTCCTTAATTTCATCGGCGAGGATCGCACAACAAATCTCTACTAGGCATTAACTATCTAATCATTCGATTCCAATTACTATTAGCATAGTTCTAACAATTCTTACCGCTGGCTTCTCCTCCCTTCTTCTGGGAAAGAATTCAAATCGTACATTAAATCTTTGAATTATTTCCTTGTCATTTATTGACACATTCCTTTTGAGCAAGACCCACAATGATCAATAAATCACCTTTTGTTCCTGCTGAGTGCTGATGTTAGAGCAACTTTGCGTCATCAACATTGTTTCCTTACATTACTAGTAAAACTGGGACGTGTAGTTTTCGACTTCTGTAACTGTAGCTCTATGCCTATAATTTTGTACTAATGTCGGATTGGAGGCGCTGCACCATTCAGTTTGTGACGCACGGGCCGCTAATGAGTTATCAAGACTGGTCTGAAAAGTTCTAATCTTGTTGACTCCAATACTACATATTACTCAACTTATTGGAAAGCTTATGAAGTTTTGAGTTTTGCTTTTTGTTCGTCTGAATTCCAGCAATTTTAAAGCTTGTTTGACGTGAAAGTTGATGATTGTTGATTGTTGCATGTTAGAAGCAATTCACATTGGGGGCACTATGGCTGTGCCAACATATGAAGGAATCATAGCCATTTTGATTATTTGACGTCATTTTGACCGCTGTTTGACGTTGTAGCCACCATGCTGAAGATATATAGACAATAACAATTCAAATTTACTGAATTATTGATGTTAGTTTTCGCTGTTCCAGTTATTTATTGGCTATAAAAATGCGGATAAACTCTTTACACGATATTAAGAATAAGATTTGTAACCAGTTATGACTGTTAACATTCAACGTACGACTATAAGCTCATTTATAAGCTCATTGTACGACCCATTTATAAAATTCTCTGTGCAGCATAATGATACATTTCAATGTCGTAGTACTTTTCCAGCATTTTGATGTCTACGGTCAAAGTTTCACATTTAGAGCCACTCATGTTTCTATTATAGCAACAGTATAGTAACATATACTAGAGGCTATGTCAAAAATAGAAGAATTGCAAGCAATTTGAAGTCTGACTTTAAGTTTATTTATTGTTGCACCATTGACGTTGAAGCAGTACGCTCATTTTATTTCACCACGGAAAATATAAACCGACCAAATTAACTTTCTAGATCGAAGCAATATTTATCTCAAGAGAGCCATATAATTGAACGTCACTTGACGTAAAGAAACGATTTCCAACAAAACTATTATGTTACCTTTTAAAGTTGTCGATTGAGTTAATGAGTATTGAGCTGTGTGATGTTCGGTTCGTTTGGTTAATTTCACGTCAAGATTTTAACAAGTAACACACGGTTTTTGATTTTCTTTTGTAATCCAGTCCTACCTTTTAGAGCTTAGAGGGTTGATGTGGTTGGAAGAAACGCTGTGAGCCAAAAAATAGAAGCTTCAGAAATTTATAACGTGATATTCTTAAAGTTGTTTAATCGTTTTACGAAGAGAACCGATTGAAATATTTTACCACACCTCAGACGATTAGTTGGATTAATTAGTTAATTAGTTGGCAGGAATAAAATCTTTGTTTTTTGAATAACACGCTAGTTTACTGCGTTTTTGGTTTTTATACCGGATATGTATTCATCTGTAGAAACTGGCTGACCGCAACTCTTAGCGTGTTTCATGTTTGAGATGTCAATGATGACCATAGTAACTATGCCTGTCGATAATCCCGCCAGTCTCAACTTATAAGATAATAAAAAATTTTAAAGCAAATTATGACGTATATTTTGAAACGTTCTGCATTGACAAATCGGCAATTTTGACGGCGAGGCTAGCGGTTCTGAAGTTTATGAGCATCACCAATCGATCCGCCGTGAAAATTTAGATTTGTTAGTACCGATTATATAGTTTCAGTTGGCAGAATCAACATTTAATTAAACGTATAATGGCACTTAAGCACTGTTGTGAGAAAACCAGCCCGTTTTCACAAAAGTGCTTAAGTGCCATAAATTGTTTTTTCCCAGGCCAAAAGACCCATGATCACCAAATTGCCGTCACTAGGCCAGTTTGGACATAGAAAACAATGCCACCGTTTTCAGTTCCCGAAATGACACCATTTTTGAAATAAACGGCACCCGTTTTCCAAAATGTTACTTAAGCACTTTTCTCAGAAAAATGACCATTTTTTGCATTTTAGGGGGTTCCAAAATGGGGTTTCGGGGGGTCGGCGAATGTATCCAATGGTCCTCAGGGATAGTTCTTGACCCAAAAACAAAAGTTAGACCAAAAAACCCGAAATTTCCAAAATGTTACTTAAGCACTTTTGTCAGAAAACGGCAGAGTTTATAACAGCAGTTGCAGAGATTACGGACATGATTGCATATTAAGATTTATAAATATTCAAGTTTCGACCTGAGTTACGACGAGGCGCGTTATAGTTTATATTACAGAAGAACAAATATTCGGGTTTTTATTCTAACACAATTCAAATCAAGTTTTTGTTGCTAATTTGCCAAGTTTGGCAATCACCTGCATATATATCGAGCTATATTTTTTTGCAGTGTGGGTGTGGTTGTGGTAGCGTTCATGATCATCACCAACCTCTCCCGATTTCTTACGTTTCTCACCAGTATTCCGTGCTCCTTCTCTTATTCAATATCTCAGAAGAATTGTGGATTAATTGTCCTCATTCAGTTTTAATTTTGTTCAGCTCAGTTATTATTTTGCTGGTGATCTTGTATTTCTATTTAATTTGGACATCACAGTTTATGATTTCTTTCTTCCGATCGTCGAAAGAGCTTTGACCAAGTTTTAGACTGATAAACAGATTAAACTCTTGGTGCAATTCACAACTGCACGATGTGCCCAATTTTGATTTATACCAATTCATTTGATGCTATATTTGAAATGGTGTACTTAATGATTACTTTGACCATGTTCTTACTTTAAATAATGCTTGGTGCATGGTGCTCACTTGCTATTTTCTGTAATATCCTTCATTGTTCATAGTTCTTACTGTAAAATATTACACTACGTTACATATAGTTATAATATAGTTATACAATAGTTTCAAGTATGAGCTGGCAGGTCTGCTTAATGGAACTGAACTTGAGTACTTGGTAAACTCACAATGTCGAGTGTCACGTGGTCAATCTCTGTCCGTCAATTTTTGTTAAGTACGTGCTAAGAGGTCGGGATAGTGGTGGTCGTGTTGTTCGTGTCAACTTGGTGGCAATGGAAAATTGCCGTATTTGGCGACTCTACTTTAACGACCGTGGAGAGCACACGTTCAATAGATCAAGGTTGCAAGCCCAGCTTTACATTATCGGCAGCTCACAAGTTATTCTAGGTGCAACACGTGACCCGTCACGCTTACCACGTGACCCATCTACCGGTCACGTCATCCAATCAGGGCGCCCACGTGACCAGTCACGTGAGGCGCGCGTGGCCAGGCTTGACACCCTCGCAGCTCTCACTCGAAACATTGCTGCTGTGACGGAATACTGTGTCGAGCAGAACCAGTGAGTGCGCGCGGCGCTGGTCACGTGACCCACGTGATCCGTAATGACGTGATACGATTATATTTGTGTGATATGATTCAGCGCGCTCTCTCTCCCTCTCTCTATGTCGCTCTATGTGCTGCACAGTTTGATATATGTTGTAACTCTGCTCCCCACTAGCCTCAACCACTCCACACTATGACAGTCTCCAGATCAGAACCCTGCGAGGAGGCCCAGTATAGACCCCGTCTGGGACATTATCAGTTAGACAAGGCCCTAGGTGCCGGCAACTACGCTGTGGTCCGCCTTGCTGTTCATTGTATTACCGGGACTAAGGTTTGTGTTCCTTCATTCGTTCTTTTATTCTGTTTGTTTGGTTTTTGAAAAGTTATCTTTTTGTGGACAAATATTGTACTGAGTTTGATTTTCGTTGTGTGTGTGTGTGTGTGTGTGGAACCTGTTAGTGTTTGTTGTTTGCGTGTTATTTCTGTTACAAATGTGTGTTTGCTTGTATTTGTACTTAGCAGGCGTCGAGACGTGAACACTTTGTGATTTAGGCGCTTGGCATTCACAAAATTCAATCATCCTGAAGGCAGCTTATCCATAGTACCATTCATTTATTTAGCTTACATATCGCATCAATGTATTGTCTCAGCTGTATTGTTGTTCTGATATATATTACTCATTACAAACAATGTGACAGTTCAGACAATACCGTTACTAACAACCTGACATCAACTAACCATCTTGATGTGGTCTCACAAACTGGACCATATGATGTAGAGCTATCAGACTACATGTTATGTGAATAAATGTACATATTGAATACCAAGAACCTCCGCTCTAAGAGTGGTGGTCTCAGAAAGTCGTTATAACGGCCCGGTGGCTGATGGTAGTATCAGATTACTGCTGTAAATGCCTTCTTTACAGTTTCTACCTCATGCAAATAAAATTATTCATGATCTCGTGATTCTACCTTGGGACCTTAAAGTATGACAAATTTGGCTGTGTGGCTCATACTTTAAATTCCTAAGACCAAAATTAAGGTACAACTTACCTCTTGACATAAGCTCCCAAGTTTTACTGACCAACTTACCACTGACGTCTGATATTAGCAATGTTAATCTCTGTACCACGAGACAGTATTCTTTCATCTCCCTCTGAAGGTAGTAATATCAGGAGATCCACAAGGTGTGACCTATATCATAGCCGGTAGCTAATATAAATTCAGCATACAACAGTAAGCTCAATTACATCATCGCATAGCAATTTCTCGCGGAGTAATTTTCGTTAGGGCGCGGTAAGGGATGGCATTAGTAGGGTATGAAATTCTGCATAACAACATTAACGGTCAGGACAAATGCTATCCAGCGTAATATCATGTACATTAGTAATCTATACTTGTTGAACATCATGGTGTTATTACTGTACATTATGTGTGTGTACACACACTGCGGCAGCTTATAGTGTAACACTAATGAATTGGTAATGGGTTGTTGTGAGTGTGTATATATGTTTGTACGTCTGGTTGTCTGTTTGTGTGTAAGTTTGGTTAAGTTATGTTTGTGTCAAGTTTAAGGGTTGTGTTAAGGTGTTTATGGTGTGTTTGAATTAAACTTATTTAAATCTTACTTCACATTGTCTTATGTACAGTCTAAAGGCCCGCCCCTCCATGTGCTTCTGTAAATCTGTTGTTGTGACTGTACGTGCTTTTTTATTCTGTTTGTCTGTTTGTACGTGAGTTTGTTTGTGTGTACGTGAGTTTGTCTGTGTGTACGTGAGTTTGTCTGTTTGTACGCACAAAGACAGAGAGAGAGAGAGAGAGGTCATGTCCCGTCCCTGATTCGCTGTTACCAGTTATTTGATACCAGTATTACGCTCGCAGGTCGCAATGAAGATAATTGACAAATCAAAGCTCTGCAAGGAGGATCTAGCAAGACTCTTTCGAGAGGTAAGGTTTTTTGGTACTTATTTACTAAATTATTTATAATTAATTAATAATTAATTAATTATTATTATTATTATTTACTTAATTTACTAAATTCTTTGCGTGCTTGGAGTGTTCCAGATATCTCGTCATTGAGCTGGTGGAATGTTGTGACGATTTAGAGAAAATATTAGTGGCATGTCAGAGAGAAGCTGTAAAGTTATGACTGCTCAGTTATGACTGCTAAGTTATGACTGCTAACAGATACAGCTCAGAATCATGAAAATGTCACATGTTTGTGATTGACATTTGACCATATACATTTGACCATATACATTGCTGTATTTACAATACTTTACTTTCAGGTTCAAATAATGAAGCTATTGGACCATCCTAACATTATTAGATTCTACCAAGTCGTGGAGAACTTTCAGTACATCCACTTGGTCTCTAGTTTCGCTGAAAACGGCGAACTTTATGGTAAGTTGGAATCCACAATATATTATGTATTATTTTATTAATAGTACTAGGGGTGGGTATGTAGTTCCTTTATCATGACAATAAAGTTTCCCGATTCCAAGAAATTAACGTCTACAGTGCCTTGGCTGATTCTAAAATATTTTCGAGACATTTCGTAATGTAGAGACATTTCGTCGATGTCGAAATTAGCGAAGATCCCCTAAGAGCATCGAACCGTCAAGTGAGCTAATCCCCAGAATTGGTATAAATGGTTTGAACCCTACCCAGATAAACGATTGGTAGATCGATACGTTTAAATTTTGTGTCTTAGATAAATGGTAATAGTGCCCCCCGTATTTACAGTTTACAGTGTAAACTTTACACAATTAAACCTTGAGTTTGATCATGTTCCAATACGAGATTGGGGACAGTAAACAAATAAACAAATAATGCCCCAGACTTTTATAAGTATTTCGATGCATTAAACAAAAAACCGGATTTGCTGCCTATTAAGTACCGTCTTTATATTATAAAGGCAGTACTACTTAATAGGCAGCAAATCCGATTTTTTGACTGTCTCGAAATTTTAAATTTCCTTATAGAGTTTATAGAGAGATTCGGTTGCAGGGAGATGAACTCCAGTTGCATTCGTTTAGTTCTCTAATCTTCTATCCTGTAAATACTCTTAATGCTTTGAACGACTGTTATACATTTAACTGTTCATTGACTGGATTTCTATTAAGTTATCCGTATTCTGTGGTAGAAAACTCCGTCTAAGATAAAACAATTTGTTCTCACCACTCTCCGGCTCAAATTTTGCCCAAATATGGTCACGATTAGAGCTATGCATCGTTTAATAACAGACAATTACGTCACTTTATGATATTTGGCCTCGGACACCCCGTATTTACTGAGGGTTCTCTCGTCCACATTCTCAAACACACTCCAATAAACAGAAACAATATATTTTGAGCATAAAATCACTTTTCCGGATCACACAAATTCACTTTGAGGCTCTTTGTCCTTGGTTATTGTTTTAATAACGTTGAATTTCGGTTTTGGGTTTTCTGGGTTAGGGGGATCAGGTGATGAGATGACTTAATACATATTTTAACTAATTAATTTAACTAACACTAATTTCAGAGCACGTCATGAAGAAAGGGAGTCTAAGTGAACCAGAGGCCCGGAAATACTTTGTTCAGATTTGTAACGCTATCTCATACTGCCACGATAAGGGTGTCGTTCACAGGGATCTCAAGGTAACTATTACTCAGCGACTGTACATAGTGGGTCCTCCATTTACCATAATTCTCAATTTAACGGGCTTCACTACCATTGGGGCTAATCGTGTTGGTGTATTTAGTTACCGTACGACTTGACTTTCCGATCAACTATAATACTGGTAAATTGAGGATCTACTGTAGCTATTTTCTAGATATATCACTATTTCGTTACTATTTATATTTGTCACTTTATACTAGCCCCTAATTCCTATTGGTTTAACACTACTAGCATCTAATTGCTCTATCAATAAACTGATAAGTCTAAGTACTACTCCGTTTTGGTTACTACTAGAACCTGCCATCTATTTATAGCCCAAACACCCTTATACTACTACAGCCTATATTAGTAACACCCAATCACACTGCTACTACTGTTCAGTAGCGACCATTACCTTGTAAGTAACACCTGCTCTCGACATTTTTTGTACCCTTTTCTAGTTCCTGGAAGCGTTAATGGGTATGGCAACTTCCTCCTCGTAGTGCATGCTGTGGAGTAAGGGTAGTTAGCTGATGTTGTCACGTGTTCTTGTCACGTGTTAAGACGTAGATACACGTGTTTTGTTGGCTCTACCCGTACAACAGCCTGTTAAATGAGTTGGGGTATGCAATCACTGCAGATCAGACCTTCTTCTACAAGGTGTTTTGTATGCCAGTTTAGTCGTGTTAATCTGTCGCTACATTTTAGAGCAGCTAAGATAAGCACCCTTCTCACACCTACTCAGTAACTTACCAGTTATTGTGTACTGTAATAATATGAATCAATCTCTATCGAGAAATTTATCATTTGAAGCTCAGTCTAGTCTGTAAACCTGACACGTGGCAGCGATTAACCAATCAGCTCCCAGCATTAACTACTCTAATCCCAGAATCACTGGCAAGGCGTCAAAACAAATAAGTTCCCACATTCCCACCAGAATCCAAATTTACAAAGCTCAGTCTAGTCAAAACACCTGCGTCAAATCACCTTTTTAACCGTTTTACCAGAAACATCGCCCACGCTATGTCGCTACCCTCCTAAACACGTTAATTGCGGTGACTAACAGGTCAAGAGAGGTGCTCTAGAAGGAACCACGTTCCAAGGATATTATTTAACTGTTCTCCGACTTAATATAATTAGATCGAGAAACTTATCGAATTGTAAGTTTTAAAAGTGAGATTTAAAAAGGAAGTGCTGTTCCGTACTTAGAGTAACATGTGGATTGTAAAGAGATACATTTAGTGGTAGCATACAATTGATATTCAAGTCCATGTTTCATGCTCATGAATGTTTGCCAATTGTAATAATATTCGTAGTGCCATGAAACACTTAAAAACTTGTACTTGCAGCATTCGAATATTGAGATTTGCTGCTTGTTAATGACGTTATTAAATGAACATATAATTCCGTTTAACAATACTAATTTAGACGTGATTAAGTTCTCTGTACTTGACGATCACCGTCAATCTCGTTAAAGTTAAGAGTTCGGTTATAGTGAAATGATATCTTGACCATATTAAGCTTATTTTTTATCTATGCCCTAAACAAATCTTCACCGCGTAACTGTAAGATAATTCAAAATATTGGGAACAATCGGCGATAAACTAGGCCGGGAATATGTCGCAATTTACAGGAAGGTTAAGAGATTGATCTCTGTGCTGTCTCAACCATCTCAAATATCTTAGGTGCTAAGTTCGCTTTGATCAAACTTTCATCATATTTAACGTCAAGTATATATATTTTTACTCCGCCAATCACACAAAAGCTGGCAACTGAATGTTTGACGTGAGAATGCCCACATTTCTGTTGACGTACTTGGAAATAATCTATCTGATCGAGAGCGTTTCTACGAGTTCACTGGAGATTATTTATATTACATCAGTATTCAGTAAGCAGTTATATATAATAAGTTATACAACAATATAACAATGTGTAGAATAATTAATTTTTCCGTGTCCTGGTGATAAATATTACTAACCGTCACGTACACTACCCAGTAGTCACGTACACTGCCCAGTATAATATTTATAAGATTTACGTGACCCAGTAACATATTTCCGATGAAAAATATGCCCACAATTATTTCCGACATTTATATTACATTAGTTATTGAATATTCGGGTTTCAATTTTCAAACTTCGAAGTAAATAAATTAAACTTTCCGCGTAACGGCATACGTGACGCATGACTGCCTCGGTAACATCCACTTCCAAGAAGGCAATCTCGCTTCCCAGGATACAATGTAATCTCGAATATTGAATAGGGTGAATATGTCAAAACTGTGGATTTAGAGATTGATGTCAGCACTGTGATTCTCACAAGCGATCATTTGATGTTTCCCAACGAACGTCTGACGTAAATCTTTTCTAATGCTAAACGGTCCATCAAAAGGCACTCACTCTCTCTCTCCCTCTTACGGGATGCTAGGCAACCAATAAGATCTGTGGGAACTGACGCATGTTCACGCGTACAATTTTAGACCTTCCACGAATAATCTGAGTAAAGGCTGAGCTCAGAACGACAACCAGCCATCTCAAGACCTAATCCCCGTCTAACTGTACCTGTAATGTCACGTGCGAGGCGTCATACAGGCAGCGGACATTCACTCAGCTGCAGAATAGAAAGAGATTATCATCTTATCGTATAAATTTAACGATCTTATATCCAGTTTGACTAGCCCTATTTAACCTCACAGATCCAGTTTGACTAACCCTATTTAACCTCACAGATCTAGTTTGACTAACCCTATTTAACCTTACAGATCCAGTTTGACTAACCTTATTTAACCTTACAGATCCAGTTTGACTAACCCTATTTAACCTTACAGATCTAGTTTGACTAACCCTATTTAACCTTACAGATCCAGTTTGACTAACCTTATTTAATCTCACAGATCGAGAACGTGCTGTTAGATTGCAACAACAATGTCAGAATAGCAGATTTTGGGTTCAGTAACTACTTCAAGCCTCCCCGATTATTGGAAACATTTTGTGGGAGCCCTCAGTACGCTGCTCCTGAGATATTTAATGGAAAACACTACGATGGTTTCAAGACTGATATTTGGGTGAGTTTTCATGTCTTAAAAGGGGTTAACAATTTCCCTACAATTTTACGTGCGAATTTAATATACGCCTAGTTAATTGCCGCCTTGTCCTCTCCCTACTTATTTGATTGTGTCATTCGAATAAATTTGGTTATTCAACTTAATTTGGTCCAATAGCTGAACAATGTCTAACGGTTAGAGTGCGCAGGAATTACGTCAGGTGCATTCCATCTAATCCTTGTGGTAATGTCACTTTGGTAATGTCACTGTTAGCTATTTTAATATAGATTATTTTGTCCGATTATGGTAGTAACCCCCACCAATCCTGACAGCAACTGTCACCTTTCGAAACTTTCTCACTCAAATTATTAATTTAATCACGTGACCCGGAAAGGTCTCCGGAGCTGCAAGATGGTTTTGCAGAAAGAAATATGATTTTTCCTGTATTTGCTTATACTCGATTCATTGTCACAAGGATCAAACCAACCTAGATTGGTCACGTGGTCACGTGGTCACGTGTGCAAAACCAATTTGTTCCGTCCTCAGGTAGCATTTAGCTGTCTCTGACAATCTACCCATTCATAGAATGGAGGTAGATAATGCGTAGTGACCACATCTGTCTATACACAGATACAAAGTGTTGTTTCCTTAGAATTAGAAAGTTGCGAAAATTCTGCGAAACTTTGGATATTGTACACTGAATACGTCAGCACTCAGCAGCATATACTGGAGGAGGGGGGTCAAAATGTGACCAACGTTATGAACAACTCTCGCGGAAGTGAAAATTGTGATTGACAGTAATCCTACTAATTATTCCTAATCAGAACATATTTTCAGAGTCTAGGTATAATTCTATACGTGCTAGTAACGGGCGGATTACCATTCGACGGAGATTCAATAGCAGAAGTTAAACAGAATGTTCTCCGGGGCAGATTCAGAGTTCCTTACTTCGTCAGTCATGGTAGGTAATTTATAATTAATAAATATAATCAATCCTATTAAATAGTGAATCAATTGTATTTTATTACTATATTTATTTCTTAAGTGTTTACTTTCAACATTTGATTTTATTAGCAATACTTAGTACTGTAGTAATCTATACAAAAATGTTACTCATGTACGTCTTATCAAAATATGATAGGCTTTTTTGGGAAAAAATATGAGAAATGGGTCTAGAGGTTGATAATTCAGAGTATGTAGAAGTGGCTGTTCAGTTCTAGGAAATCAAGTTTGAATTGAAGTGTAATTTTTAAAACCAAGAAGTTCCATTTCCCAGGGTCTTGTTATGGTTTAAATATTATGCACAATATTGTATATCAGATATCAGGTCATACGATCTAAATTTTGCGCCAGTCAAAAGTGGTCACGTCCAAATAAAATTATAGTATGGCATAAAATTTTAAAACTTCATAACTCATAAACGGAAAAAATATAAATACTAAAATTTTATTGCTTTAAACAGTTATTGTATGACAAATTGTTGACCTTCCTCAGATGCCATGTAATAAAAGTAAAAGACAAACTAAAGGGCCTGGCTAAGAATTTTTGAAAATTATCTCAACACTTAAACTTATTATTTAATTGAACAATTAATTATCTAATTAATTAACTAATTATCTAATATTCAGTAACTTCAGAGTGTGAACACCTTATCAGAAGCATGTTATCGCTGGAACCAGAGAAACGTCCCAGTGTGGAAAGTGTACTGTCACACAGCTGGATGCAGGGTGATCAACTCGTTGATAAGGTGAGATATTACAAATATTACAAATATCTCACTTAACATTATTAGTAATATAAGTTGGGGGACAAAACAAACGGACAGACAAAAACACGTACAAACACACAATCCTCCATCCAGCATCTGGATCATTGCCAACATTGCCCAAACTTCCCATTTCCAGCCTCCCAGCCTGCAACATTGCCCAAACTTCCCATTTCCAGCCTCCCAGCCTGCAACATTGCCCAAACTTCCCATTTCCAGCCTCCCAGCCTGCAACATTGCCCAAACTTCCCATTTCCAGCCTCCCAGCCTGCAACATTGCCCAAACTTCCCATTTCCAGCCTCCCAGCCTGCAACATTGCCCAAACTTCCCATTTCCAGCCTCCCAGCCTGCAACATTGCCCAAACTTCCCATTTCCAGCCTCCCAGCCTGCAACATTGCCCAAACTTCCCATTTCCAGCCTCCCAGCCTGCAACATTGCCCAAACTTCCCATTTCCAGCCTCCCAGCCTGCAACATTGCCCAAACTTCCCATTTCCAGCCTCCCAGCCTGCAACATTGCCCAAACTTCCCATTTCCAGCCTCCCAGCCTGCAACATTGCCCAAACTTCCCATTTCCAGCCTCCCAGCCTGCAACATTGCCCAAACTTCCCATTTCCAGCCTCCCAGCCTGCAACATTGCCCAAACTTCCCATTTCCAGCCTCCCAGCCTGCAACATTGCCCAAACTTCCCATTTCCAGCCTCCCAGCCTGCAACATTGCCCAAACTTCCCATTTCCAGCCTCCCAGCCTGCAACATTGCCCAAACTTCCCATTTCCAGCCTCCCAGCCTGCAACATTGCCCAAACTTCCCATTTCCAGCCTCCCAGCCTGCAACATTGCCCAAACTTCCCATTTCCAGCCTCCCAGCCTGCAACATTGCCCAAACTTCCCATTTCCAGCCTCCCAGCCTGCAACATTGCCCAAACTTCCCATTTCCAGCCTGCAACCTACTGCCTCTCCGCTCATCAAACCTAAAATCTCTAACCAGTAATGAGCCATAACAACCAATACACATGGCTAATTAATTGCGGAACATTCCAGAAACTTAATCACCTCTCCTCCTCCTCCTCTGGTTAGAACTTCGGCATGTTAAAATCCCATTAAGTTTAATTACTGCGAGCTGAGAGTTTTAACAGCGGGAGAATGTCAGAGTTTCTCGTTTGACGTCACAGCCCACGTCATTTCTCACGGAGGAGATTAGAAGGATATGGAGGAGGAGGAGGACCCCGTGACAGTGTTGAGGAGAACGTGTGCGGAGGAGAACGTGTGCGGAGGTTTCTTAAGAATGATATAGAGATATAGGAGACTGGATAGAGGTGGGATGTGTCATTAAAGTGGAACATTTTTAAAGTCAGGAGGATGTTGAGTAGTCGTGTGGGCGTGGTGTTTGGTTAGCAATTTGGTAATATGGACAGTTGGAGTTAAACGATACTAGATGTACAATAAATCTAAAAGTAAATGTAAATGTAACAAATTTGTTTTATGTGGACGGTCCAAGAATTTATAGAAATCTAAAATCTCGTCAAATTTTCAGTTTATTTTAAAAATTTAACACAGATTGTCGGAGTCATTCATCGTCGTTACATTACTGCACGCCTTCTATTGAATTCGTGCAGAAAATCTTAATTTTGGCACCTTGACAGTTAAGTAACCATCTTGACATTAACCATCTTGGCTGTAACCATCTTGACAGTAACCATCTTGACAGTAACCATCTTGACAGTAACCATCTTGACAGTAACCATCTTGACAGTAACCACAGACAACTCACAGTTATTAAACGAAACCTCGACACATCTGTAGAAGGCGTTAATCAAATGCCAAGATCTTATTAATCCTTACTGCTAGTGTCAGTCATGTATGTCGGTCATGTCTCGGGGGAGGGGCAATTATTGATCTTATATTTTATGTTATTTAAAGTATTAAAATATTGTGCAAATAATAGCACTCAATCCTGGGCGAACTGGTTTCTCGTGACGCGAATGGTCGCAATGAATCTGCATAAATTGTTTTCGCAATATTGAAATTAATGCAAAGTTGCCCCAATACTCAATAGTTGAATCACCGGTATAGTACTCAACTTTGGAGCGTCAGCTATATTTATAAAGGAGCACCTTGCTCAATCATCATTAAATTTCAGCAATCACTCGACCAGCATAACAGCAGAGGACTCAACAGAAATATCTTAACATTAATGGAGAATATCGGCATTTCCAAATCCAAAGTAGTTGAGGTGAGTTTTAACTTCTCATTCTTATTTAGTTTTGTTTCTTTTATAAAGCCCACTTCCTACATATTTTCTTTATTGAAACTTGTAATGATGAAATGACAAAATAGAGTTTGTTACGGGATGTTTATCTATTTTTCAAATACTTTTAACATTATTAAATCATAGATGGTACAGGCCGAGTGAAATTTCCTCAATATTAGTGACCAAATATGATCACCAGTACTCAAAAGACGCTTGAACTTATACTGTTAAAATTTTGATGAAATGACAAAATAGAGTTTGTTACGGGATGTTTATCTATTTTTCAAATACTTTTAACATTATTAAATCATAGATGGTACAGGCCGAGTGAAATTTCCTCAATATTAGTGACCAAATATGATCACCAGTACTCAAAAGACGCTTGAACTTATACTGTTAAAATTTTATGACATGCAATATTCTCTCTTATTAAGTTTCACGTCTTGGACCAAGGTCTAGATAAGTATCTCATAACTTTTGTAACTCTTGTAACTTTATCTTGTGACAAAGCCTTGTGACGTCACACAGTGGTTGTACTTAGGAAGTATGAATATTTACGTTTCATGACGGGGGTACCCTGCCTAGGGCGTGGACCTTATCTGGGGACATTATAATGGAAAATAGGTCCAGTAACGTAAGCTTTACAGAATAATTATAACGTGCATAAACAATGCTGTAGACTTAGCTTCTGGTTCCCGCATTTAACGGCAAAACTAGTCATTGGTCCAAACTTGTATTAGCATAAACATGAATGCTTTTACGTCAGACAGTTACATTGGTGTGATGAATGGAAATAACGTGTACTAACAACATGTTAATAGTGTGGAATCAGACTCCTAGTTTCCGTTATTCAAACTGGTTTATAGTAAAACTGAAGAATTGCTCATAGTAGAATTTCATAATTCGGATTCCGTGTTAATGTTACGTTACAAGCACCGTTTGTTGAGTAGCTGTTCTAGCAGAAGTTTAACGCTCATGTAGGAGCTAACACTGATCAGCAATTGCTCACACAGTCATACCTCGTGTAAACCACGTGTAAACCACGTGTAAACCACGTGTAAACCACGTGTCTCCACACACCATCAGTACCGACCAACACTGTAATAGTAATCGCTCACCTATACTAATATTACGCCACGTTACACGCACTGTAAACTTTCAATTAGTCCTGAATTTCTCATCCGTGAACAGTACCGGAGAGAGTTTTACACGGTTACCATGGTTACAACTCCCCCACACCCACGTGTGTGCAGTGCCTCCCTCACTGCATCAGTCCTGTCACAGAATCCACTCAGAACTAACTGTGTAGTGTTAGTGACGTATCTTTGTATTTTTACCCTGAACCTGTTGCCCTCCGTATGTGGGGTGGATACGTCAATATATATTCAGCCCTGTCAACCACTTCATCTCCAACCAATCACGTTGCTCACACTCTGTCATGTGACCAAGTTGGACCAATCACAGGGCTGCATTCCCGTCCAACATTGACGTCAATTCCTAGCGCAAATTAACGAGACATCTGGCGGTTGGCTGGACCAATCAGGTTGGAGAAGACGAGACATGAGTTGCAGTTCAACCAATCACAGCACTCTAAACTCTTCACGAGTTGCAGTTCAACCAATCACAGCACTCTAAAAATTGTCATGTGATTGGAAAACTGCCGATTAAGTTTTGCTTGACTTCAGCAGAGGTTTGTCACGTTGGCCAACTCAAACATTATTGATCCCGGACCACTGCAACAATCATCCCGTCTCTCTCTTAAATTAATGTTATTTAACGTTAACCCTAGCCCTGTACCCATAATCGTCACGCTGACGTTCGCCCCACCAATCACAACCCCTCACAGCACCCTCACATCCCATTTGTCGACAGGGGTCACGTGATTGTCAGCAAGTTCTCTGAGTGGAGGATCTTCTAGGGCTGTGCCGTTGCTGTAGTACAATGAATCTGTGACGTCAATCTAATACCAATCACTCACACACCCACGGTCATACGGAGGCCCTGGTGTGTTTTACCAAAGAGTACCCACTTCTTTGGAATCTGTGGCATTAAGTGGGAGGGAAGGGTGTAGCTGGAATATATCAGGTGCTCGGTTTAAACTTTAAACTCAATGTAAATTGTCAGATTCTGCGAAAATCTGGGTTGGAATTTGATAATTGGAAATTATGAAATCGTGGTACGTGACTAGTAGTAGAGTTTGAGATCTTATCATCATCAAATTCCATTTGATTTCTTCGGAGCATTCCATCTCAGCTGTCAACAGATCTGTTCATCAATTGTTTAAAGTCTATTTGCATATTGCAAATGACGGTTAACTTTGATATTACTATGATTGGTAAACGTTATTGAACATAAGATATGTTATGTACAGAGGTAGTGAGGTACTCAGTCACAATATCTAAAGAAACAACCACTGCCAACCTAAAATTCCTTGTAATCTCCATAATTCCTATTTCCTTCTCATATTCACTATTTATCGCCTTCATTTCCCTTTGATATTCACTATTTCCCCTCACTAAAATACCCCAGCCCGCACACAGTAGTATCACTACTGAATACAATTACAAGGCGCGCACAAACACCTACTGACGCGTTTCGCAGGAAAGCGGGTGAGAAATAGTGGGGTGACGTCTGAGTGACGTCACAGTGACGTCACACTGCAGGAACTGTGCCCATGTTAACAGCGAGAGAGAGAGAGAGAGAGGAGAGATGGGGTTATTATTGTTATTATACTGAGGTAGTGTTTGATATTATTTATCAAACATGATCGGCCCTGCCTGCAGCCAGGGTTGATTAATTGGGAGGAGGTAAAAGAGGGGCTGGCGGGGACTCAATTTGTTAACTTTGTTGTCTGAAAACGTATAATAGAGGGCGTGCAAGAGAAGACTGGTATCGTAATATGAGGGGATACTGCTTCTGTCAATATGCAGGATGTGGAGCAACTCTTGAGCGGAAAATCGATTAAAACCACTATTGTAAGGGATCATTTTTGTGTATAAATAATAAAGAACTAACTTTAGATTCACGATATTTGGTATGTTATTATATTATTATTCCACACACGTGGAAAATCTACTACAACACGTGGAACATGGAACGTAACACATGCCCAAACCTACAGTCGGGTGTGTGTGAAACCATAAGTTAAAGTCTTTACCCCGTAACAATGATAATTGCATCACATTAGGAAACCCCCTGTACTTAACGGAATCACTTTAAGCTAGATACGACAGTATAACCACGTTAAGTTGTGTAGATTAACGCAATATATTTGGTTCATAGTACCACATGCAACCTGTACCTGGTTCCCCGTATCTAAGTAGTGTGTCACAGAGGGTAGCTTGTGCAGAGTTCGAGCCTTATTTGAGCGTTTCCTCCCACTCAACCACCACCATCTATGATTTAATCTATTTTGTCGGTCGTTTTTAAGTGATCTAATCGGAGTTTGTTTCAGAGTTACAACTCGTACCTTTTCAACGATTTTACCGCCATTTACAAGTTGTTGGCAGACCAGCTTCACACCAAGGGATCTATCGACACCAAACCTATCAAAGAATGGCTTCGTCAAGGTTTGTTAAATTGTTAAATTGTTTTATATACACTTTTATAGGGTGATTATCAGCTTCATTTTATATTGTTCATAGTTGCTTTCATGTAATAAATTTGATTATAAAGGCTTTGACGTCATAAATATCACGCATTTAGTGTCACTGCCGCTTAAATCCTGAAATTGCTAGAAGCAGATGACTGGTCCATTTCCAATTTTCACATGAGCGGTAACTGATTATCCAGAAATCATGAAATTGATCGCCATTTTGAGCTTAAACTCCTAACGGATCTCGATTCGTCTAGTCGCTCATCCAAAACTAGACAATCTCAAGCAGTAATTTTGACGGAGCCGTGTAATTTTAAAATTTTGTCTTAGTCTACGGCATCCAAATTATGATAAGCAATAAATTCGAACTTGACAAATAATCGACAATTACCATTGCTATTATTAGTGTTAAAAATCATGTTAAACGGAGGTATAATTTAAGAATTTAGCTGCCATCATTCTTAACGAAGGTTTTATTTCAGAAGTTCGAAACAGCGGCAGATCGACATCAGAAGAACATCCCATACAACCAGAAGCTCCTCCACCCCAGAAACACACTCACAAAAAAGTCAGCTCCAAGCAAGGCCTCGACAAGGTCCTTCACAACGCCAAAAACAGGGCTCTATCAGCAATTTTTAACAAAAACAATGAGGAATCATCAGGGAAATCAAAAGCGAAACACAAAGAACTTAAAGGAGTCGCTAAACATGGGCCCTCGCCGTTAGTTTCAAGTCTGATTTCGCCCAGAACAGTTTTAGACTTACCTCAATCTTCGAACAATAGTATATTTCATCGAACTGTTTTCGGTTTTTCGTCAAGAAAAACGGCTTCAAGATCGACGAGTAGTTCACAGCAGTTACCAAATTCAGCCAGGTGACATTTCATCTTCAGTTTCTAATTGAATTGAATTAAAAATCTCAGTTTGAAATAAAAATGAAGAGGTGCGTTTTACTTGTTATACACTATACAGTATAAGATTTCGCAAATAGATTAAAGGCGATGACAATTTTTGCTTCAAATTTTATTTAATACGAGAATTTATCATTTACAAAAACCGTCAGCTATTATTAAATTAAAATTGTTAACAAGATTATAGGTTCTACTATACTTGTCACTTGATTTAATTATTATTTTATTAAAGCTATAACTAATTTAGGATAATATTTAAAGAGTTTTTAATTTACATATCGTATTTAACTCGCAATAATAAGAATCAAATAAAGATGTAAAATCATCATCGTCAACAAAATACCAAAATTGTATTGTCACATTCATGACCATGCAGCTGCAGATTTGAGCATAATTGCATATTTGCCCCAAACAAAGTTATTGTGATGTGAGACCAAGCAGTCCTCTGGTGAGCAGCCACAATCAGTTTTTATCAACAATCAAATATTTGAACCTTGAAATAAGCCCGATATTCTCATTTCCTGGAGAATATCAAAAAGAAACGATCAGATTCTCAGTTTTCAGATTAGTGGCGATCATATCCTGGTTCCCAGTTTCAGATCAGTGGGAATATTATCTTGATTAGATTTAGAATCCGTGAACGATGCAGCGTCTCCACAGGTACATCCCACACACATTCACTATCTGAAATTGTAGTGAAGTGAAAGTAATGCGTGTAAGTAAGAGTGAAAGTGAAAGAGAAAGTAAAGCGTGTAAGTGAAATTGAAAGAGAAACGTGTGGTAATCCTCAGTCTCATCTGTTAAGTATCTGTGAGTTTTCACCCAATAGTACAGGCATCCGAAGACACTGTCCTATTACGCTAGACATTACGAAACATAAATACATCATGATATGTAATGGCTGAAATTGAACTTCTAATTCACGATGGGAAAAATCAAGATCCTTCTCAAATCTCCATTATCAGTTCAAAATGCTTGAATCTGTCATAGTGCATAGTTATAAGCTTGAATAGGTAACTATGGCATGTATATTGTATAGGTAACCAGGTTACTATAAGTTACCTGGAAGATAAGGACGGTTGAGACTGTCCCTACGAACAACAGCATCTTGCCGTCAAACCAGTCAAATAGTGCTGTCACACAACCCTGATAGGAGATATATATTTACTTAAATGTAATTAATTATGTAGTTAACTGGTAAAATAGCAGCTGATAGTAAAATTATTATGGTTTGCTTAACCAGTGACCACCGAAGGAATTAAAGGTTATCAATCCGAATCAGATAAACTGCGGGCAAAAAGAAATGCAACAATGGTCGAGGAAGTAGTAGAGTCAGAGTAATCAAGAATGGGGCTATTAGTACAGTTAAAATAAATGGGATAATTTCTTTATCATTTCTTAATGTTAATAGTATAGTGAACGAGGAAAAGTCATTGGTAAAGCAAAAAAGATTTAAATAAGGTTATTGGTAATGGAATATGACGAACAGGAGGATGAGAGAGATAGTAGTAAAGTGAAAGAGAATGATTGTTAAAGTGAAATGAGTTGACCCGCACCTCACTCCACAGTATATCCCCCTCATTAGGTATCTGATCAGTTCCACATCCAGTAGAGTTCTTCTTACAACAACTATCCGGAGTATCGTCCGTGTGGGTACCCTTCTCCACCCAGTACACAGCTAGTGTAGACCCGTTACTCCCTGCTGCACCCCAATCACCCGGTCCGCTACTTACTCCGCAACACTCTAACTGCAAGACACAACGTTACGTGTGATAATAACTTTGCGGAGGAGGAGGTGCACTTACCCGGTTGAAGGAGGTATTGGTTGAGGAGGTAGCCGCGTTCTCTCCACATGAGGACGTAATGTTGATACAGCAGGATGAGGGGGTGTTGGCAACGTTACTCCGGATCCATACAGTTGCTAGGAGCTTCCCACGTGACCAGTCGACCGGGCCTACTACGTGACCGCAACATGATAGCTATACAGAGGGTTTATTGAAGGTTTGTAACCTGCTGACATGTGTTTATAGGTATTGATTCTACACTATGAGATGCGATATTCTGCGCTATAACTGCACTATAACTGCACTATAACTGCACTATAACTGCACTATAACTGCACTATAACTGCACTATAACTGCACTATAACTGCACTATAACTGCACTATAACTGCACTTTAACTGCACTATAACTGCACTATAACTGCACTATAACTGCACTATAACTGCACTATAACTGCACTATAACTGCACTATAACTGCACTATAACTGCACTATAACTGCACTATAACTGCACTATAGCTGCACTATAACTGCACTATAACTGCACTATAACTGCACTATAACTGCACTATAGCTGCACTATAACTGCACTATAGCTGCACTATAACTGCACTATAACTGCACTATAACTGCACTATAGCTGCACTATAACTGCACTATAACTGAACTATAAGTGCAGTTTGAGACAGCTGTAAGAGAGTAGAGACGTGTCTCATCTACCTCTTATCAACCTCATCTTAGTTCAAATATAAGAACGTTATACTTATAAAACACTTAACTAACATCTTGTTGTATTCTGTCGAAGACTTCAGTAGAGTTCTTCTCCCAACCCGGGGCGCTGTATCCCGCTATCAGACTAAGTGACTCATTCTTAACGTCTTTTTTAAACTGGAAAATAATTTTTACGGTTATATCGATATTATAAAATGTTTAGAGTTCAAAATTTCTGATAATTGATCCGTGCCAAGGGGAAATGTTTTCAAATTATTTGTTGTATAATAGTGTTGAAAGTATTAAAAACAGTGATTTAATACTTTCAACACTCATAACAAATAATTTGAGAACTTGAATATGATGTAATTAATTTTGAACACTATAAACACCAAAACAGTCCGACTCATACATAATGTTCCTATCCGGATATTAAATGATATTAGGACAGTTCCAATATTAATTATTATAATTATCGATCCTTCAGTCCTTCGATCAGACAGATGAGTTTAAAACTGACAATAACTTACATTGTCTCGGTAAGTAAAAGCGAAAGTAACTCCGACTACTTCTGCACCAATTAACAGAAACATCGTCACAATGATCTAAGATTACACAAAGATTAAAAATAGAAACAGACTGAAACTTCGAACGAATAAATTTCCTGCGAATTAAAAATGTTTCTTCAAAAATTAAATAATGCTAGAGAAACGATTTATAAAATAAAGTAACAAGGATTAAACATTATGTAATATGTTTAATTTAAGCAACTTACCACACCTAGAAGGAACCCGGAGTGTCGAGCAGTAGCACAGCACGCTACGGAACTGAAGAAGAAGAGCCCTATACCGTAGGTTATGAGCAACACACTTGGAGTTAGACCTACAGTAAGACTTTAGTTATGTTCTACTACAATAAAGCTTCCAACAAGCACCGTATATGGAGGCCTAACGCAACTTTAAATACACGATATTTAAGCTCAACTCCCTAAGTTGTACTTAAATATTTAAGTGCAAACTTAAATCGTGCAACTTGAGCGAAAAGTTGTAATTTAGACTCAGTTTATCGAATGATGGAGTAGTTCGCTGTTTATTAGTCTCATGATTGAAATACTGATAGTTGGATAATATCCGGTTGGAAGAGACAAGGAAAAAGGAAACAGGAAGTTAGGAACTTCCTGTTTCATTTTTCCTTGTCTCTTCCAACCGGATATTGTCCAACTATCAGTATTAGACTCAGTTCGTGGATGACAAACGAAGGAGTGTACTAAAGTCATTTTTAATTGCTTATGTCATTTTTAAGTACTCAAGTCATTTTAAAGTACACTATAAATTATTCGTGACATCCTCTGACTACCCCACAGCGAAGTTAAGTCTGAAACTCATTGCGCCAGCATAGCAGAAAGTGCTGGCACCGATGCAAGGATGGACAGATGACCTTCAACAACGACTGCTTGTTTCCGGTCTGAGAGGAAAGATGCTACCCACTTTATGATTTTTTTGGATGAATACCATAGACTTGGAGTTTTCTCAGTAGTAGTTTTTGGACTGGTCAACTTTGTCAAAAGCTTTGACATAATCGAGATATATTGAATCAATGAAGTTTCCGTATATTGGGCCACAGTTTGCTATCATTGAGGATTAATCGAATTGTTATCAATAATTCGTTTGAATAAAGTTGGCAAAAATGAGACAACTGCTGACTGTTAATAAAATTAAAATTAAGTAAATTATGAAACATTTACTATATATCTAGAAGTAGAAACAAACCTTTAGCAGTGATGAAGTAGTTGTACTCATTAGCAGTGGAAGCAAGCCAAACCCCCATAACAGCACACGCTATACCTCCAACCTGATGGGTGATGTGACGTCATGATACGTGATGTGACGTCACGCCAACATTTCCAAAGATAACAATATTCAACCAAATATTCCCAAGAATACACAAAAAAACACTATTAAAAGTTTCACTATTTGGCTAAACAAGGTGTGTACCATGAGAAGGAAGCTGAGAAACAGGTTAGCGAATTTGGCCACGGTTTCTGGAGTTGTTAAATGTTCGTGGGTTGAAGGATGCTCAAAGTGGTCTCCGTAGTACACTCGGACCATACTGGCAACTATAACAACAAGCTAGACTTTATTATCAAATAAAAAGTAAAATTCTCAAATAAAAAGTAAAATGACAATCGGTCATTGATTTTGCGATAATTGGGCCATATTATAACCAGCCAGTGGTAAATATCATATTTGCAGTATAAATTAAAATAGTTTTTCTCAGTTATTATAAACTGAGTGAGTCAAAATTTAATGCAAGATGGGATAAAAACTACCTAATTACCAATACCAACAAACAAATTATTAATTAAACTAAAAAATATCACATTGTATGGATTAACTCTAAATCAGCTCTAATTCCAACAGTCTCCATGAGGAAATGTTACTTGGTGTACAAAGTGCTATCTCCGCTGCTGGAGTTTGTAGTTGTATACAGCTCCTCAATACTTCAACTTGAACTTCCCTGTTTCTTTGTTGTTTACATCATGTCGTAATCGTCTTTAGTTTTCTAATTCTTCCAGTTTTTTGGTTGGGATTCGTTTCTCTTCATTTGGATTTTTGTTACTTTGTGACGTGATTTGTTATTTGGTTGTCCGACTCCGACTTTTTGTTGTCAAGCTGTTTGTTTATTCACCCTTCAATAACTAATGTAAAATAGTTGTTGGTCTGTTTATCAAGGAGATGTGAACAACAAAACTTTACTATTCCAGTCTCCTCGCTCCTTTCACTAACCAGTACTAATCACCACTAATCACTACTACTAATTAATTACTACTAATTACAAGACTCTCAGCTTAGAAGACACAATGAAGTTCGACAAGGGAATATCCCTGATACAGCAAGTAGCTCCTAATTTTGTGGGAGTGAACAAGCAACCTGCTAATATTATCGGGAGACACATGGATTTGGGAGAGGCTTGTGTCAAGTGGATACTCTTCATTATGAATATCGTCGTTTCGGTAAGTGTTAGTAGGAAGTAGGAACCAAGCCTACAACTATATTAAAAGCCCACAACTTGATTCAAGCTTACAGCCAGATTAAATATTCGCCCCAAATCACCATAATTCTTAACGTTTTTGTTGAGTATTTGTTGAATATGGCAGGAGAAACAGACTCAGTACTCAGTAGTGACATACAAAAGTTTGCAGGGATCGGTTTCATCGCTGTCGGGCTGTATGTTAAACTAGAAGCTGAGGGATACGAAGAATTTCTAGGTGAGTTGTCTCCAGTTGATAATTTGTTCTATTTCAAACACAAGGAAAAATTCTGTTTAATCATACCAGAGATTATTACTTGCGATAAGGTATTTTCTTTCCCAGGCAATGATATCTCGGTGAGCACCATGCTGATCTGGATTGGGGCAGCTATATTCATCGTAGCTGGTATGGGTTGCTGTGGAGCTAACAAATCTAGCACCCTCTTTCTAACTATGGTTTGTACTTCAGGGGGGGGGGGGGGTCCCCCTACTTCACTTCAGTAAGAGTTGCTGTGTAAAAACTTAATACGTCAAATGGGGGATTTAACCTTTTACGTTGGCATTGGTTACCTTCATATGTAGCTTTGTACAGGTTAGGGTTATATTTATATCGGAAACCTATTTAACTTTATCTAAAACTTATACAATGTATCTTATTTCCGTATCAACCAATGTCGACAATAGTTATTATATAAAAGATATCCGTGCTCTACCGTTGCGCCACTTCTATTGGGTTTATGTGCTACAATTGTAACTTTGTGTCTAAGTTTTGGCGATAAAGAGCGTGATGGCTGCATATTGCATAAATATTATGACAATTATCCAAAATCGTATTTAAGTTGTTTACCACTCAGTCTTTTCATTTTCTCACGTCGCCGGGGGTTCATTTGTACTAATAAGCACTATTCCTTGTTATTCGCGTTAATAACTGCAAAATCTTCAGTATTTCCTGCTAATTTGTGCTGCAGTGTTTGCTCAAGTGGTCCTTATCTTGGTCTTCATCACAAATAAAGAGGAGGTCGATCAGAACTTTTTGATATGTTTTATTAATATTACTGCTAGTTTCTACTTTCTGTTAAGAAACTGAATAGTGAGCTCAAACATGATTAAAACAAAGAAAATGTTTAAATGTGTTATTTACGCACAGTTTTAATTTCTAGACAGTTTCAATTACCAGGTCAGATCAGATATATCCGATATCTTCACCAGCAAACTCAGACTCTACGGAGGAGAGAACTTTACTTTGAACGCCACCGAGCCATTCGATTACCTCCAGAAGGCTGTAAGAATATACTGTAAAAGACCACTTTCGAAATTAGCTTATCGCTAGCGGCCATATACCGGCTATATACCGGCTATATACCGGCTATATACCGGCTAGCCTACATTGTACATATTTTTATTCTCCGTAAAATGGTACACCTCTTAGGAGGACGGTAATCCTCTTAAGAGTATGGATGAATCACAACATGGTTCCGCAGTAAATCTCTTTGTGCCTGATAGCTTTTAGGAGATCGACTTTTGCGTAAATTTTACGTTCATTGACGTAAAATATTTTCAGCTTGATTGTTGTGGGATGAATAATGGAACCGACGATTGGTCGGGGTAAGTACTCTAGTAGCACAATCATTATTAGTATTACTCAATTGACGTAAATGAGGTACGTACCTGTATTCTTTGTAGAATATCAATAAGCTAATGTCTACAGAAGTCTGATGAGTGTAGCATAACGAAATAGTTGGTATGTATATAAGTTAGAATCTTGATGTAGAGTTTGTCAGAGAAAGTTGATAATATCCAAGAAACCCGGTCACTAAGGGTTTAGGGTAGACATTACGGTAGACAGCTTGAACAATTTGAGTTAGGGTAAGGGTTAGGATGCAGATAAAGTATTCTGTTTTGTTTTTGTTAGGATCTGTTGCAAATTTTGTTAACCTCTCATATTGGAACACAAAGAGGGTACACCTTTATAAAGTGATACGACTAGGTGAACTCCTAACCCCATGAAGCCATGAGTATGAAAAAACCTTAACCTGGTAACCTTTTTTCCTGCACAAGAGCAATTCTAACTACACACCCACATTTTTTATGAACAAACTGATATAATTCCTATCTGCAAAAACGTTCATGTTGTCTGCTAAACTTTCGTCAAGGCATGGCGAGCCCTTATATATATATATATATATTATTAGTTAGCCACAACTATCAGTAAAACAACGCCTTGACTTCAAATGTCGGTAAAATGTACCTTTACAGTCATCCTGATATAAAGACATGTTAGTAAATTTATTCAAAATATCAATCCATCAATCAATCAAATAAAAGAAATTTAAAATTTTGTAACTCAGCAATTCAAGTTATGGTGGGTTGAAATCCCAAATGAGTGGTAGAGGTGAGAAAATAAAATATGCAAGAAGAAAATCATCTTTCTTCTCTAACGTTCATCCCTCCAAAGTGCTTTAAAGTTTTAAGCTGGTTTTGCCAAAAGTTCTCCCTTTGTTTACAAATACTTAGTCTATCCTGGGCACATTGCTCAAAATTCCCAACGTCAACTTGCTCTATAATAGAAACATTAATGTCCTTACTTAAAGTGCTGGTAAACAACTTAGTGGTGGTACGGTCAAGATTGTGCAAAATCTCATTATCTATAAAATGGCAGGAAAGTTCACAAGTCCTTCTTTGAGTTTTAATGTGGGATTTATGGTTCCTAAATCTAACCTTTAAAGAGTCTGAAGTACATCCTATATAACTTAACTTACAAGTATTATCATTAACTATGTACACAACATTTTTGGTATCACAGTCCAATCGTCCTTTGATACTGAATACTTGGTTGGTGTGGAAACTGCCGATTGTGGTTGATGGTTTCAGGAAGTTTTTGCAGAGATCACATTTCTTAGCACAAGGGAAGCAACCTCCAGAATCAGAATCCTCAGCTGTGTCTGGAGAGGCGTGGCCTGGATCTTCTACAGCTGGCTCTTCAACAGGAGGGAGTTTGCTATGAATAAGAATCTCATGAAGTGTTTTTGTCCCTCTAAAAGAGGTAAAAATACCATCAGGGTCAATCACCTTGCAAAGCTCGAGATCTAGACGGAGGATGTGCTTGTGGGAGTTAAGTATCCGTCCTATGTTGGGGAGACCTGGGTTGAAATCTGTTACAAGGGGAATGAGTCTCCCTTTGCTACTGTCATCCTCCTTATGTCTCTGTTGTTGATAGTAGGAGAGCCTGCTCTTGGTTTCCACTTTATTAAAGGCCTGGTTAATTAAGCTATTGCTATAACCTCTTGCCACAAGATAGCTTGTGTATTGTGCTCGTGCTTGTATGTACTCATCATGCTCAGAAGTAAGTTTAAAGATTCTAAGTGCAGTGCTATAAGGTATGTTTTTTATGGTATGTGTAGGATGGCAAGAGGTGGGAACTAGGAAGGCATGGTCATCACATGGCTTACTGTAAGGTTTGGTATGTAGTTGGCCTGTTTTCATGTATATAAAAGTGTCTAAGAAGTCAGTGCCCTCTAATGAAGCTTTCAACGTGAATTTTATGCCTGGCATTCTAGAATTGAGCCATAAGTGGAATTCCTCGAGCATTTCCTGTCCATGGGTCCAAGGGACATACACATCATCGCGGTATCTGGCCCATAGGAGAGGAGGGTGGCTCCAAGTCCCTTCCATGACATCTCTGTCTATCTTGTCGATGGCTGTATCTGCATAAGCACAAGCGTTCTTTGGTCCCATTGCAGTTCCTTTTTTCTGCTTGTATATGACACCTTCAAACTCTGTTATGTTGTTGTCTAGAGTTGTCTCTAAGGCATCTATTATACAATCTGTAGAGAGTATTGGGTCCTCTCTCTTGTCTAAATGGAGCCTACATTGTTCCAATCCTACCTCCTTTTGGATACTCGGGAACATAGCCTCTATGTCAAAGGATGCGTGAATAACTGTCTTGCCCTCAAGGGATTTAGAGTTATTCAAGTCATCGAGTTTTCTTAGTATATGATTATTGTCCTGGATGGCATATTTTAGATCAACCTTAGTAAGCTCATACGCTGTAAGTGCAGAGAGATTCTTGATTGCTGATGCGCATCCTGTGCTAATCATACGACCAGGGTAGTTCTTCTCTGGCTTGTGTGCTTTGGGGTTGACATAGTTGTTCCCGGGCTTACAAAAGTCATCAGGTGTAACCCATTGGTAGACCTTTTCCGTTAGACCAGGTTCTTCTTGATACTTTGCTATCCAATCTGAAATTGCTAGCTTTGTAGCATGCTCGGCTTCTTCTTTCTGAACAGTGTCAAAGGTTTCTGCATCTAGGTGTTCTTTAACCCTCTTGATGTAGTCTTCTCGGTCTAAAAAGAAGTATTGTGAACCTTTGTCAGCTGGTCTGATGACAACATCTTTCCACTTTGCCATATCTGATAAGGCTTTTCTGGATTCTACTGGGATATTGTCAGGAAGCTTAGATCTGGTAGAGCTGTTTGTTTGTAACAGGTCTTTTGTTACTCTCTCTATGTAGAGCTCTAAACAGTGGTTATTGCATACTTTTAAAGGCTCAGTTTCATCCGACTTAATGAGGGTTCTTTCCATACTTTTTATCGCTGCAATGGTCGGAGGTGTTGCTTTTGGCTGGGGTTGTGTGTGCCAAAACCATGCCCATCTAAGCTTGTAGGCGAACTGAAGAATGTTCAGTCTGAACTTGGAATAATCTGGTAATGCAGGTGTTGGTGCAAAAGATTTCCCTAGATAGAAGAGGAAGAGTTGGTGTGGTGTTACCTCTTGGATCTTGGTTGATAGGTTGATGACTGCGTGGCTCAGTTTGTTAGGATCTATTGTCTCAATAGATGGGACTTGTCCGTGTAGCTGAGCATGCTTGCTCTTCCTGATATATATATATATATCTATATTTAACATCAGAAACAGTAAGCTGGCAGAGAATTGGATAGATCTCAACCACACGTGGGATGTACCAGATTCTTGCTGTGTTAAAGTCACTGTTGGGTGTGGGGTTGGAGGAGTCAACGTCACTCATACTGACAAGATGCATCAGACTGTGAGTTAGATTTTCAGCTTCAACTTTATCTTCCTGAAACAGTTATAATTGTATTTATATGATAATATATATAATACGGTATCCCATATAAACGTAATGAAATCTGATTTTGGAACGTTATTCCATGAAATAATGGAAGTTCCCATTTTGTATTTAGACACTCTCAGGGTTGCAAAACAAAGTTGTTTGATTTGGTGGATGACAACATGCCATTATTAGGAGGAGTTCTTGGAGCTCTGATAGGCGTCCAGGTAACTCTTTACTTTTAAATCCACATTATCATACGTTTATAACGTTTACTTTAAGTCTAACAAATAACTTGCCCTTACTGTTACATTGTAACTCTAATTAGAAATTTAAATCTAACTCTATCCGTGTCTCTAATTTTCACTCTAACTAAACTCAACAACTCTAACTGTAACGTTTCTCGTGCACTAACTCTCTAACTCTCTAACTCTCTAACTCTCTAACTCTCTAACTCTCTAACTCTCTAACTCTCTAACTCTCTAACTCTCTAACTCTCTAACTCTCTAACTCTCTAACTCTCTAACTCTCTAACTCTCTAACTCTCTAACTCTCTAACTCTCTAACTCTCGAACTCTCGAACTCTCTAACTCTCTAACTCTCTAACTCTCTAACTCTCTAACTCTCTAACTCTCTAACTGTTCAGCTATTCGGTGCTTGCGGAGCTTGTCTACTCAGAAGAGCGATAGAACAACATTTCGCATACTGAAGACCAGTGCTAATTTCTGCATGGTATAAATATAATGGTCTTCATTAGCCATGGTATCCCGAAATATCAGGGATGCGAAAAAGATCCGATTGGTCCATATATATGTGCAGCTGCTTCCTGTTATGCAAATTTTGAACGCCAACTCCCAGATGGATGAATGAACAACTATTTGGGGTCAAATAATTTTCTCCAGTTTAACAATTCTGTCAAACACGTGCAATGGAGAACAACTGTTTTTATTTCGCTGGTGACAAGACTTTTTGGCGCATATTGTTTCGCTCGCACAAAAACTATCATTTAACTTGCCAGGTTTTTACGGTTTTTTAGCAGAAAAAATGGTTTACATAAACACTCACCACAAAACTAACTCTATTCGATGGAATTTCGTTTTAATAGCCTGTCACGTGACCAAACCAGTTTTTTGTCATGTGACACAAGATTTTTAAATTTAGTAAGAGCGCATCGTTTTTATGAAATTGGATAACTATGATTGATGATTTTACTGAATGCATATTGCATATAATATCTTTATCACTGTTTACCGAGAGTCTCAATTAATTGAAATATTATAGACATATTTTGTTGCACTTTCTGATGCATTAATATCTTTTAAATATTTACTGTCAAGTTAAAGCTCAAATCTTGATATGATTATTTGACTCAAATATTTGATAACCATTACTTTGCTAGGAAGGTATTATTTTATCTAGAGAGAAAGACCAGAATATCTTAATGGTTCACATCCACCAGGCACGTCTTGCATGATAACATTTTTTAAAATTGCATTATTCAGATTTAATAACTATTTGGGTTTATATTCGAAATTAATCTCATTAACGCACATGTCTGAATAATAATTATGTCTGAATAATAATTATCCTCAGGCTCACCACTTAGGGTTGGACTACGGAGCGAACCCGGCCAGAATATCACATTACCATCTGGATCTGGGAGAAAGCTGCGTAAAGTGGATATTATTTGCTCTGAACTTTGTAATATCAGTGAGTTTTGAAAAATTCTTTAGTTTGTCTTAATCGTTGAAAGTGCGCTTCAGGGTCTACAAACGCAACTAATTGCTGACTAATCAGACCATAGCCTGTCACCTAATTAGCGGCAAAGTCGTTAATAATTTGTTCATACCCAGCTGGTTGGATTATGTGTTGCTGGTTTGGGCGTATACGTAGCAACAGCCGCTAAGAGTTATGAGGAATTTTTTGGATCCGGCTCAATTTCACTCAGCTATGTTTTTATAGGTAAGATAAGTTAGATAACAGTGCTTACAAGCATCTCATTAAACAAATTAAATCAATTAACTCATCAAATGACTAATTTACTGATAGTTTAATTGATGTGTTAGCTGCTTCTCAGTTGTATAAAAGAACATTCTGGCAGGTTGCGGTATTCTGATCTGCTTAATGGGCTTCCTGGGGTGTTGTGGAGCTATGAGACACTCTACTTTCATGTTACTTTTGGTAAGTGAACACCAATATTAATTACACTAGCTGATTATTTAGCTGATTATTTAGCTAAATATTTATTTAACTATTCAGCTAGATACTCAGCAAACTATTTATTTAACTATTAATTATAAGCTAACTTCTTGGTTCTTACAAAATGTTAACAACTGATCTGTGCTTCTTTTTCAAACAAAGTGCTTAACTAAATCAAATTAGAAGGAAATCCGAATTGTTTCGCGAATTCTTAAATATTTTAAAAATATTTTAAAATGATTGGATTGCAACAGGATCTTTGTTGACACACGATGCAACCCCTTTTGATCGCGCGCGAAGCCGGTCGGTCGGCTTCGCGTGCACGAGAGACTAGAGAGCTATGCATGAACGTGTATCAAGATCTTTGCAGTGTGCAGATCATGCTTCAAACTCATCGCTCATCATTTTTTATTTGATTGGGGACTGGCCTGGCCCGTACAACCAAAGAAAGTTTACTCAAGATATTACATATCATATTGGCCATTGAAAATTTTCACAAAATTAAATATTGTAAAACTAATAATATGTTGAAACTAATATGTTAAAACTAATATGTTAAAACTAATATGTTAAAACGATATAATATACGAATGAAAAAATCACATGACTCAGCGATTTTATGCTGTTCTTGTAAATATATTTTTGAAACGATGCAGGCGATTTTTGAAACGATACAAGCGATCGTCATCATTTAAAATCGATTTATTTTAATTTACGTTCATGACCGCTTATACGCCCTGTTACAACATGCTTCTCAATTCCCACCAGCACAGAGGTCCCAAAATAGTTCACACACCGAGTTAGAGCGCTCCGTATCGATTTCAAAGCCACGCAATGAGGAGGCATGGAGAGGTTATGTTTGGCCGGGGGCAATCACTTAACGTGTATAAACAGTGTAAACAGATTACTAAATCATCGCATATCTCCAGTTGTGGTTGTTTGTTTTGTTCCGGGTTTTGACCTGAGTGTACTGTAGAGACGATTTTCTGTTCATTTCTCCAGTAACCAATAAGCGGTAAACGGTAATAATTGGCATAAACCATCGTTATGTTTTCTTTCTATTTTTTGGCGGATAAATCAGAAACTAGGCATTTGCTTTTCAATTGTAGTGACTACTGTATTAGTTTACGAGTTTTCTCACAGCAGGACTGTTTTCTTTCGTGCTTTTTCAATGTAATATCGGGTCAACTTCAAGGTTAACAGTATCTACCGTATTTTCTTTGTACATACAACTTGCCGTGTTAACATTAACAATATCTACCGTACTTTTGATGTGGTACCGTGTAAAAAGTACCTACAGCATGGCAAAACATCCATCGTTCAACCGAGCTACTGTGCCATGCCCGAGCATCGAAGTTTGAATATACCGGGTGGTAAAATTCGTGAGATCGACAGTCTTTTGAACGCGGTGTACCTTCTATAAATAATATCGTATCAGAATACGCATTATAATTCGATAACCTGTCATCCAAAAAATATTCTTGCAGTACAGTGGTTCCTATGGAAATATAAGGTTGTTAGCAGCTACAAGTATAACTTCTACACGAATCCGGACTCCAAGATGCCTTCTTCATGTGTGGTAGGGGGTTGTACACACAGAAGTGGTCAGAACAGTAAGCGGCCTGGACGACAGTTTTTGATATTTCACTGCGTTCCCACAGACGACAAAATGAGAAAGAGATGGGACCTGAGGATAAATCGACAACCTGAACATGTTTCGAAGATCAAAATGAAAACTTACAAGGTGTGTTCGGACCACTTCAGTGATTCAGATTATAATTTTGGGGATTTTAACTTCATGAAGACAACTGGCTACAGAAAACGTATGAAGCTAAGACTTCGGGAAGACGCTGTTCCCAATACCCACCCAGAAAGAGACGAGTTGCAGCTGTTCATTGGGGGTGCAGTCCTTTCGGAGCAAGACGATATTCCGAGCAAGAGAGCACGAATAAATCGGCGGGTGCTGAAGGAAATGCACGAGTTTAGATCGTCTATAGACACCAGTGCGTATCCCTACACAGTGCCTGCGGCAAACAGTAGTGAAGATTTTGCGGAAAATGAAAACGAAGCTCCCACTCCCAGCCAGGATACTTCGGAAATCCTCACGGTGGATCAGGATCCTAATTTGAACGATGCTCCAACTGAACATGATAATATTGATAGTGAAGATGATATGCATTGGCTTCCTGATGATGGAAATAGCTCATCACTATCAGACTCCGATTCTGACTTTGAAACTTCTGAATCTGACTCTGACTCTGACTACTGCCCCCCTTCCTCCCACCGTCCACGAATCAAGCCATCTGGACCCCGGAAGAAAAAAGATAAGAGGAAAATCTTAACTGATTTTTGTTGGCGATCGTCTCCGTGAACCAACTACTTCAATTGTGCAAGTGGTGTCCAGAATGTGGGAGTAGTGCTAAGGTCTTGGACAGCTATACCGTGGGCCTTTCGGTGACGATAAAATACGTATGCTCAGGCAAACTCGTACACGAGGGAACGTGGATGTCGTCTTCAAAAGACCACAAAAGATACCACATTAACATTCTTTTTACTGCTGCATTATCAATGTGTGGAGTTGGATTCTCGGCAATTCAAGGAGTCTTGAGCGTGCTAAAAATGCCATTCCTGGGGAAAGATCGATTCTACCAAATCACAAAGTCCTGGTTGAATCCCGTCGTTTATTATATGTACATTCCGATCCGTGATGCTGCAATAACAACTCTACGTGGCTCATCGACAAAAATCTTATCAGGTGACGGACAGTTTGATTCACCCGGCCATAGCGCCAAATATTGCGTCTACACTATTATGGACCACACGACAGGATTGATACTAGATTTCTTCATAGCTCAAAGGGGACTGGTGAATGAGGAGCTTGAGAGGGCTGCTTGTAGGGACTTACTGACAAAGCTGATAGGGAAGGGGATTAATCACTTCAAGTTCGTCACTGACAGACATAGCGGCATTCGTGCCATGGTAAGGGACAACCCTGTCTTTCAGAATGTCAAACATTACTTTGAAATTTGGCACCTTGCCAAGAGTCTTAGCAAGATACTGACCGAAATGTGCAAACTGAAAAGGAATCAAAGTCTCTTGGTTTGGAGACGTTCCATCCTAAACCATTTTTGGTATTCATGTAGAAACAGTGAGGGAGACGGTCAAAAGTTAATAGAAATATTCCACTCATTCCTTTTACATATTTCAAATGGTCATACTTGGACAACTGGGGCGTTTTCAAGATTAAGAGGTGATAACTTGTATCCAAGATTTACTTCAGTTCTTAAATGTGCGCAAGGTAAACTGCAGAAAATTCATTTAAGAAGAGGAAACTGGGTAGGCCGCACATCTCCGACCTTCAAAGAGCTATTTGAAAAAGTTACTAGCAAACAGTTGACCGAAGATATGATGCACTGTTGCGAATTTCTGCACACCGGCTCCTTGGAGAACTACCATAACGTTAGGCTGAAGTACCTCCGAAAAGAGTAGCTTTCACCAGGGAAACCACAGTAATCAGGTCAATGATCGCTATAATCGAGACGAATCGAAACGTGAAGTCTACTACTTCCTCCGAAAAACCGAAGATGTACGCGAGATATTCGAAAAAAAGTGCAAAATGGGTGCTTAGAAAAGGATACAAAGAGAAGGACTATACCTACAGAGATGAAATATTAGCTTCAATTGTATCTAACATCAGGTCGGGTGAAAACCTTGACGTTAACATGTCAGAATACATCCCTGAGTTAATCCCTAAGAATATGGCTCCTATCCCAAAACCGCCTATGCAACAACTTTTGGACAATCATAAATCTAGGATGAATCTGAAATGATTTGAATCATATTCGATTTGATTTTGACCACAGTAATACACGTAACATGCATTATACGCTTAACGCTTTCCATTAGAAAATATATAATTTAGTAGTAGTACTTATTGCAAACAGCGTATATACTTATAGTTGTATGGCACTCAGTCTATTTATTTATAGTTTTGATTTTTAAGACTTTTAACATTATTGCAGATTTTATATTTGATTAATGTGACTATGGATCTTGTTAGAGACTCAATAGTACATACATTTTATACGTTTTAAATTTTTACGTTTTACAACTTAATCAAGTTTTATTAGGCCCACACACTCGAGGTACTTCATTTCACATTATATTGAGTTAACATTTAACATACGTTTTAATGATATAATTCGTATTCCCGATTGTATTACTTGAAGATAAAATGATGTTACACTGCATTGGCTATTTGTTACCCTGATAAACGAACAATTTGCGGTCATTAGTACTTTCGGCAATATCTTTGTATAATTATAATAATCTCTAAAATATCGATTTCTAGTTATAAACTTTAAATATAATATATCTTAAGGATATCATGAACGAATCCAGAACTAAAGACGTTGACGAAACCGCCAGCTACAATCAAAACAGCTCGGTTCCTGATTCTGGACCAGAAGAGGATTATCGACATTTTTATCCAGAATTACAGCCGGGTTCAGATCACCCAAGTGATAACGAATGGGTCGACCCTCCAGCATATGAAAGTGACGAGGACCTGGAGCTACCCGAGTCTGACAACTCTCTGTACGCTAACATAAATCAAGAGAGGCTTCATCGTCCCGTTGAAGAGTGGTGTTCATGCGGGGAATGCAAGCTGATGGACACAGAGAAGGAGCACGTTTGCTGCAACGAATCGCATTTCATTACTGCGCATCGAGGAGAGCATCGGTGCATCAGCCAGGTTGGGATGTTTAAAGAACTTGTCGTCAGTGAGGATGGACTAGTTTACAGTAGGTACATGTATTCAATGAACATTACAGACCCTGATAAAAGAGATAGGTTTCTCAAGAAGAAGTTGAACCAAAAGGAACTACGCTTCATGGCATATAGAACCTTTATCAATATGCTATCATGTCGAGATTTCGATAGGAATGTGAGGTATATTTTGCCTGCATGTGTTGTCAGCCAAATCAGGGCAAAGTTTCCGAATGAAAACGGAGAACCCTACACAGGCTACGTTTCGCTCAAGTCGAAAGATGGGCAATCGTTGCATATTGTAATATTACATTGTATTATCAAATTAGTAATTACGTTGTCAATAACAGTACCAGAACAATAGGAAAATGTACTTTTCCTGAAAAAAAGTATTGACATTTCTTTTTCTTAAATTTCTGATATAATGTTCCGTATTGGCATGCTTGTTTACAGTAATGAAATGCAATTATTATTCACTGCTTCCAGCCGTAGTATTGTGTTGTGAAGTATGTGTTGGCCCGACTCCAGTGAAATCGATGCCTCCTCATTTCGTAATACCGCTCTCGCGTGCGTGTTACTCCGGGTCTGTTTACGTGCTACAGGGAGGGGTGGCGGAATTCTAAATTTAACCTACTTGTAGGATGTTGTATCGGCTACAAGCTAACTCTAACAAGAATTGCGCCGGTTAGCGGACGCTAGATTTCCATCGACCGTAATTAATTACAATTAACGATTGTTTCATAATCATATTGGTTAAATTACTAAATTTCTTTGGGGCGTTACAGAGAACAAAATGGAATGGTTGCCGTTGTCAATTATTTGAATCGAAAGTTAAACGACCGGACACCGTAGCGCAGCCTGTGCGGTGATATGCATGATGCAGTTAAAAGGACATCTGTCCGACAGCGACTCTTGTCCGACTCAATATAGTTACCAGAAAAAAAGACATCTGTCCGAAATTTTGATCTAATTGCAATACGACATTTCCATTTTCCAATTGGAGACATGATCTGAACTGAGATATGACCTGAGCTGAACTCTACCATAGTTTATTTTCATTTGATGTCAAAAATTGGACAATAGTTTCCAACTGATCTCCATACCGCTCTCCTTTGTGTAATGTAGGCTGTGATGTGATTGGCACTTGGCACTTTGGCAGCTTAGCTTGTTAGTGTATACTGTATACGGCTAGCATGATCCTGTCCTCAAATAGTCAATCACGTATCGATGGATCAGATCTCAATTATGGATCAAATCAGCATTATATTAGGACTGTGGGAGCAACGTCACAAGATTACCCGTGAGCTTGTGAAATACGAACGTGATCCGAAATCACAAATGTGATCCGAAAGTTGGACAGATGTCGCCAAAAACGACTTCTATCTGACAGCGATTCTTGTCCGAAACCGGTAATTCGACTGTCGGACAGATGTCGCCCAATCAAATCTGTGGTAGGTAATACAATGTGAATCAAAATAAAATGTATCGTTCATTTCGTATAATGAATCAATCTATTCGCAATCATGTTCAACATAACATCATAATTTATACAACAACATAACGGATTACTAATATCGCGATCGGGAGCCAAGTCTGTGGTAGCAACAAGCACCCAAAACATAATAAGAAGTTTGTATCGTATGAAGTAAACAAAAGCTTGAACGACATTATCAATACGCACAAAATGTATAACAGTGAAAAGAAGTACATTACAAGCGCGACACAAACAATTGCTCGATCGATTTGTGGTATAGTATAGAGTACACGACCTTGACATAAAAGCATTGTAAAATGCGCGCGCGCGACAATCACGTGATAATTTGTGAAGGAGCACGTGTTTGCGGAGGGTTATGCATGTTTTGCTTTGTGACACGACGAAAAATCTATACCCACTATACCCATTCTCAAATCCTACCACTTCTAACCATCTATTGCCTTTTTAACTATACTAGTAATATTGATAATTGTTCAAGTAAGAATGTTGACGCTAATCTATAAGTTTGTCATCCACAGTAATATACTGTCTGCAAGTGTAACTGATAAAACATCAGGTTACCGATATCTACCATCCACTGGTTCACTAGGCCCTAGGGGCATAACATTACCAACACTACACTTCAGTTGTATTTATTGTTGCCACTTCAGTTTGTACAGTACAGTTTTTGTTCAAAATAACTTCAGGACGTAACTGGTAGTCCGAAGGTCTCCCCATCTTCCTGCCTAGTCCCCATACCTTCTTAATTCCTGACACAGTAAATTCCCTCAGAGGAACAATTCTCCAAAAATAAAGTATTGGATTAGCTGCAGAATTAGCTGCTAGGAGCAGGGTCTTCATGGCTGAGTAATAGTAGAACTGTTTATCAAATTTGTAGACGTTGAAGTACCAATCTGAGTCGCCCGTGAACCACGCCAATGTCAACAAGATAAAGTCAACAATCAGCGGAACGTTGCATACTCCATAAAGTAGGGCGAACAGTAGAATAGTTATAGTCGCTCTATTTCTGGACCGATGTAGCGCTGTTTGATGCATAGCTCCGTTTCTTTTCGTCAGTAATACTGCTGATATGATGCAGCTTATGGTGACTACAAATGCGGGTGCAACGTAGATTAAGTCATCACAAATTTGCAAGGTTAACAGTATAACCTTGCTAGGATTTCCAAAGAAATAGATATCACAACGCATGTACACAGAATGGAACATAATCTTCGCGCCGTCCAGCAAATTATATCCCATTGACAGAAGCAGCTGCAAGACTAAGTATATTGCTACAGCTATTATCAGATGTTTGATTTGCTGATGTCTAAAAGGTGCAAGCAATGATATTGTCCTAGATAAACTAAGGCATATAACAAAGAAAATGCTGAGTGAAACTGTTGTGTACCATAAATACACCCATGCTGTACAACCGATATCATTCCCAAGTAAAAGTCCTGGTTCTCTGTCTGACAAAAATGAAATTCCAATGGGAAGTATTATTATGCTTATCAGTATGTCATTAATCGTAATCATCATGTAAATTACTTGAGAAATGTCCCTTTTCTTTGATTTGTAGTAGAGAAAGCTGACCATATTTCCCGATGTCCCGATAAGGAAGCTGATGCAGCAGAGAATCCCGTAGAAGACATCTGCAGGCTTGTTGGAGGCTTGTGGCATCTCTGGTTCTATCTTATTGGGATTTAATTTGAATGTATTTTCGAACAGAACAGTACACGGAACATCAATTTAACAAAACTTAGATCTGTTGATAAAACAATAAAGAGAATATGCAAGTCAAACTATCACAATTGGTCACTATCGCAACAGCTTGTATAATAATAGTGTAAAAGCATATTATGTGTAAAAGCATATTATGTGTAAAAGTATATTATGTGTGTGCAATTTTGACCACACTGGGTCCTTCATTAAGCCATTCTAAACAAAAATCGTATGAGTACTTCCTCTCGAGCAATTTACCTAATATAAGAAGTGAGTCCAAATAAATTGAAGATGTGAGCATCGTAATCCTGTATCTGGTCAACGCCTGGCACAATTTAGCGAGTTTAGAAGGTTTAAGATGTTATTTGTGCTCCCTAGGGTCCCTACTTCAAAAAAATTGGGTGGATAATTTTGTATGTGTGTTTAAACCCGTGACCACGCCCTTTTTAAAGCGTAGGAAAAATTTGACCAAAATTTACCTATAATATTTGATGGGGGTCTCTAAATGGCTTGTTATGATGCCATCAGTATTACTAGAACATAATAAAATAAAAGTTGGGTTAATAAAAATGGAGTGGCACTCTGACCACACCCATTTACACAATTTTGGCAGAAAATTTCGAAGTTGTCTACTCTAGCAGCAGTGAGGTGTTTAGTTTGTATTTACACTGCTGAATCGCGAGTTAAATCTTACTATTGATAGAGCGAAACGATATATAATATACATATAATATATATATGTGTGTTTATCCGAACCATTTTACTGACACCACGGCATTAACTTAAACTTTGATAGCTTTAATAGCCTTCAAATCAGCATGAAGAAAAAAAATTGGCCAAGGAATATTAGAATTTTGTGCCCAAAATTTGGATCCCCAAGTGGTGTCAAAAACGCGAATTAAATAGGTAATAATTATTTTAGTCTCTTGAGTCTTGACACCATTTAGGGTTAGACGCCAGACGGGTTCCTGCTAGTTCAATTAATTGGGCATGTTGAGCCATTAGTTCAGCTTTGGGGAACCACGTCCATATTTCATATTAGGCGCGTGTGTGAGACATTTTAATTTTATCTCAGCTTCTGAAGGCCGTAGAAACTTAACTTTGGGCTTAAAATTACCGCAACATGTAATTTTACAATGACACTATGATGGTGCTGAAGCTAGTGCAGAGGTCATTGCTTGATCTGCTGTATGATCAGAGCTAGAAACGAGTTGGAATAAAATCAAAACACACATTCAAGAATTCACTGCGCTTTGCCTAGCACAAATGTACAAATTGCTTTAGAAGTAAAGCCCAAGATCCAGCAGCCAGCTCTCATAAGTTCGTGGCGTCGATGTAACCGAGGATAATGTCCAAAGTTTTTAATGGCCTTTGTTTTAATCCTTGACATAAGGGGAGTTTGCAACGCGTTTGCTTACCACAATAAAGTAGGGACTCTCTGCTTGCAATGTTCATGAATAAAGCATAAATGGTAGCTGTTTTGACTCTCTGTGTTACACAAAATCTCACATGAACGGGTCTTGAACATTCGCTGACAGATAACAAGCGACCGTGGAGGCGCGGGATTTACTGGTCACTGAGAGCACTGACTGGATGCCCCTTAGCAAGAATTTAGACAAAAATATGCATCTGTATGAGCAGAGCTTGAAACGAGTTGGAATAAAATCAAATCGCACATTGCAAGAATTCACTGCGTTTTAATTTTATCTAGCACAAATGTACAAATTGCTTTAGAAGTAAAACCCAAGATCCAGCAGCCAGCTCTCATAAGTTCGTGGCATCGATGTAACCGTGGATAATCCGGCCTGAACCGGATTCAGCCGGATATCCGGTCAGTTCCTACAGAGGATACTGTAAATAGAACTGGAGTTTGAGGGATCTGTTGGTTGGCTGGGTGGTGTAGTGTTAACACGATCAGAGGCAATTCGGTAATGTAGCAACGCACGGTTAACACACGGATAGAGCACAGCTAAAACAGGGTAACCCCGAAATATAATTTCTGACTTGTGAGATGCAATAGAGTGACAGAGTTTGTTTATTTCGGGATATGATCCATGTCAGCTGATCAACGAGATAAAAAGTTTGCATGTATTGATAAGTGTGGGTGATGTGATCTGAGCTACTGGTACATGACTGCGAAGTAGGTTGTGCAGATCACCTCGCTCAAATGAACAGGTGTGTAGATGTGAGCTCGAAGAAAATTTCCGTCTAGTGAGTACATAATTAGTCAGCATGAATCTCGGAATTCTTGGCTGAGCATTATCAAACACAAGGCCACTGAGCCAGGCTTGGGCACTGATTATAATAACGGCTGGTCATGAAACAAGGACCCTTGGGCGCGAGTAAAACATCTACTCTGTCTCTAGAAATTAAGTGAAATTGGGTATGAAGTTCAGTGTCTACAACGTTTATAAACACAGGATCCTTTGTAGGGTCATTCTGCATCAGAATTGATAAGGTACGCAAATTCTATTAGTAGTTTCAACCCTAGGGTGCAAAACTTCTAAATTACCCCCAGGCGCAAATATATGACTTTTCTATCTCGGCAATTTTACCCCCTCCCCCCCCCCCTCCGTAATCAAACGTAATCAAGACCTGATTCTGAAATTTTCAGAATCAACGTAGAATTGCCTGATGACCTTACGTTTTGGAGTGGAATTTTGAGTTAGGCCTTTAAATTTGCCGGGCATTTTTTAGAATTTGCCCGCCAAAAGAACTAAAATCGGGAACTAAACCCCCTCCCCCCTCCGCTGATTACGTAATATGTGAACGACCCCTAAATACAAAATATCAAAAATAAAATATTAATTGATGCAATTTCGAATTGCATAGAAACTGGCTTATTCACATGTAGTCATGTACACTGTGTATAATTGGCAAAGAAAAATTACTTTTTTTATTGTCAAAGCTTACAAATCTGAGTCAGGTGTGTTCATTAGCAGGTTTGTCAGCTGCAAATAATTTGCTACATAGACCTTTAATTGTGCGAGAGTTCACGAAATATACTACTTGTTACTGTATTAGTATATGTATATTTGTGATAGAAACAAAATCAAATATGTTATGGCACTAATGCTTATTCTGCTGTTAGGAGAGAAATCATCGAATCAATTTAATGATCGAATTTAAAAGGCAATTTGAGCAGGTGCTTGTTTACTTGGGTCCCCAGGTAATTCTTTGTAGGTTAGCTGAAATCATAGTGATATTTAAATAAAATGACATTAAAGTTTGTGAATAGGTAGCTGGTAGAATACTATTCTAACAATAGCTGGTAGAATACTATTCTAACAATAGCTGCCAACCACCTCCTTTATAGAAACTTAATAGTTAACCCCATGCAGTAGAAATAGAATGGCCTCTAATAAGGATTTCGCAATATCGACCATGACGTCACGCTCTGAACAGGTTCCTAGTGACGATTTCGTTTTTCTCGAAACCACGTACAGTAAAACTCCAATTTACTATTTTCTTTTCCCGCAAACTGTACGGTGAATCGGGTTTTTAGTGTACGTAGGACGTTAAAAACGGTTTGTGTGGGGCATGATAGATTTTTGAGCTTTTAAGTTGTCAGAAAACAAAATGTAACAAATAGTAACATCAAACATGTACTTAATTATGGTATCTCGGGCTAAAAAAGTCTTAGAGTCATTTGCAGCACAGTAAAACGTTCAACATGAACACATTCGGATAACATTTATGGAGCAGCACATACCACCTAACTTCAATTTTGGTATTACTGCGAAAATTCTCAGTTTCTACATCGAAGTGCACACTCCACTCCTCCCTGCTACTGGAGTAAGTGGGCAGTATTGGGCAAATTGCATAACTAAGGGCCGTCTAAATTAGGACCGGTAACTAATAACTATTTGAACAAGTGAGGAGCCACGTGACTTAGCTACCCTGAACACGGTTACGGTTACGGTTACGGTTACGGTTACGGTTACGGTTACGGTTACGGTTACGGTTACGGTTACGGTTACGGTTACGGTTACGGTTACGGTTACGGTTACGGTTACGGTTACGGTTACGGTTACGGTTACGGTTACGGTTACGGTTACGGTTACGGTTACGGTTACGGTTACGGTTACGGTTACGGTTACGGTTACGGTTACGGTTACGGTTACGGTTACGGTTACGGTTACGGTTACGGTTACGGTTACGGTTACGGTTACGGTTACGGTTACGGTTACGGTTACGGTTACGGTTACGGTTACGGTTACGGTTACGGTTACGGTTACGGTTACGGTTACGGTTACGGTTACGGTTACGGTTACGGTTACGGTTACGGTTACGGTTACGGTTACGGTTACGGTTACGGTTACGGTTACGGTTACGGTTACGGTTACGGTTACGGTTACGGTTACGGTTACGGTTACGGTTACGGTTACGGTTACGGTTACGGTTACGGTTACGGTTACGGTTACGGTTACGGTTACGGTTACGGTTACGGTTACGGTTACGGTTACGGTTACGGTTACGGTTACGGTTACGGTTACGGTTACGGTTACGGTTACGGTTACGGTTACGGTTACGGTTACGGTTACGGTTACGGTTACGGTTACGGTTACGGTTACGGTTACGGTTACGGTTACGGTTACGGTTACGGTTACGGTTACGGTTACGGTTACGGTTACGGTTACGGTTACGGTTACGGTTACGGTTACGGTTACGGTTACGGTTACGGTTACGGTTACGGTTACGGTTACGGTTACGGTTACGGTTACGGTTACGGTTACGGTTACGGTTACGGTTACGGTTACGGTTACGGTTACGGTTACGGTTACGGTTACGGTTACGGTTACGGTTACGGTTACGGTTACGGTTACGGTTACGGTTACGGTTACGGTTACGGTTACGGTTACGGTTACGGTTACGGTTACGGTTACGGTTACGGTTACGGTTACGGTTACGGTTACGGTTACGGTTACGGTTACGGTTACGGTTACGGTTACGGTTACGGTTACGGTTACGGTTACGGTTATGGTTTATTTCAAGTTCAAGCTATCGAAAATAGAAGGATAACTTGATTAACTAAACTGATTGATTAATTAAACTGAATGATGTGGTTCCTCGCGCTTAGTGAGTGTTGCCAATAATGGTAATATGTTGTTTATCGAAGATATCCTCACCACAGATATTCATGTAAACAGGCCTAGTCTCTAGCAATCTAGAGAACTTTTTTCGGATATTCAGGTTACATGCCCGATCCTCATTGCTTATGTCCAGATTTTGTGACCGAATAATAGAAAAGGTGTAAATAAATATCCCATTTACGGGTGATACTCGTAAAATATTTGTTCCAAATATTGGAGGACAAGAACGAGGACGAGTCCAACTCGGCGCGCGTTTTGGTAGATTGTATATCTACAAATATCCCACTTCAAGTATATTTAACTAACATGTGGGTTGATAGATCCAAATCCTGTATCCAAGTACAACAGCCCTCAAGTTTCCATTTCGCGTCCTCAAGATACTTTTTAAACAGGGTCTATTTAATTGTGATTAAATATTTCTGAATCTTTCTATTTCAATAAAATTAGACAACAATGAAATGATCATAATATGCAGACTGAAAATCATCAAGTTATATACTATCAAATTACAATTAACAAGAATTGCGCCGGTTAGCGGACGCTAGATTTCCATCGACCGTAATTAATTACAATTAACGATTGTTTCATAATCATATTGGTTAAATTACTAAATTTCTTTGGGGCGTTACAGAGAACAAAATGGAATGGTTGCCGTTGTCAATTATTTGAATCGAAAGTTAAACGACCGGACACCGTAGCGCAGCCTGTGCGGTGATATGCATGATGCAGTTAAAAGGACATCTGTCCGACAGCGACTCTTGTCCGACTCAATATAGTTACCAGAAAAAAAGACATCTGTCCGAAATTTTGATCTAATTGCAATACGACATTTCCATTTTCCAATTGGAGACATGATCTGAACTGAGATATGACCTGAGCTGAACTCTACCATAGTTTATTTTCATTTGATGTCAAAAATTGGACAATAGTTTCCAACTGATCTCCATACCGCTCTCCTTTGTGTAATGTAGGCTGTGATGTGATTGGCACTTGGCACTTTGGCAGCTTAGCTTGTTAGTGTATACTGTATACGGCTAGCATGATCCTGTCCTCAAATAGTCAATCACGTATCGATGGATCAGATCTCAATTATGGATCAAATCAGCATTATATTAGGACTGTGGGAGCAACGTCACAAGATTACCCGTGAGCTTGTGAAATACGAACGTGATCCGAAATCACAAATGTGATCCGAAAGTTGGACAGATGTCGCCAAAAACGACTTCTATCTGACAGCGATTCTTGTCCGAAACCGGTAATTCGACTGTCGGACAGATGTCGCCCAATCAAATCTGTGGTAGGTAATACAATGTGAATCAAAATAAAATGTATCGTTCATTTCGTATAATGAATCAATCTATTCGCAATCATGTTCAACATAACATCATAATTTATACAACAACATAACGGATTACTAATATCGCGATCGGGAGCCAAGTCTGTGGTAGCAACAAGCACCCAAAACATAATAAGAAGTTTGTATCGTATGAAGTAAACAAAAGCTTGAACGACATTATCAATACGCACAAAATGTATAACAGTGAAAAGAAGTACATTACAAGCGCGACACAAACAATTGCTCGATCGATTTGTGGTATAGTATAGAGTACACGACCTTGACATAAAAGCATTGTAAAATGCGCGCGCGCGACAATCACGTGATAATTTGTGAAGGAGCACGTGTTTGCGGAGGGTTATGCATGTTTTGCTTTGTGACACGACGAAAAATCTATACCCACTATACCCATTCTCAAATCCTACCACTTCTAACCATCTATTGCCTTTTTAAGGCGATGGAAAAAATTTGCAATTTTTTTTCGGGTGCCCAAATGACAACCATCGCTTTAAAATGTCCGCAATACACATGTTTACACCGGCACTACAAAGGCTTCGAAGGCTCAAAACACCAACAAAAACAAATTTTCACTGTGGTGCGAGAAAAAAAAAACCCATTCTAGAAGCCCAGTGAAACCGAGTGTGAAGTTTGAAACTCACAACCCCCCTCCCCCCGACATATCAGAGCCCCCTGCAAGGCCATTCCGGATCAGGGAAGGCACACGGCCTCTATCAGTAGTTCCAACCCTAGGGGGCAAATGTTCCAAACCACCGTCAGGCGCAAATATAAGGATATACTACACAGATCCAATATACAACTCTTTCGTTGCTCATGATCTCTTGTTCATCTAATGGAAAGATTGAATATTCTCGTGCGTGTACTCTGTCTTGTTGATTTAATCACTTAAAACTCGAACTTCGAGATTTTTCGGCGAAAAACTGTTCCTAATCCGATCACGTGACATCTTAGTTAGACTGACATCTTAGTTAGACACAATGATTTGACATTCTGCCTCCGGGAAATTAAATCTGCAGATCGAGTCTAATTGGGCGGAAGTTCCAAAAACTTCGTCCCGATGAGCGGGAATATGTAAGTGTCTGTGAAGAGGCTGATGATTGGTTGACATCTGTTCTTGGTGGGGAACCAGTCACCCTGTTGTACATCCCAGAAAGAAAGCTGTCGGGTGAACATAACCTACCAGTTTTCAGCGCGCCTAATAAGAAACCTACAGAGATGCTCCCTGTGCATATTACTTCAGTGAGTACTTTGGACAAGATGAACAAGGAAGCAGGAAGTGTAGTGGAAATGGAACGGTTCCGACCGAATTTGGTGGTGAGCACGGTTTCTGGAAGGTCCGGAGTTGGAAGTTTCACTGTAGTGCTTCAGCTTTCCCAAGCAAGTGAGTAATAGCAAATAGGTGTCTCAGTTGCATAGTTGGTTCCTCAAGTACATCACAAAATTTCCTCAAGTGCCCCAGACGAGTGCCCCAAATGCCCCAGACGAGTGCCCCAAGTGCCCCAGACGAGTCCCCCAAGTGCCCCAAAACAGTGCCCCAAGTGCCCCAGTGCCCCAACAGTGTAATAGGGTTGTCTGTCAGAATTGGGGATCAGGTGGAGTTGGAGTAAACGTGCATGACCCCGAGATGTAGCCTCATGATCAATCTCTTTAAAAGTGAGCAGAACAACAAAGTGTTTGACACGGTATACAAACATGGTCCGTTCAGGGCGGATGCCCGGAACAATGCTTGTTTTGGAAGTTACTGGAAGGTGTTGTGACCGGGCAAGGTGAGGGTGGGAGATGAGATTGTGGTACTGAAGTCAGTTTACCGTGAGCTGTCTGTGCCTCATGATATACCTGATACATTTATTTTGGGAAGACTGCCTTTTGTAGGAACTGGGTATTAATTGAAACAATTTGTATAATTCACAGTAAACTACTCTTTTCAATTTTCAACAAAGAGCTCTTACAAAATTTGTATATAGATTCTAGATACTTGTTTTACTTCGTTTATCCAAACATGTTTAGATAGTAACCGGCCAATTACAGAAAACCGAAGGTATAGTTACAATTATGTTGGTAACGGTAAATTCCCTAATTTCTTCGCCCAAAGCTTCACTGCAATGGGCAGTTACCCATTTAACCCCCAATCACGTTTCCAATAATTCGGCTGACTAATCAACTGAGGAGGTTGTATTGATCCAACTAAAGCTCACTTCCTAGACTAGGTGACACCGGAATTTGAACCACCTATCTATCGATTTAAAGACTGAGGTGCTGTAAACCACTGAGCCACCTAGCCAATAAATAAATTATTTATTAATAACATTTTTAAATTGATACTTTTTGTTTTTAAGAACGATCGTAACTAAAATTATGAATTATTTCGATATCCTACAATATCGTTAATTTAGCAATTATACAAATTCGCGAATAATACAAAACTGTTACGAAATTACTTGAATCCGTTTTTATTCTGAATTTCGCTTTTTACCCTGAATTTTAGGAACAAATTAAAATAAAAAACAAAACATTCAATTCTTATAAACTAAAAATAACTCAAATTGATAAAGTTTAAATCTAAAAGTTAAAAAACTGTTTATCACTGGCGCGGCGAGAGTTTTTAACTTTATAATCCTAAGAAGTGAAATTAATTCCTATCATGTTAGTTAATATATCGATATTATTACATAAAGTTGCTACTAAGTGAATTAGTAAAGTTATGTGATAAATGCACATGCATAATAACAAACAAGTCTTTAAAGAAGCGTTCAAACGTTAACACGAGAGACTTAACTTAAGATTTTAATAAAACATATTAACTTTAAGTTCATTATTCATATGCGTACTCATCATTGTACCCCGAATCCTCTAATTCTAAAGAATCAATCTTATGATCCTCGATAAATGTTAATGGGTTTTTAATAACAGTGGGTGGTTTTCTGGAAGTGCTATCAACCTCTTTACCTCCCGTCCCTTTGTATAGCCAACAATTGTTCTTCTTGCAAGCGGTTCTGACTGCTTTCCCTACCTTGGAGGACCCCTGGAAGAAGACATGAGAGTTTACTGGAATTTCTCTCCCGAAGTCAATCCGACCAGTTGTATGAGTAACGATCTGAGCGGCTCTGCTCAGATTCTGATTTAAACCTTGCGGCCAGGCGACCTTCACCACCCCACTCCTATCAGTGTTAGCTAACACTATCCTAAGGTGGGCGTCATCGGGTGATATCATCTGACTCACCAGATCTGATATCCAGTTGTATAGGACACTGTCACGTGTGCTCCACAAGATTACCAACTGACGACCTCCAAAAAAGCGGGTTTGTAAGGCATCTATCAGGTAGTTCACTCCTGAGCCAGTACCGATGAGCACCACCGACCCTTCAGTAGAGGAGGATATGGAGAAGCCCCAAACTTTCTTATCGTCATGATCACTGCCTTTGGTAATGCTCAGTGCAATGTTATTAAAGCAGAAGGAATCTGTTGAGTGGTGAGCTTGCTTGATCAGCTCTGACATTTCGCCCGTGTACGGGCCCCGTACTTCCAGGGTGGATGACTCAGTGTTGCAGGTGTAGAGACGGCCAGTGTGTGAAGTGCGATCTATTTTACAGAGAGCAAGTTTTCTTTTATTGTGATAAACCCTCATGACAATTCCTGTTGTCCAGTGATCCCTAAAATCTTTGATTCGAAGGAAATTCCTGTTCTGGAACGACGTGAATGCATGGAAAGGTTCAGGCATAGAACTGTCTTTTAACCTGAGAAAGAAATTTGGACCGACAGATGTGCTTGGAGGTGCCGAAGATTTCCAAAAGATAGCCATATAGTCATCACCTAATCTTATCCGATGAAAATTCTGCAGATCAGATTGTGTCCATGCCATGAAAGCCTTTTCCATCAACCAAAGAAAGAATACGGGGCTATTTAGAAATATCGAGTGAGGGTGGGAGTGTCTCCTAACGATGTCAAGGAAGACTATGACGGCAGCTACACGGTGGATGTGTATAGCTATGTGGTATCGCTTCTTAAACCAATAATTGCTCAGGGGAATCAGAACGCCAAGAGTCACAGTCATCTCTACCATTCTGAAGACATCATCCATTTGCAGGCTCATCATCTTCTCCTCAGCATCTGCGTCCTTGAACCCTGGCGGTGCTCTCTCAGAGAGAGGGTACTCTAAGTCCCCGGGGACTACCTGTGCTCCGTATCTGTGGAAAAGGCAGGGAAGCAGGATGCTCCAAACGTGGAGGAGAAGTAGGGTGCAGAAAGCTACTCCGTTCCAAATGTGCAATCTCATGTTAGCTTTCACTATGTTGCTGCAATTAATGACATATCTATTTATCCAAGATTCTGCCAGCCAATTCTCTATTGTCTTTAATCTCACGATGAACAGAAGATTGAGAGTCAAAATGGAGAACCTTCCCGAAACACGTGCTATGATGTCGAAGGACTTGACCGACCAAGGTCCCTCCTTCAGGTGTATCCTGTCAGTACCAGCGCTGCCAGCCCCAATCTTGTAAGTTTCCCGAGGCCAGATGTTCCAGTAGAACCTGTCCAGACAGGCTATAACGGATATTGTGATGTGTAGTGTCCACATCACTGCTTCGTAGGAGAGAAATGGGGTGCTGTGGTTTGAGCTTTGGGAGGGTCTTTCCTCATCCAGTGCATTTCCTGTTTCTAGGTGACCCTTGTTGTCAATACCAGAATCTTTATCATCTTGCCTCATATTCTGATCAGCTTTTTGGATCTTTTCCAAGCAATCTTCTACTTCGGTGATAGATAGGTTGCCTGTTGTATGGACTGGTACAACAAAAGTTACCATGGTGTTGTCTGAAAACATTTTTTAGCAATTAGTATGATGGAAATTTTAAGTGGATACAGTCTCAAAACAACAATCATTGTAAAGACCACATTGCACTAAGAATGGGTCACTAAAAGACAAATTCACGCTATTATGTAAATCTTGGAATCACTAATATAAGTCTTTTCGAACAAAACCTTAGCAATTTGCTAGTAACGAACAAAAAACAAGTCAAAATATTTCAAGGTTTTCTTGGAAACTACTTTTGTTCATGTTTCGTGCTACCCTGATCATTATGAGTGAAAACATTTTTTCGGTTTTCGAAGTCCGCACCTACCCCTTCGATATACGATTTTGGACTCGAGGGAGCCCCTTTGTATTGCGATCTCTGAAGGCAGGCCTCCACTTCACAATTCGAGCTCGGAAGCGGGAGCTCTGCCTTCAAAGGTACGTATCGAGAATGACTCGGACCGGAAATTTTCTGAGTCAAAATTGTTCAAAGTTTTTCTGGAAATTACTTTTGTTCATGTTTCCTTATGATCATTATGATCATTATGATCATTATGATCATTATGATCATTATGATCATTATGAGCCGAAAACACTTTTTCGGTTTTCTGAACTCCGTACCTACATTCGGAAGGCTGTGAATGTGATTGGTTTCATATACAGGGTGGGCCAAAAGTCACTGGACATACGTTGACATTAATAGCTCCGCCGTGTTTTATATTTGAGCTTGTTGCTTTGCAGATAGCATACTGTACCTTCTGGTTCGAAGATTCCGTCGTCAAAATTTGAAAATTCGAATATTTTAGACCACGCCCATTCAAAATTAAAACACCTACCTTATCGGACCTTATTTGGACGGACATTAATTGAGCGCTAGAGACCCTAACGTTCATCTTAATGTCCGTTCAAATAAAGTCCATTCATTTAGGGTCCGTCCAAGTTAAAGTCCGTTGAATTTTTTTCAAAAAGTTTTCCACTTCAAACTTTTTGTCCGGAATATGAAAACTATGAGAACTTTATTGTGCCATAATTTAACGACGGAAAGGTTCTCCTTGGTCTGCCGGAGGCACAGAAAACTCTACTTATAGTATATGATGTTTTCAAGGGCCACTTGGCGGAAAAAGTCAATAATAAGTGACGTTGAACAGGAAAATTTGATGGACGAAGAAAATTGAAAATTGAAAATAAGACACAAGTCCGGAAATGAGCTGGCGGTGGGATCGAATGATAAATTAGCTTAGCTGACTAAATGATTCAATGAAACAAGAAATATTTTAAGACTGTATTTTGGTCATTAGGAAAGTTCACACGAGATGGACCACGTTTTTCCCAATTTAACTTTAGAAGATTGTCACAGGAAGAACTTTTAAGATAGGCATATGATATTTCACATGTTTATAGTTCAACTAATTGAGTTTCGATTAATAAAATTTGTGAAGCATTTAGTCGAGGGCAAATTGAGGCTAACGAGTCATTTTACATTTTGTTTTCTAATGATAGCTGCCAAGTATGTAATAAAAGTTTAAACGTGTTCAATCAATTCGTCAGATCGATCTCTTTCAGAATCCGAAGAGAAGAGAAAAATTGTTTGCTAATTGAGGGGGAAATGAGGCTAAAAAGTCATTACTAAGTTATGATATATATTTGAATTATAACGTCTATCAAAGTATCCTCTGAACTAAAATACATGAGATGGATGCTCTAGGTCGAAGGCTGGCCCAGCCGACCCCTGTTTTCCTTCTAATGGAGGGTAAAGTGAGGCTAACAGATCATTTCTAATTTTTGAATTATTTTTGAACAATATAACGTCTATAAAAGTATCCTCTAACCTAAAATACATGAGATGGAGGCTCTAGGTCGAAGGCCGGCCCAGCCGACCCCTGTTTTCCTTCTAATGGAGGGTAAAGTGAGGCTAACAGATCATTTCTAATGTTTGAATTATTTTTGAACAATAACGTCTATCAAAGTATCCTCTAACCTAAAATACATGAGATGGAGGCTCTAGGACACGAGCCCAAACAAATGAATCACGGAAGAGAAAATGTTCAGGCGAGGAAAAAGTTGGGCGAGTTAAAACTCCAATAAAGCATCCTATAGATGTGGATACTCATGGGGAGGTGATACATATTTGAGTATTTGTTTACGTTTTTCTATACAGGATGCTTTATTGGAATTTTAACATTCTATTATACACTATACAGTCCCTTCTGGTCCAGAGAATCAGCCAGGCAGCTTCCCGGTAATTCGAAAAGGAATGCACATTTTAGTTTTTCGGAAAAAATTTCCAGCGGATTTGCTATCAGGATGCAAATCTGGCAATAAGAAATGATAAATCTAGCAAGATTTTGTTGTGACAATTTACTGAATTTAGTGGTCTTGGTGCGAAGTCCCAGAAATTTTTGAACTATGCTTGCAGCAGTTGATCTCGAAAAGGGTGCAAGGAGAGAGAACCTGGAAAATATTTTGGAAAACCTGCTTTAAGCCTTAAGGAATGAATTCTGGCGATGAGAAATGTAAATTTTGACTATAAAGACTGTTGTGCAGATATATCCTGTGCAGGCAGTCTGCAGATGGTGATGGCCTTACTGCACTGTAGATAACTTAGCTGCACTTAGTGTAATTGTACTGTATATTACTTAGCTGCAGATGTTACAACTATACAGATATCGGAGAAATATATTTAAAACTATTCAAAATTTATTACTTTCTGAACAAAGAAGGGGCCATAATACGGGAATACCGTCTGCAGGTACCACCCGTATTCACACTCAAAAATTAATTTCGTCAGTTTCCGATACGAGATTGGGACGGGTTCTATAAAAAAAAACAAAAAAAACAGAAGACGGGAATATTTTCAGATCCTCTATTATACTGCCAACAATATCGCGAGTCTTGGGACTTATCGAGGATCATCATTTGACACCATCTTGATTGATCCAAGTTAAACGATAAACTCCAAGAAATGATATCAGCTCTAACAGTTGTCTCCATATTTGTAGTAGTACGTAATACGCAGTTAAACAAAAGTTTCAGCTTTTGAAAACGACATCACTGCTGCATGTTGATAATAACATTGATATGTCATTCGTCTACGGAATTCCATGCAGATTGCATAACTGGCTTAGAAAATTTCGACTTTTGAGTTTTGCAACGGTCATGACGAATTGTTTTTTCGATGTACAAAATGGGAACAGTTAAACGACAGAAATTTGTTTGTTTGCTATTTTTCAATGACGACTTGAACTTTATTGGAATCTTCCAAATTGAAAACAAGAAATTATAAAAAAATATATGTCGCATGATCAATTCCCACACACAAATGATATGGTTTCTGGTGAAGAAGTGTGACGGACAGACAACGAAATCTCAGTATCACAGTCACGTGTCGAAACAAATATCTTTCAACTCCCCACAAAAATCTATAATATGAAAATTAAAAGGTATTAATATTGTAACCCATTAGGGACGACAAGTTTTAAAGGTTGTCGATTTTAATGCAATCTAACACACTAGGTCACTGGACAGCTAAAATGAGATGTCCAAAAAAGCTAACCTGTATCTCGTTTAATTTAAAAGATACAGTTCGCATACGACCCACTCGCATACGACACACTCGTCTGGGTTGCAAACGACCCATCATGTTTTTCCGGCTATTATTCCTGAAACAAAGCCGTTAGGATAAAATACGAACTGTAGAATAAGATAAAAACATACATATCTCCGATACTGTGTGACTAAACACCGCATGTAATATCATAGTTAGTTGTATGGTCCTGCATAATTACTGCAGATCTAGGAATATGGACTATCCTGTAGATACAGATATCGCTGATATGATGAGGAAAGATAGTGAGATGGCCTTGTCTCGTCGACATCGCGCGGACATCAGTGAAAAAGAGGCCCTGAAATTGGGACAGGAAGCTAAAACATGTGTCATTGATTCGTTCATGTAAATATTGATTGAAGATAACTGTTACGAAGCCCTTCAGCGTATTGAAAAACACTCAAAATTTACGCTTTAGTTTGGACACAGCTTCCAAACAGAAGGCACAGTTGGGGCAAGGTTAGCGTACAGTTGAGACTTGAGGGAGAATCACTGAATCAGTTAAGGCACAGTTAACCTAGGCACACTCGGTGAAATGTTAGGGCACACTCGTTGAGATGTTGGGGCACACTCGAGGAAATGTTGGGGAAATGTTGGGGCGCACTCGGGGAAATGTTGGGGAAATGTTGGGGAAATGTTGGGCACACTCGGGGAAATGTTGGGGAAATGTTGGGGCACACTCGGTGAAATGTTGGGTCACACTCGAGGAAATGTTGGGGCACACTCGGTGAAATGTTACGCTCACTCGGTGAAATGTTCGGGAAATGTAGGGGCACACTCAAGGAAATGGTTGGGAAATGTTGGGGCACACCAGGGACAAAAGGATTTCTTACTGGGCCGCGCTCAGCCTGTCATTCCGCCAAATCTTTATGTTAATGAACATAATAGCCTGGGGTCCTCAGGTAAAAGGATTTCGCGATTATATTGGCCAAAATTCGCGATACCGCGATTTTTTACAGACTTTACATTAAACTATACATAAAATTTGTCGCAAATAATGGGAAAAATCGCGATTCCGTACATGCCGCGATTTCCTTCTGTCCCTGGGGCACACTCGGTGAAATGTTGGGGCACACTCGGTGAAATGTTAGGGCACACTCGTTGACATGTCGGGGCACAGTGCACACTCGAGGAAATGTTGGGGCACACTCGGTGAAATGTTGGGGCACAGTCTATCTCATACCGGTAGAAATTTGGACGAAATAAGATATAAAGTTTGAAAATGATTAATCCGTATGTGGTGTGTTCATCAGTGCTCTCCAAGCCTTCAGAATCTGGTATGAACCAGAATGATGCAAAATTATAAATCAGGTGTGTCGAGTATATTCACTGCATCTGTCCAGTGTCAGCTATTTGGACGATGTTTTGTCCTTGACGTAGTAGATGGTCATTGTTCCTGAAGTGATTTAAAGATTATACAATTACAGGTAGGTACACTTATATTCTTATAGCTGTATCTATAAAATATAAATGAGATCGTATTCATAACAGGATTATAACAAATATTCTCATTCTTTCCGAAACAAAATCTATCAGTATGATATTGATAAATATATTGTTCGATATTGACTCCAGACGATATCCTCCGTAAGATTTGATTTATCCAGATAATTTTGTATCATTATTGAAAGTTTCAGTGATGTAATTTCACCGATTTGTGTTACAATCAGCTTACCTTATCGGACATAATTTTCATGGACATCACTTTCACGCTGAAGACCTTAGCGTGAATAATTATGTCCGTGAAAATAATATCTGTGGCATTAAGCTCCGTGAATAATAAAGTCCGGTTATTATTTCCATTACTTTTAGTGTGTGTGTCCCTACATGATATGCGTAGATACGTGTGTAGCCGATTACTTATTAGAATACGAGGACAAATATAATCACTCGCTCAGTCACATTCACTCTGTATTCAATTTACATTATATGTTTGGACATTTTTGGGCGGTCATAAGCGTAAATAATTATGCCTGTGAAAAATTTGGTTGGTGAAAACTTTGAACTTGTCCGTGACAATTATAATGTCCGATAAGGAATACCGACTACGTAATGGGACTAAGGAGCACTTTGAGCCCTTGTCTAAGTTGATATCAGTACTTCAGTATTACGCATACTATCAGAGAGTAGTTACCATACACGTCTGTAATTTATCTGTGCGTGATGACTAGAACTGACATAATATTTAAAATGAGGAATTACCTAGTCGATATGATGTGGCAGATCTGTATTTCTAACTTTCTACTTTCCTTTTCAAAGATGTTAAAACTCCTCAATACCGTTCGTGTACGTGGACTAACATTAGTCATTAAGAACGTTATTGTTCGACCAAATTAGGTTGTAAAACTAACCGGACTTTTGAGTTTTGGCTCAATGACGTTATGATTATTAATATTGTTGATGTAAAATATGTGAAAGAGCTCTGGTTAAACATTTCGGTGTGCAGTGGAATAAATAAATAAAATCTCACGTGTCACTACAAATCAATGGTGTCTTACTCATAAATTTTTTCGTTGCGGGATGATTTTCACCGTCATTGTTCGTCAAACTCATCTTTTAAAACTAACCGAACTTTTGAGTTTTGGCTTAATGACGTTATTATAACTTATATTTTTTATTGTACAACGTGTCGAAGAGGCCCAGTTGGGTATCTTACTATTGGTTACGAAGAATTTGGTGTTTTACTGTCTAGCAATGTCATTATCAGTATCCAATCAATCATGATCAGGTTGTCATCTCCTCAGTATGTTTGGTAAAGCCTAATGAACCTCATTAATACACGCTAACGCCTTACTCTTGATCAGATTGGGTGACGAGATCACTGATTGAGTGCAGAGATCACTGACTGAGTGCTCGGATCACGTATCCGATGAATTTTGAAATGGTCATAACTCAGCCAAATTTTGAACAATGAACTTGAGACTTTGAGAAAGGTTTTAAATTATCAAGCCAAATGTCTGCAACAAATTTGGAGTTCTTAGCTTAAAGCGTTCTCATTTTATGAAGAAAATAGTGAAAAAGAAGGAGTGTCACGCCACGCCCACTGTAATTGGGCGTGGCTTACGAAACTTTCAGGAAATCTAAGTTTGACCTATATCTACAATCTCTGAAATTTTGGTGCAATTTGGAGACGAATTACGTTAGTTATTAAGAGGTTGCGTGTGGGTAGTCACTTTTGGGCCACCCTGTATAATAAAACTTAAAGGTGATGAAGGCAAACTATTTCATGCAAGATTAGTACATGATCATTATGATTACTAGTATTTCAGCCGCTTGTAGATGCTAACATTGGACTTACAATTGATATTGCCCATGTCATACCTTGACACTTGACACTTGAGAACCATGGCCCTGCCGTTTCATGATCTGACCATAAGATTTAACCAACCTGGTTAGTGGTTGGTGTATCATCCGGGATAGTTTTGGGTATAGAGAGTGGGATGGAGTTAAAAACATTTTTAACTTTGAGGATGAAAGTGAGAGCATTTAAAGCTATTACTCCGCAAGCAATACTCTTTGTACAGTAAGTATTCTATAGTCTATACTCGCTAAAACAGGTTTAGTGTGGCCGGGTAGGTTGCAATCTCTGTAAGTGTAATTGTAGTTTATGAAATATGAAACTTAGTCGGTACTATTGTCATGAGAACTGCGGAGAATAACAATTGTATTTTCAGTATTTCGTGTTTGTGTTAATGCTGTTCATGATCCAGATAGCTGGTATTGTCACTATCCTAGTATTCAAAGATGATGTGAGTTGCATATTCAATGCCCTTCTTACAAAATGCAAATTAATGGTTTTCATAACTTTTGTTCACTCTTACTTCAGTTATCTGACTGTTATTTTCTGACATGTCAATTAAATTGACTGTTAGCAGGAGGGTGTCCTTAATTATCTTCTTTTGAAATATAAAAACCAACCACACCTCCTCACCAGTAAACAAGTCCTAATAGTACCCTACCAGGTAAAGACACAGATCACAGAGGCAGCCGTAACTAAGCTAGGAGAGTATGGAGATCCTACTAAGAGTGATATTGCTACTAAACCTATCGATGTAGTGCAGAAAGGGGTTAGTAAAATTTCAACTTTTAACAAGCCTAAACAATGCTATGACGTGTAGGTTATGAAACAAAACTAAAGTAGCGCAGAGGCACAATATAGTTGGTTCCCTGCAGTCACATCTACAATGACACTGACATAAGGTACACATAATATTAGATGCAAAATAATTAAAATATCACCCAAAACCATCCTCACAAACCCTAAACCCGTACACCTGACAGTTAGACTGCTGCGGCATCCTGACAGGACCAGTTGAGTGGGCTGCCTCCAGAAACAAAGCTACCTACTGGATCAGGACTCATGATAATGACGTGCCTGATTCCTGTTGTGTTAAGGAGACTGTTAATTGTGGTAAAAACGAGGCTAAAGCGACTCCTGATCCAGCACTTGTTCATACCAAGGTTTGTTTTAAGAGCAACTTTTATAAAAGAGAGAAGATATATTGAAATTTGTGAATTGTCAAGTTTGTGTTAACTATGTCGACAAATGTATACCAATTTATATCACAGCAGCGAAAAAGCTAGCCTCTATCTATTTCGAGCTTTTATTTGCAGTGTATTTCTATTTGCTATTGTAATTTCAAGATTTTAACGGCCAGAATTTCACGGCTGAGGTATAGAATTAAATGACCTAAAATTCGAATACCTGACCAAAAATATTTAACCCATGATATTTAACCCATAATATTTAACCCACAATATTTAACCCATAATATTTAACCCATAATATTTAACCCATAATATTTAACCCACAATATTTAACCCACAATATTTAACCCATAATATTTAATCCACAATATTTAACCCATAATTTTTAACCCATAATATTTAACCCACAATATTTAACCCACAATATTTAACCCATAATATTTAATCCACAATATTTAACCCATAATATTTAACCCATAATATTTAACCCACAATATTTAACCCATAATATTTAACCCACAATATTTAACCCACAATATTTAACCCACAATATTTAACCCACAATATTTAACCCACAATATTTAACCCACAATATTTAACCCATAATATTTAACCCATAATATTTAACCCATAATATTTAACCCAGGGTTGTGAAACTGCGTTATACGACTCTCTAACAGACAACTTGCTTCTAATCGGCGGTTTGGGGGTTGCTGTCGCTTTTTTAGAGGTTAACTTAATCCTTCATTTAGTTTCAATAAAAAAGCTATAAACAACACTAAGTTTGAATAGATAAGACAATTATCCGTAATTAGCTCATTAAATAGTTTAAAATTTGATAAGTTCATCTTGCAAAATTGTCGTAATTTATTATTTCATATTTCAGCTGTTTGGGTTATGTGGATCCTTCATGTTACGAAGAGCTATACTTCACGGTTACTGAACAATAATTAGTGTTAACAATTTACATCATTTTTATTAATAGTACCGACTAGGTTATAATCCGCTGGGCAAGGCTGCAATTAATAAACTACTGATGCTGGAATCATCAATTAGCAGCTATGTACGTGTTTTAGAGTTTGCATCTTAAGATATCAGACCTGCTGGCTGTAGACAGTTCACCAGTCAATTCACACATCAACACTGGAGTCGATGAGAACAGCATTAAAACTAAAACGGATATGACCTGTACCCCGTTGGCCGTTATTGCTTACTTGTTCATGTTGGCACCGTCAGGGACTCAGGAATGTGTCCTTGTTAGTTTGGTGCAGAATTCAGATTAAAACTTGGCTTTTAGAATTTAGTACATGGCACACTTACATCACCATTGACTACAAAAACAGTAATCTTGCAACGATTACACGAATCACTTGTCACTTACTGGGACGTGCTCAGCCTGTTATTCCGCCGAATCTCTATTCGGCGATTATGAACATAAATATACAGGGTGAGTTGAAAATAGTATGTAGAATGTAAATGGCTCTAATTTTTTTGACAAATGAAATTTCCACTTGTAATAGCAGCTGAGGTCCCCAGGTAACTTGTCACTGGTGATGCGAATTGTGAGTAGGCACTGAAAATGAAGGATCGTTCTTTGTTCTTACAAAATATTCAATTAAAAAATTGCTACTGTTTTATTGCAGATTGCTATGTACCTTTAAGGCGTCAATTTATTTTTATGACTTATTGAATATAACGTTGCTTTTGTTTCAATTATCTGACAAGTAATTTGTGCCAAATTAAAAATGCTTATCGAAATTCAATTTAATATCAACATGATCTAATTCATTCTTAATTTGCTATCGTTCATGTCTTATGAAACATAGTCACTCGATCCTGCTATAATTAATCTATTTTTGTAGCGAAAAGGCAGATATTTGTCAGAAGCATCAACACGAGATGGGTGTCATAAGTAGGGTAAGTTAACAAATTCAGATATTGCACATTTGTCCGTAATTTAAATACGTCAATTTATACATTTTATCTGTGATAAACTAACGTATTTTAACTAAAACATATTGTACAGCACTGCTAATATATTAGTTGATTTATAATTCTCCCTTCCCTAGGGTGGGCTAAAGCTGGAGTTGATAAATCCTCACTACAACTTGGATCTTAATGGGACGTGGACTAAGTGGATATGCTTTTCTCTCAGTTTCATCATGTCGGTGAGTAATTCGTCGTGAAATTTAAAGAACCTGAGTTTTTAAGTAGACTGTGATACGAATTATGTTTTCTTATACACGTGTTTGTCTGACCAAGTTTATTTACAGTTTTGCGGTATGATACTGTTTGGTTTTGGCGTTTATCTTGCTACATCAGCTAATTCTTACGAAACTTGGTTTGGAGGAAAAACTCTCTCAATAAGGTTCGCTAGTTGAAACAGTTCCCTTTCAATTAAATTATTATTATGTAACTTACAATTTACATAGTTCACTTAAATTATATAACTGAAACGTCACCGTCACGTGACCGCGAACAAACCTTTCAGCTACACCTTGATATTTATGGGGCTAGTAGTGACCGTTGTTGGGTTTACCGGGTACATCGGAGCTACAAACGAATCTACATCTCTACTCATGGCCTTCTTTGTATCCGTCCTCATGCTAGTACTACTTCAAACCGGACTAGCTATCACCATATTCGTATTCCAAGAGGAGTTGGAGGAACAGATAACATATTCGGCTAGAGATAAATTTAGGTTGTACGGAAACCCTAATGCGTCTAGGATAGCCACTGATCCGATAGACTTTGTACAGAAAGAGCTGCGGTGTTGTGGACTCTCAAATGGACCTTTTGATTGGAGTGATGAAAGTGACAGGTTTGCAAATTACTGGATAAGAACCCGGTCTGAAGATGTGCCGGACAGCTGTTGTGCTGGATTGAAAGTGTCCAGCAACTGTGGGAAGGGAATGGCTGTGAGGGATCCGAAGAAGGGGGCTGTATACACGAAGGGATGTCAAACTGTTCTGATTGACTTTTTCAGGGGTAATTTTAATGTAATGGGAGCGCTGACTATTGTGCTAGTTGGGGTTCAACTTGCAGGGCTGTGTTTGTACATCGTGATAACTGATCACTGAGGTACTGAATATAAAAATAGACATCCAGCTACTGTAACTGAGAACTACCATAAATATCCATTACTGGTGCTGCGCTGGAATCATCAACCAATTCTTAATTTGATATGAGGCATCATAACCTGAATGGAAGTGAAGTATACCCTGTTATTGCTTTCTTGAGAGGAAGGTCAGAAATTATTTAACAACTAATTAATTACTAGTTAGGTTAGATAGGAACTTTGGTTAAGCATATATTGAACAAAAAAGCGCTGTAGAAGTTTGCTATTGCTATTAGTATTATAAATATAAATGTTTACATATGTTTATATATAATATGTTTATATATGTTTATTGTTTACATATGTTTATATATGTAATGTTTACTTGTGGTATGTGGTCAATTGCGAATTGTGACCAGGCACTTAAAATAATATATAGGGTGTATGCCTGACATTCGGGCAATTAATTCAATTTAAATATAATTCGATTTTAATAATTCAATTTTAATATTGCTGTTTTCGTAATACTAAGTACCATTGAATTTATCTCTACGAATAATTACTTTTACTGCTGTCATTTAATCCAAATTTTTATCGATAGTTGAGAGAATTTGAAACATACTACAATTTAGTATCCAAGATTGCTGTGTACTGTTGCTCTTTAATGAAATACATAGATATCTCATAGATAATCAAAGTTATTTATGATAGTAGCAAAAAGTCTAGAAGCTATAGAAAGCAACCACAAGACTAATTGAGGCCATGGGTGTCATAAGCAAGGTGAGTTCCGGCAGTAAGTGTATGAGATCTCCCATTAATTAGATGCTCCATTAATTCATTTAACGTTTAGGGGTCGTTCACATAATCATATGACGTAATCACTTTTTGGACAGTTTTTACCCCCTCCAGTAATATATAAACGGTCCCTAACGTTTACAGAAAACACGTACCAATACAATTTTATGATATTTCAACAACAAATTGATCGACTTCCTCCTCCAGGGTGGGATCAAGCTGGAGTTTATAGATTCTCCGAGAGTATTTGCTCACTATCATCTCGACCTTAATGGAATGTGTACAAAGTGGATACTATTCTCCTTCAGTTTTCCTCATGTCTGTGAGTAAAATGTTGTGAATTCACGAAAAACTTAGCTACGTATGTGTAAAAAACAACTATACGATGATTTATGGGGATGTACCAGGGATGGGCCGTTCTATAGTAAGCAATGATTATAGTGAGTGACTTGAGTGACTTTAGCGTGTTGAGGTTTGCTTATAGTTATATAACGGAGTTCATTTTAAATTAAGTTTTCTATAGACTTTCTGTATGACCAAGTTCATTTACAGTTTTGCGGTATGATACTGCTGGGTTTTGGCGTTTATCTTGCTACATCAGCTAATTCTTACGAAACTTGGTTTGGAGGAAAAACTCTCTCGATAAGGTTTGCAGCTAATTCCTTTCAGTAGAACTGATTTCTGTGAGTTAAAACATGTTTCTAGATTTTGAATGATTCGTTCAGTTATGAGTTAAATGTTGGGGGGGGGGGGGGGGGGGGGGGGGGGGGGGGTGTAACCCAAAAAAACCCAAAAAAACCCAATCCCAGTATGACCTTTTTCAGGGTAGGAGTTGGGTTTTTTTGGGTTTTTTACAAATTTTTCATTTGAAGGAAATAAAATCATGTAGGCACCTAGCAAAACAATTATCAGTACAACATCACTGTTGTGGTTCATCACTACAACATCACAATAGATATAATCGCTTAAATTTCACCCAAAAGCAGTATTTTATTCACTGATGTGCTCAGAAGAAGTTGGCCATCCAGATATGATATCAGCCATATGTAATGCTCACTTCGATGGCCATGGCAAATTGAGTTAGTAGGGACGCAACTCACTGATGACCCCAACCCTGACCGCAACCGGTACGAGAGGAATAAAGCCTTTCTTCTCACCTTCACGATCTCTGTTTCCGTTTTCCTGATCATCCGCTTAACGAGAAACCATGCTATATCTCCAACTGAAAGAATCTTGCAGTTACCATCAGCTGCATGATCACATGTGATATTAAGTGATATCTTCGCTTGTTTATGGCCCTGGAGTCGCTAAAATCTTGACTGGGATGGCATTCGATCTCGCCTTCCATTGAGGCAAACCTCAACAGCTGTATCATGATGCAGAGCATCACCATACACAGTTACTATTTTCGCCCATTCCTCTGATGAGTCAATATCCTCCACTTCATCTTTTTCATCATCTGTTTCCGCTTCGTCACTCTCTGTTCCGTCAGAAGATGGTTGGAAAGCCTCTCCTTCAAAGTTACAGTGTTCTTGAAGGAGCTCTCTACCCCTTGAGACTCCCTTCTTCATAGCTTGTAACAATCTTGGGATTGAAGTATCTTTACCTCTATATAGTTTCTCTGCTTTCGGATGCGGTATAACAAGCTTGTTGCGAGAATGGGCAACTGTTACAGGGATCAAACTTTTGCAGAGTGCATCAAGCTCGAGGGAACGGTTTGATTTGCCCATGCCAACCAACATATCCTTAGAACACAGACGGACATGCCTTAGAAGAAGTTGAGGATTTTAGTACAACGGAGCACAACTTTAGGTTACGCAAGGCCAAGGCATGGGCTAACTACCACAAAATGTAGGCTATATGGAGGTCCAATTTGCGCCGAGATTTAAAGATCCGTCTGTTCAAGCTACGGTTGAATCAATCTTCCTGTATGGAACGCAAACGTGGACAGTAACAGAATCTCTGAAGAAAAGAATAGACGGATGTTACAGTAGAATGCTTCGGATGGCCCTAAACGTGGACTGGAGAGAACATCGCACCAACAAGGAGGTCTTTGGATCACTCCCAAGAGGTATTTCGAAGATACAGGCCAGAATAATGAGGTTGGCTGGGCACATCTAGCAACATGATGACCTGGCAGCACACCAACTTCTCCTTTGGGAACCTAGGGAGGGGCAGACCACCGCTCACCTTCGTCGATAACCTAATAAGTGACACTGGACTCAAGAAAACTGGGGAGATTAAGGAGCTTATGGCGGACAGAAAGCTTTGGAGACACACATTTAAGTCATGTGCTTCGACTTACCTTGACCTTCGTCATAGCCTCCTTCCATGACAGGAGAACACATTTGCCACATTTCCACTTTGTGCATTCATATGGATTATATCTCGATGAAAGAGACATCCTGTTTGCTATCGTGATAACATACTATCAATATAAACACACTTATATACTATGTAAACTATCTATTAAGTTAAGACATGAGAACAACACGTAGGTAAGACTCAGTGGGAAATAATTCACATTCAATACAATTAATGAAATGGCTAGAATTTTGTTTAAATTTTGTTTAAATGTTGTAATTAAAGTTGGAGTGACTTAAATGTTGTAATTAAAGTTGGAGTGACTTACATTTCACAACCGCAATATTTCAGCTACACATTGATATTCATGGGGCTAGTGGTGACGATTGTTGGTTTCATTGGCTGCTGCGGGGCAACAAACGAGTCCACTTCTCTGCTACTTTCCTACTTTATATGTCTCCTTCTGCTAGTCCTACTCCAATCCGGACTAGCTATCACCATATTCGTATTTCAAGAGGAGCTCGAGAATCAAATTACTAATTCAGCCAAGGAGAAGTTTGCTTTGTACGCAGAGCCCAACTCGCTTGCTATAGCCACTGAACCAATAGATTTTGTACAAAAGGAGCTCCAGTGCTGTGGACTCTCTAAGGGTCCCCTGGATTGGAGCGACCAGAAGTACTACAGGTTTGCAACTTACTGGATCAAAACCCGCTCTAAAGATGTACCAGACAGCTGCTGTGAGAGGCTGAAGGTTTCTATGAACTGTGGGAAGGGGCTGGCTGTGAAGGAACCGTCAGAAGATGCTGTTTATACAAAGGGATGCCAAGCTGCTCTGATCGACTTTTTCAAGGGTAATTTAAATGTGATAGGAGCGCTGACGATTGTGCTTGTTGGAGTTCAACTGGTGGGATTGTGCGGGTCGTTTTATTTGAGGATGTTCTTGCTGAGGACGCCGGTTTCTTATTAAGTTTCAAAATATTTCGAAATGTTGTGGCGTGGAAGGGAGCTTCTATCTATTCGTTTTGCTTACCATGCTTTAGAAGTAAGATAAGGTATATAAAATAATCAAATACACAAATATATTATTATATTAACAAAGACATATAATAGAATTTTTCAATTCTCACTCGATCACGAATAAATGAAGAATGGGGAAATACAAGAAAATAGATAAGAAAAATAGTCATTGTTTGTCCCCTGTAAATAAGCGTGAAATTTCGGAGGTTTTTCAAAGTTAAAACACGATTAATAATATTATCAAAAAAAGCATGACACAGGCCTGCCTGTAATGATAAAACAATAATTTAGATTTACCAACTAAGCTATTTCAGTTGGCCAACAAACTGAACTCAATTACTATTTTCTGTAAAAATGTCTACCGTTCTTTCTCTACTGCAAAGTAAAAACAACCCGTGATGATGCGAGAAAACAATCAAAGTCGATCAGAATCATCATGATCTCGTGACTAAACTGAACGTCACGTGAACTAAATCATAATCACGTGTTTCAAGTCAGGTGATACATCTATATAATGTCACGTGCTATGGTGATCTAGCTTCCACCACTGTTCTCCTCTGGCCTGTAATCCTGAACAAACAGCTTGTTACTGTCGAAGTCAGCTTGTTGGGTTAGTGCTGCGGAGAGCACGAACTCGGAGGTGTAGATCTGAACCTCTTTCTGGTAAAACTGCTGACAAATCATCTGATCACTTGAGCATGATACCTGAAGAAATAGAGATATTTACTGTTTTGTCCAAAAACATCTTGATAGATCTGTTTCTCGTTCTCTTTTGAAGCACGCTCTCCAAGAAAGGGAACCTTCGCGATATCGGAACATTCCAAAATCGTGTTTAATCAATTAAAGCATGCAAGAACGACTATCATTTCAGTTAATTCAATCGGTCACGTACCACATAAAATGGTTTTCTCCTCTCAGCAGGAACCTGGACTCTACCAAGGGCCTGGTCTTCAGTTATCACCGAGCCACCGCCGCATTCGATTATAGTTTTCATGTCCCGCGGGCCAGGCTGGATGTGGGGCGTCAGGAATAGTTCGCAATCTTTGAAAACCTGATGAGGGGACGATTAAAACCAGTTTAACGAGACGAAAAGGTTTCTTTGTATGTAGCTAAACTCGATCAATTTATTTGACACAACACACAACGGGAATCGAATTTGACCAATAATTTAGTCTAATCTCGCGCGTCTCGTGGGTACGTGCAAAGCAATGCTATCAACCTCTACTTTTATCATAAAAAGGTAAAATCTTGCTAGTACAAAAAGATGTTATTTCTTGTTTTACGTTGTCAACATCCTTGTGTGAAGTCCATCAGAGATTTTGAAACACAAAACAACGAATATATCCTAACTTAAGGAGATACGTAACATGGCCTTACGATATAACCTACCTTGTTGAGCCGAGCCTTAGTTAAGCTATCTCGAACACAGAAACCAAGCGCTTGCTCGTTTTCTTTATCTTCCAGAATGAAGCTGCTCTCGTCTATCAACATCTTCCTGGAAAGTTAACTTGTTTAAGAGAAATTTCGACAAGTCGGCGGAATATAAACGCTAAAATTTACAAAATGATATCCATAACTATAAATGGACGTCAAAATTTCACACATTCACACTTGGAGCAAAAGTGTGAAATAGTCCATATCGACGAGAAAGTAATTGTTGCATTTGGTCCAGCCAAAAATAACTTTCCAAATTTCCAAAATAATAAAAAGATTACCGATTGCAACTCTGTTCAATCCAAGAGGCAGTCAGGATATAACTACACTGTGACATGGCCGACAGGAACTTGACAGTACGGACTATTTTACAGGTTATCAAGTGTGTCGCTTCCCTGACGTCTGTTGTCAACGTACAGCGCATTCGCTTTATCATCTGTCAAATATTTGAGTGTTAGAAATATGTTGTAGTTCGAAGGGAAATGTTGAATACAATTATACATGAACAAAGTTATAAATAATAGACACATATGCCCTAGTTAAATGCAATCATGGCATAAAACCCTTCTCCATTCAAAAAAGCGAGAAAGCAACATTTTGCTCACTTGAGTAAGTTTCTGATTCTTGTCACTCGGTAGTCCAGTAAACAATATAACAGGTGACTTGAATTTAGAGACAGGTTTAGGGTCTTTCTGGTTGAAGTTGTGCCAACTGAAATAAGGTGAATCTAGAGGTAATATTAGTGCTAGTTTTAGATAGTACTAATATTAGGTCATGTTTCAACTGAAATAAGGGGGTAATATTACTTCATGCTCCAAATATCTTACACATAACGAATGTTAGTCAGGTTTGTTGGTAAAGATCATCACTATAATTACTCTCCCGCTCAAAATAGATCTCAAACTAGCCCGGATCAAGTTTTATAACCAGGGGAAATAAGAGACATTACAGACTACATGATAAGAATTATTCAATCTCATCTGTCAATTAGGGAAATTAATTAATTAAAATCTAAATGATTCACGATGGTGGATACACATGGTTAACACATACCATTCGATAAGTTTGGGCATCACAGATTCGTGTAGAATCATCTCTTTAGGGTCACCAAGAGCTGTGTATTTCTTCTCAGTAGTGACGCTAACCTGGGCCGGGGTAATGTTAGTGAGGTGTTAACCTAGTATAGTGTGGTTAAAAACAAGAAATTAGTGAGGGTAAAAACAAGAAATTAGTGAGGGTAAAAACAAGAAATTAGTGAGGGTAAAAACAAGAAATTAGTGAGGGTAAAAACAAGAAATTAGTTGAAATCTAAAGAAATAATGTGTTACAGGATATAATATAATAATATGATATTGTTTGTGAAGACCGAGTACAAATTATCATTTTCTTCCAACTCAGCATCATGTAGTAGGAGGAGCATAATATGCATAATGATTATTATATAATTAGGCATGTCACAAAGATTTTAAATGTATGCTTATGACTTGGTCTGATAATTTAAGAACCAAACAGAAGCTCAATATTAGCTGAACACTTACCACACCATAGAGGACTATGTCAGAGAGCCATCTAGCGCTGATAACTTTAGTACCCCACTTCTGAGCTTTAGTGTACTTTAGACCTTCAGTTTTACGGGAGATAAGGTGCGTGTTTTGCTGAAAAGAATACGGGAGATCAGGTGGGAGTTTTGCTGAAAAGAAGAATATTTTCATTAGATATTTTGATATTATAGGTAAGATGTTAGGTTATCCTCAAATACATAAAATGTCATGAATACTTTCACTATATAAACTAATCTCGAAGTTGTCAGTCTATTGTATTACATTTGCCGGTACGTTTCAAATCCGTCAAAACAACACTTGCACACACCCCATATCATAATTACTCTGAATTAAAGTCAGACTTACAATAACGCTCCAAGTCTCGCTACACAAACATAACGTCATACAAACAGGATACAATACTTGAACTATAAGGCTTCTTTTATAGCATGTGCTGTTACGCTTGGTGCCCGAAAGGAAGTTTCTAGAACGAATAACAATGCGGTGACATGTTTTTTAGTGTTAGAAATCTTAGGTGGGTTAGAAAATAATGAGGTTCAAAATAGCATTGTACTTTTATTCTTGATTGTTGTGTTGTATGATCTTGAGTCACGAATGAGGTGGTGTGGTGTTGTAATTGTCACATAGAATATGTCATGTACATTATCATTTATAGTTTCCAAAATAAATGAAATTGTAGATTTGAGTACTATGCTGTAAAAGGTACTGGTCACTAGATAGAACGGCTAAAATTTAAATACATTATTACATAATCAGCTAAGATTTATGCACAATAATTAGACATGATATGCTTGCTTTGTACTTAACTCATACTTAGAGACTACTAAAGTGGAAACTTATTCCACATATTCAGTAGATCTGCAGAATATTGATAGGAATTGGGAGGGTCTCTTTTGAGTATTGTTTCAGACTGAGATTATGTCAAATTGTTTGTTTGTTTGTTTGTTTGTTTGTTTGTTTGTTTGTTTGTTTGTTTCTTCACCTGGCTAAGCTCCCCGGTGTAGACAGCCCCAATAACTCGGATCATATCTTTCACGTAAATCCTCTCTTTTCCCTCGTATCCCGTTACAGATATCTTCATCTTTGAACAGTCTGGTAACCCTGGTGACAACAGTTCAGTCAGCTGATAAATTATTGAAGTTGTGCCAACTGAAATAAGGTGACTCTAGAGAGCTATTATTAGTGATAGTTTTAGATAGTGCTAATATTCGAACAGTCTGGTAACCCCGGTAACAGCAGTTCAGTCAGCTGGTATATTATTTTATCAGAAAATAACCAACGTCAGCATTTAACCTTCGTAAGTGTTCTTAAGTTCAAACTTTCTGATGTTTTCTGATCAGACTGGAGTCAGGAAAATGTTACTGGATAATAGGAGTCATGTCACTAAAGTTGGCCAGATGTTACATAAGTTGACACCAGATGTTACATCAGCTAGTATGTGATCTGCGCCATTCTTGATATTTGTAAGCGTTCAATACCGGAATCGTTGTCTCTGTGCTTATACTAAAATTAAAGTCGGCGAAATTCAAACTTAAATACTAGGAACATTGATCGTTAAATAGCCTAATACTAACGATCAGCATCCCTAACGATCCTGATTTTCTCTCTTTGCAGTTTTTATCGGTCATACTAAACCTTATTATATCAGTATGATGAAGTTTTTTCACTCAAGTCTTACGTCTGTTTAGAATTTTGTGAAGTTAGAATATCGCCAAATTTAAGATTCCTCAAAAATCCCTCCGCAAAATTTCAGTGACCAATTTAAAATAGATTGTCTATGAACTCCTGCAATGTTTTTTACAGCTCACGTTTAAACAGCTCACGGCTGCAGTACACTCATGTTAATTAAAGTCTGTAATTAACTATATTTTATAATAGGTGCTATTTAGAGTACCAATGATATCCCAAGTCATTTCCAAATAATTACCGGACGTAAACCATATACTTTATTACACAGAAAAGGAGTGGTATCTAAGCTTTGGAAACTTGTCAACCCACTGAAATCGAATTTTGAGAACGCTCCGGAATATCAATTATTCCATTCTTGAGAATCAATCCAACGACAAGGCTAGTGTGTTTGGTTCATTTCTTATTAGCATTGTTTCTGATCCCTTTGTTGTCAAGAATGTTATACGATTTAACCATCACCATGATCAGCCGAGAAAGACATTTTCACTAAAACTGATAAAAGACCCTAATGATTTCTAATTCGAGTCACTACTCTGATATCAGATTTGGGATAAAGAACGACGGAGAGAGATACTTCTGGGCCGCTTACTTTCTATTTGGTCTGTTATCAGCTCTATTTGGAGATACTCTCATTATCTACGCATCATTCCAGAAGGACGCATTTAAAGTCAACAAGTTCATAGCGACAGTAATCCAGCATATAGCAGTCTCCGATTTGTTAAACGCTGTCTGTTTCGCACTTCCTCACACCATCACATTAGTATCCAACTCCTGGGTACTTGGAGATGTAATGTGCTCGATCAGGACTTATGCTAGCTTCACCACATATGAAGCTGGTTTATACCTTATCACAGTGCTTACTACAAGCAAGTTCCTCTTGCTGAGATATCCTCTCCGAAGTGCTAGTTTCTCTACGAAAAGAGCTCATCAAGTTTGTTCCTTAATTTGGGTTTTATCTCTCATTAATCCTGTAATTAAGATGGCTGTGGAAACAGATGATGTGCACTATGATTACAGAATTTACACATGTGACTATGGGTATAACGCCACCGCATGGAGGATAATATCTCCAATTTTTACTTTCATCTATGGTCTAGTTCCGTACACAATCATTGTGGCTACCACAGTTCCTACACTCAAGTATCTTGTTGGAGCTTGGAAATCAGCGGGGCGAGTTGGAAGTATTGTTCCATGGCAAGGAGCTATGACGGTGGCTATCACTGCTGTGGTGTTCACTGTTTCGACTTTGCCGTTTCTTGTTTATCACATTGTGAAGAGATTCATCAGAGAGGATTCTTCTGGAAGCTTTCAAATTCATTTCTTCAGAATAAGCTATTTCTTGTTGATGGTAAATATTGTGGCTAACTTTTATATTTATGCCCTGACTATACCGAGTTTCCGTAAATTTGTTCACTCGAAACTACTGACAATAGTGCCTAACTTCTTAAAGAACTCGAGAAACATAACACCTGTAACAGGTACAAAACCCTCATCAAGTTTTGTTATTTTATTTGAAAAAACATCTAATAATAATACATTCTTTCTGATGATGGTAGAAATGTATTTGAGCTCTCGTTTTAACGATGAATTAATATTTAACTAACTCGTTATGTTTCAGGTGACACACATGGGAAGAACACAGCTGACGAGAGTAAATCAAGCAATAATGAGACCCCTATTTAAAATGTTTGGAAATTTGGTTAGAACACAGATTGATAGTTGGATAATATCCGGTTGGAAGAGACAAGGACAATTGACAAATGAAACAGGAAGTTAGGAATGTAGGCAAATTTTCGGCGTGAACGAGTCAACGCCATCTTGAGGCTAAAATTGGTACAAATGCAATGGATATTATCCAGCTATCAGTATTTCAATAATGAGACTAGTTAACAGCGAACTACTCCATCATTTGAGAGAACCAATATTATTTGATTATTAGTGTCTTTTTTGAACTAATTGTGTTTTTTAACGAATCAGTTGGCGAATTGGGAAGTATACCAGACTTGTCTAATTAACTTTTAATCAACGTATTAACAATTAATTAATTAATCACCTGTTTTGAACTGTGTTGGTATGTGTAGCGGATTGTGGGGTATCATGTATTCTTTACCGATCACAACATCGTTCAGCCAGTGTGCTGTTGTAACGCACTTACCATCTTCTAACGCACGCTTGTAGATATCACTCATCCTGCGAATTATCACATTTTTATTGTGAAATTTTAAAAGTTTTGTTTATAAATGTTGTCATTACAAAACTTGTCGTGTACTTTTAAATAGTATATGGTATAGTATAAGTTAGAACATTATAGTACTAACAGTAAAACATAAAAAACTTAGCATATCATGATCTGCGTATTTTATGAACAATGTAAAAAAATAGCTGAAATATTATTTGCATTGACGTCAGGGTGTCGTCATAGCGACATGGCTGTGTATTATCCTCAGACTAACTCTACTGGTAGTAAAAGTTAAAAGTTACCTGCTCATACATATCACGTGGGTTACAAACTCAGGGTTGTAGTAGTTAGCTATCTCTCCGCCGTGCTCCTCTATTACAATCTGCAGGAGAGGCAGTGTCATCTGTGATCTCACAGAATATATATTATTGTGATTATATTTGCATTTTTTATTGACAAGGATATAAGGGCAATGTGGTATGTCTGTATGTATAACAACCTAATATTACAAGTTCAGTGTAAAGTACTATTCAATAATGCAATTTATCACAGCGTACATGATATATTATATATATAATATATTATTATATTACGAAATAAAACACTAACCCTCCATTTGTTGATAATGTCCTTGCTGTAATACTCGGGATAATCTATCAACATGAGAGTACAATTCTTCAGAGTCTGGTATCTGGTTTCCTTCTCCTCGGTTACCTCAGGTGGTGGGGTAGGGGCTGCTTTCAACGCCTGGTAAAAAGGAGGCGTCAGACTGTTTACTTCGTGAAATGAAATGAGTAAAAATGTATGCCAACATAATACACAAGAACTGAGCTGAATGTCACTGCCAAGAACCAGTTGTTTCTCAATTCGAATTACTAGCGGCCTGTTTAACCAGTGCAGTTGTGCAGATCAAAAGAAACAACTTGTATTTTAAATTATCAGTTATAATGTAAAAATGCCAATTCAAGATTGTATGTACAAATACAATGTTTAAAATCATACCTAAATAAATTAAAAAGATTCACTCTTGAAGCAACTACAAACAATTATCTCGTTTAAACGCTGCCAACTGCACAGTCTCTAATTCTGCTTGGACTTTGTGAAACACTGCTTGAACATCATTGAACTCTGCTTGAACCTTGATGAACTTTATCTTAGCTTCTGTGATTTTCTTGAAGATCGGCAATTGCTTAGATAAATGCTCGGTGATCTGTCCTTTGTGGTCCATCATTTTTCTAAAGCGTTTATCAGCTTTTTGGTCGTCACTTTCATTTTGGGTCAAGGGTCGCTTCTTCCCGCGTGTAGAAATCTCCAATGAACACATGTGGGCAGCAAAGGAGTTATCAGAACTAAAGTCTTCCTGGTCTTCAGAGAACACAGCTGCAGGGGTTGGTTGAGAATATTGGATGTTTCGGAGTGCGCGTCTCTTCTTGCGATTGTAGAGTTTCCTTTTAACAGGAGATGTAAAGGTATCAGAAGGAGAGTCTGTGAAGTAAAGATAGTGTTCAATACACTCTGTAGAACTCATGTCGAGAGAAGTAGTTGAGAAACTTTGGTTGAGACTGGAGATGATTTGATGGTGATCCTGAGCTCTTTTATAATACATGACATGGCTAGTTATTTCGTAACGCTATGAGATAAGACACTGACAGGGGCGAGCCCTAATGAGGTTCAGTGAGTGCGTACTAGAAGTCATGATAAGGTGACGGTGAAATGGGATCCAATTAACCACCCTAAAACGTCATATCTCAGTAATGAGGTCCAATGATTCAGGGCAGGGAAAGGTCTGATTACAAGCCAGCTGTATCTTGTTACAAACTTTATAAAATTAGACATCAAAATATGTCCGCATTCCTTGTATTTTGTGACAATCGCGACAAAGTGATGCTACAAATGGATACAGTACAGTACGATTACGAAATTATGTGTCTTTGGCGGAAGTGAATAGATCAAATTCCAACAACAGATCTTACAACATTCCAGCATATCGTAATATTTAGAAGAAATCATTCTCACACCGTTGTAACATCGGTACCCTCTAATTAAACAGTAAACGGTAACATTTAACCTATTTATCAAGTACCTTTAATATGATATCATGAGACATTACACACCCACCCACACACAGAGGGCTGTTCAAAGACAGTGCAGTTCCAATCTCCCTTGGGAGTTTGTGGACAGTCTGGTAAAATACAGGACCTGATGTTACGCTGTCATTTTCACTGTAACATATCGGGTAACGCCAAGTTTTAACTAGATAATGTCACGTGATTAGATATTGTCACGTGACTTAGCAGAGATGATGTTAATTGTTAACTGACAAGGTCCGTGTGTAAGAACTTGATTATTCGCGGACAGCACTGCACTTCCTCCCATGGTTTTGACTTGGGCCAGGTTTTTAACTATCAGTTCAAGCCCAAACTATCAGTTCAAGCCCAAATCCCATGATATTATATGATGATCTTAACCGATGATCTAAACCGAGAAAAGGTCTGCACTGTAAAACTTTATTATTCGTAGACATCAGATGATATGATAGTCAGATACAACTTTTTTATAGTCATGACTTTGGCTATTTACTATAAGTTCGAAGGTTAAATCCATAAAATGACGTAATTGTCAAAACTAGCTTCTCTCAGTCTCCTCTATTTGACTTACAAGGTTTTGAAGGTGTGAAAATTGCGCTTTTCATTAAATAACGAGACGCATCCTTACTATCAAGCAGTAATGGTCTGGACTGACTAAACCAGGGAATAATATTAAATAACATGCTATATTCACTGAAACATAACAAATATGCCAGTACCTGATTAGCCAGGGTCTGGTTATGCTGTTGCTGGGTAGCAGCTTGTTGCTGCTGCTGCTGCTGAGCTTGTTGTTGAGCAGCCTGTGCTTGTTGTGCTTGTGCTGCTTGTTGTTGTTGGACTTGCTGTTGGAACATGGCCGTGTTGGGTGGGTAGCTGGTGGGGGTATTCCGTCCCGGGTAACCTGGGGGCATCTGACCCGGGTACTGGCCTGGTCCGAAGTATCCTGGGTAGGAGGAGACTGTTTTAAAACATTCACAAACATCATTAAAACTGACACCAATTATATAAGTAAAGTGGTGATGATACGATAGAAAGAGAAGCTTTATAATCCAAATTACTACCAACAAATGTTTCGGTTACAAAATGTTTCGGTTACAAAATCATTAAAAGTTGATACTTATTATAATGTAATTTGAGTGTTTATTTTCGAATATTATATAAGTGCAGTGTTGATGATACGATAGATAAAGAAGCTTAACGTGCCAAACAACTGCCCACAAACGTTCCGGTGCATTTCAGCCACGTGACTTAGAGGAAACAGTACCTTGTTTCTGCTGTTGAGCCATCATCTGCTGCTGGTACTGTATATTGTTCCACTGCTGTCTGTTAGCTGCCCCAGCTGGGCCTCCTGGTGGGTATCCCAACCTCACCATACCCCCTTGCTGAAATAGAGATTGTCATGTGACGTCATCATCATTTACGTGAAGTCATCAGTCATCACGTGACGTCATCAGTCATCAACAATCACGTTTTATTCATTTCCATTTTCTTTATCCAAACAAATCTAAAACTAACTTAAAGTTTATATACTGAATTCTGAAATATTTGAAACAAAATATAATATTTTGTAAGTGCAGTGTTATTGATTGGCAATACAGTTCTATCTTGACTGAGAAAGATAGCCAGACCATAGATCTAATCATCACGAAAAGGTGTTTATTACTGTTCTAATTCTTGGTCTGTGTCTATCGTGGCTACATCAATAGAAACTGACTAAGAATTCCTATGACGTCACCAGAGTACATTCCAGTTATATTATGCTCCTTTATAATATAGCACATTCGGAACTCCAGGTCATTTTCCGAATTGACCTCAGTCTAGACGCTGGTCAGGTGCAGTGTTCAGATAATCCAGTCATTGTACAGTATCGGTCACGTGATTGAGATTCTTGCATGCGATTGGCGCTTATGATTTGCTCATAATAGTCAGGTGGTCGTAATTTTCGCAAACGATTGGTTAATAATGGACACGCGGTTTAGATGGTTGTTTTTGTTTAACAACGTATCATGTGAGGTTGGGCGACTGCTTGATTTTATCCTTGTTTATTTAGCGGATTATGAGAATTAACATAAAAATAATATGCCAGTACATGTGAATACTATGTAAATCAACACAAATCACAAAAGATTTGTTTACTCTATAACATTTTTAAAGGTTAATGTTTCCCTTCGACATAATAATAATATTTCACTGTCAATCTCAAAAATGCCCGCATAAACAATACCACCATATTTTTGATAACTTATAAAATACAAATTTAGGGCCGTTTGTTTTCCTGATCCAACATTGTTTACGTACACATTCAGACACAATTATATAACATACCCGACATATTATTAGTTATTATGATAACATACCCGACATATTATTACCACACATAATGTACACAAGTACTCAGACTTGAGTACACATTGTACTTTATGAGGCTGTTAAATGAGGCGATGTGAGTTTAGTATGTCTCATGTGAATACTGAATAGTAACTTAAACTATTTATAGCGTATCAGAACACACACTTAACTACTCATAATGCTACTACATTATAATATATTAATAGTACTAATATTTTAATATTTGTTTCGTTGTATTTGGATGACAATGAAATGCAATGGGTGGCCATGGCAAGTAAATACTTTCAAAACCTGCACCAAATACGCATATAAACCAAATAATTACCATATTCCAAATACCATATACAAACTAAATACTATGCACCAAATACCCAAATATAAACTAAATTGTGTAAAACACGTACCGCCGCTTGTGCTTGAGCTTGTTGGAACTGCATGTACTGCGCTGAGTTAGCCATCATGTATGGCGACTGCTGCTGGAGCCCAAACCTGAGTGAAATGTACATATATTCGGAAGTTAAGTTAAGACATAAATTAATTTATTAAAATTACATTAACGCGCGGATCTTCTTGCGAAAAAAAGTTCTATTAACCAAATTAGCTTAAAACAGCAAATATTACGAATTGAGATAAAAGATAAGGTCTAATAAATGTTTAGTGTTAAATAACATTTGTCAGGAACACAAATTATTTGACATACAACTTTAATTATGCTAAATTCGTTCTCACTTCTCTTACTCCGTCACAACGCATAATTAGTAATTACATAATAAGTAAGCGTTAAATAATATTTACATAATTTGTTAAAAAATAATAATAACTGCTGATGAAGTACCTGTCAGGAGACACAGTGTTGGGGGTGTGAGGAGAGGGAGTTGGAGGGAGGGGTGAGGGAGTGTGGGGGTAAGGCACTCCCGCCTGACCTATCATCTGAAAACAAATATTCTTATTAATTTGCAAGTTTATATAACGTTTATTATTATAACTTATTTATCAATCCTCTAGGTGCAATAAACCGTTGTGCGATTCTAGTTCAACAAAAAATTATAGGTAGAAGTAAAGAATATCAGTTTCAAAATAAAGTCTTGAACTCACAGCAGGCGTCATAGGGAACATGTTCATATTATTATTAGCATCTTTCTTCTTCTTATTATTCTTCTTGGGAGGTCTCTTCCTCGTAGTAGTCTTCTCCTCCTCCTTGGTATCAGGAGAAGTGAGGGTAGGAGAACTGATGGTGGGTGCGAGGAGAGGAGAGGGTGGAACTAGAGGGTTGAGTCGAGGAGACTGGGAGACACGCGGAGAGGGGATGGTGGGGATGGAGGGGATGGTAGGGGTGGGAGGCGCGGCGGCACGGGGCGGTGTGTATCCTGGGATGTGCTGAAATATTTATAATTATCATTTTAATGTGAATAAGTATATTAATAGATATGTTAATAAACAAGTTATGTTACTATAATAGTATGTTGATGGGTGCAGGACGCAGGTGGATAAGTCCAGAGGGTACAGTCCTTAAACAGTTAAACGTAATATGCTGTCATCGATCATAGGTCAACTATAGTGACTCATGACCGTTTTAACTTGTGTATATTCATTATATCGTCTTCTCATTGTACTCGTACAATATAGATCAACAGTTTTAGCTTATACATCGATAAAGTCCATAAAAGTCAGCTATGTAAAAGATTCTATAATCTGTGAATGAGACAGATTTATATCGCTAAACATGTCTAATTCTCATATTATAACGAATACGAAGTGTACATTGATGATAGCAAACTAGATAAAGTCCGTCTGTTTAGATCAAAACGCGAAGAAAAGAAAGATAACTAATTAGAAAATTAGCCAATTAACAAGTAGACTCACCAGAATGTACTGGTCAGTAGGAAGCACAGTTCCCCGTTCAATGCTGTCCAGCAACCACTCGATCACAACCACAGGAATGTTGTTAGCTACAGCAGCCCGGTACTTTACCTGAAATTAGTGCAGACGATAAATACCACGATACTTTCAGGAAGGGTTTCTATTTAATTGTTTAACGTAAATTTATATTACTTGATCTGAGATGGGTATTATATTAGGTTTCAAAGGTATCCTGAGAGGTTTAGAACATTGTCTGGATACTATAATGATAATTATACCAATCAGGTGCCTCAGATTTTATAAAAACACGTACACTCCCTCCATCGTGAAGGGTAGATCATACAAAATATTAGCTAAGGACAAGGTTAATCCCACCATGCTACCAGAGTATTAGCTAAGGACAAGGTTAATCCCACCATGCTACCAGAGTATTAGCTAAGGACAAGGTTAATCCCACCATGCTACCAGAGTATTAGCTAAGGACAAGGTTAATCCCACCATGCTACCAGAGTATTAGCTAAGGACAAGGTTAATCCCACCATGCTACCAGAGTATTAGCTAAGGACAAGGTTAATCCCACCATGCTATCAGAGTATTAGCTAAGGACAAGGTTAATCCCACCATGCTACCAGAGTATTAGCTAAGGACAAGGTTAATCCCACCATGCTACCAGAGTATTAGCTAAGGACAAGGTTAATCCCACCATGCTACCAGAGTATTAGCTAAGGACAAGGTTAATCCCACCATGCTACCAGAGTATTAGCTAAGGACAAGGTTAATCCCACCATGCTACCAGAGTATTAGCTAAGGACAAGGTTAATCCCACCATGCTACCAGAGTATTAGCTAAGGACAAGGTTAATCCCACCATGCTACCAGAGTATTAGCTAAGGACAAGGTTAATCCCACCATGCTACCAGAGTATTAGCTAAGGACAAGGTTAATCCCACCATGCTACCAGAGTATTAGCTAAGGACAAGGTTAATCCCACCATGCTACCAGAGTATTAGCTAAGGACAAGGTTAATCCCACCATGCTACCAGAGTATTAGCTAAGGACAAGGTTAATCCCACCATGCTACCAGAGTATTAGCTAAGGACAAGGTTAATCCCACCATGCTACCAGAGTATTAGCTAAGGACAAGGTTAATCCCACCATGCTACCAGAGTATTAGCTAAGGACAAGGTTAATCCCACCATGCTACCAGAGTATTAGCTAAGGACAAGGTTAATCCCACCATGCTACCAGAGTATTAGCTAAGGACAAGGTTAATCCCACCATGCTACCAGAGTATTAGCTAAGGACAAGGTTAATCCCACCATGCTACCAGAGTATTAGCTAAGGACAAGGTTAATCCCACCATGCTACCAGAGTATTAGCTAAGGACAAGGTTAATCCCACCATGCTACCAGAGTATTAGCTAAGGACAAGGTTAATCCCACCATGCTACCAGAGTATTAGCTAAGGACAAGGTTAATCCCACCATGCTACCAGAGTATTAGCTAAGGACAAGGTTAATCCCACCATGCTACCAGAGTATTAGCTAAGGACAAGGTTAATCCCACCATGCTACCAGAGTATTAGCTAAGGACAAGGTTAATCCCACCATGCTACCAGAGTATTAGCTAAGGACAAGGTTAATCCCACCATGCTACCAGAGTATTAACAAGATTACAACCAGGACTGACCAGACTCTGGTGAGCTCCCACAATAAGGTGAGTAGTTTTCTGAGAGAGGGTCCGAGCCAGGACTCCCCCGTTCCAGTGTACCATACTCCACACGGCGTAGTAGTCGTCTCCCTTTATTCCTGGACAAAGACCATTTCAATTTAAAGTATAACGATAATTAATTGTATTACGGGCAATATTTTCGAAAGTATTTTCGTTGTAAACCCTTATTCGTAGTGTCAATAATGTGAAGCCAGCACCTTGACTGTTGAGAATCAAGATTTTGTTGATCTTGGGATATAAATCAAGAGGCTTGCATATAATGAACATATTGACACGGGTGCAGAGTTGAGTCTGTACGGAACCTAGTATGAGGGATGGCATGAAGATGATTTAAACCTGATGTGGTGAGAGTGTAGGCAGAGAAGAGTCCGACAGGGAAGACAGTAAAGGGTTGAGTTGGGAGGAGGTAACCCATCTGATGAGATAATTTCACCTGAGAGAGAGAGGATAGGGTGTTATTTGGGTAAAATGATCAGTGAACACGGAGAATAAGGTGCTTGTGTTAGAAATACACGCTTGGAAATGATAATTTAGTAGAATAATAATGCCAAAAACCTGGTAAATTACAATTACTTCCCCACAGTGTCTAACTAAAATAAAACTGACAATGACTTACCCATGTTGATTTAACAGTGAGTTTGTCAGAGCAGTCTTCTCGTTCAGAGAAGTTAGCTGATTCTGTGATCACGTGGGTCACAAGGTCTGATACGTAAAATTCCTTCTTTGCTCCCCCTTCTTTTAGCAAAGCCTTTATCTGAAAGAAACAGCATGTCAGAACATGCTTGAGTGCACCTTAAATTTGCAGCTTAGTTTGTGAACAGTCAGGGAAATTGTACTAGCGGGAATCAGCATGATTGTCCGGAGACTATCGTCGTGTAACCGATAATCGAGAATTTCCCAATAAATTAAGATTATCCATTAAAACCACCACTATTTTTAAAGTAACCAAATCCTCATCTCACCTCATCAGACACATCAGCAGTAACGAAGTACTTGACATGGGCAAACAGTTGAGGATGTGCAGGGGGAAGCGCCATCTCTCACTCTCTCAGTCTAACATCCTAGCAGCAAGGGTTTGTGAGAATTTCGTGCTAGTTTGAGTACACTTAGCATGCTATAATATAGCTAGAGATTACAGTAATGCAGAGCCTGGAGATTAATGAAATTATTGTCTTTTACTGCAAGCTGTTTAATTTCTATCCTAGCTTTGCGAGTAAACGTATTTTCATTAGAAAGCTTATTATGATATCACATAATAATAATACTTTTACTCGTAATATTATTTAATTAGGGTTTTTTGGGTACCGGGCCATCCTGGTAACCCTGCTATGGGCCGTTCCCCTGGCTTCTGCAGGTCTAGTTTACCCATATATATTATATATATATTATTTAATTCGCTTAATCCTACAGCTAAATTTTTATTAAGCCTGGTCAACAAAGAATATTCTCGATCTTTTTTAGCATGTTACAACAAATGTAAAACCGCTTAAAGTCAGTATAAACTAAATTTTCCAGCTCGAACGAGATTTAGTTGGCTAATCTGAATAGTATGGTAAGAACACTACTCTATCGCATGCACAAATTACTAACCACACGCCACACCGTGTTACATTTAGTTTACATAATATACTGCATAATCCGTGTAAAATATATTACATACTTTGTATATAATAATATTTGTACATTACATTACATTACATTACATTACATTACATTACATTACATTACATTACATTACATTACATTACATTACATTACATTACATTACATTACATTACATTGCATCTTTTCCGTTGAGCTGGGTAGGTTGAGGTGTGCTTGTTTGGATTGGCAGGCCGGCTGGGGTGGTACTCATACTTCAGGAAATTAATGGTGCCAAGGTAGGTCACATGTTTTATGTGGTACGAGGGTTTCTTTTGTACTTGGGTATACCGATGTTATTGATGTTGTATTCGGTAAGAGGGAAAGTTGTTGATTTATGATTTTATCTGTATTTAGTATTTTATTATTCTATAGCATGATCTGTTCTTCAAGCGTATTAATTTGGCTTACTTGTGAGATTGAAGTGAAAAATAAAGTTTAAAGTTTCGTAAGAGGGTATCCAATGGTGAAAAATTGTGTAAAATGGTGAAAAATGATTTTCACCATTTTTTCGATGAATGTAATATTTGCCTTCTAGTTTTAGTTTTGACCTGGTGTTATCGCTCCAAGAAATTGTTGGTTATTAACTCAGGTTTTGAGGATATAAAGAAACGATTAAACATGTGCTTCATTAAATTTAAAGTAAGTCTAGGTTTTACAATTCGGAAACTCGATTCACCAAAACTATCAATCACCATTTTTCATCAAAAATAGTGAACATTGAACATGGTGAGAAAGCCGAAAGGTACATCAAAACTGGTTACTTTCAGTGAACATGGCGAATAAGGTTCATCAAAACTGAGCTCTTGGTACACATTTAATATTTCAATTTGATACTTTGAAAATAAATAACTAAAATGGTAAAAAGGGTGAAAATGGTTTCCAAATGATCACACTACTGTAATTTTGACACAATAGCTATGTGTAAAACTGATAAAAGGGGGGATATCAAACATATACAACCACAACGATGCTCCATTACTGAATGTCAATAAAGGCACCAAAACATAATGTCTCACCATCTTATCAAGAACTAAACAACATCTTGCCGGACTGCCAATTTTGGTTCTCACCATATGCATAGTGGATTCTAATATTTCTTGTAAGATCACTAATTTTTCTTTCAGCATAGGAGCTCTGTGAACATTTGAATCATGTCTCCACAGAGTGAATTCTCCTATGTACAGTAAGATCACATGCTCGTCTTGCAGCATATGAACACTCACAACACTTGAAGGGTTTCTCAACTGAGTGAGTTCTCATATGTCTAGTAAGATTACTTGCTTGTTTTGTAGCATATGAACACTCTGAACACTTGAAGGGTTTATCGCTAGAGTGAATTCTCATATGTCCAAAAAGATGACTTGCGTGTCTTGCAGCATATGAACACTCTGAGCATTTGAAGAGTTTCTCTCCAGAGTGAATCTTTTGATGTTTTTTAAGTGTTCTCCAATATGCTGCACTGAATGTACACTGTGAACAGCTAAATGGTCTTACAGGTGGACTCTCACTAGGAGACAGAACTAATGTCCTCTGAGGATCTTTTCCAGTCAAGTTATTTGAAGTATTAAAGTAGTTAGGTACTTCTGGGCTGCTATGATCTTGGTGTTGTTTTACATGTTCTACTAACTGAGTATCTGAGTAAACATGTTTAGCACAAACTGGACAGATAAAAACAGATGGTTTATCTGATTCAGATGTAAGTTCTTTTTTTATTGCACAATTTGATATTGTTTTATGTTCTTTGATGTGCTCCACAAAGAAGTCTTCTGAAAAGTAATGTGCTCCACACATTGGGCAGAGGAAACCGTTTGACTTTTCTGGGTTCTCCACTTGTTCTGATTTGATCTCTTGTTTACAGTCTTTAGACATTCTGAGGTATTGAAATATAAGAGATATGTAAAGTACATTTATTTTAAATTCGATTGTGAAAGAATTTGCCATTGATAACGTGCCTAATCAGATGAAAATCACATATATTTGCCCAGTTAAACCAAAAGATCATCTTAGTTTATCATTAAATGGACATCACTGATTTTTGATTGATTGAGAAACACCAATCGAAGGCAGTACTTGACACTAAAGCTTCAAAGTATTTCATTGCAATCAATTTTAAAATATACTATCAGTATCATTACCAGAAAATGTAGACTAGGGCTAAACGATATCAAAATAGAGTAGTTCTTATGTCTGACATTTTTATCGGTGACATGTTTCAGTCTTACTAGAAGAACAGCGATAAAACAATACATTAAATAAAAGAAAAATCATTAATGATAGCGATAGTTCTTAAGAAGGTAATATGTCATACAACATATTATATATTTGTATTATCTTCATCGTTTTTCACTCATTTGAATCATAATGTATTATCTGAATTCATGCAAATTATTTCCAGTTCGAATATTCCTATTTCATAATTTACCCATTGATCCTCATTCAAAGTTTTCCAGATAATAAAAGTGGAATCGAAGTATGTAACTAAAGACGATTGGTGTAGGTTGCAAAGTTGACAAGAGTACTTATATGATTGTTGTAGAAGATATCGTTGACAGGGAGTTTATAATCCTGTAAATATTTCCCTTTTAGTTGAGCAATAGATGGGCACAAGGGCACTGTCTTAGAAAATACAAGACGGTATCTTCTTCGTGGTCACACATCGGACATGCACTGGTGCTAGATTTGTAGATGGTACGAAGGTGTTTGTTTAACCCACAGTGTCCGGTGATAAGGTGCAATCTAGTTCTGTATTTCTGACTAAGTAGTATGAATTGTCATTATATGTCTAGTAAGATGAATTGCTTTTTTTGTAGCAAATGAACACTCAGAACACTTGAAGGGATCATCGCTAGAGTGATATCTCATATGTACAGCAAGAGAACTTGCTTGATTTTTAGCAAATGAACACTCTGAACATTTGAAAGGTTTCTCATCTGAGTGAGTTCTCATATGTGTAGTAAGATTACTTGCCTGTTTTGCAGCAAATGAACACTCTGAACATTTGAAGGGTTTCTCACCTGAGTGAGTTCTCATTATATGTACAGTAAGATGACCAGCACGTTTTGCAGCAAATGAACACTCTGAACATTTGAAGAGTTTCTCTCCATAGTGAATCTTTTGATGTTCTATAAGTGTTCCCGAATATACTGCACTGAATGTACATTGTGAACACCTAAATGGTCTCACAGGCGGACTCTCACTAGGAGACAGAACTAATGTCCTCCAGGGATCTTTTCCAGTCAAGTTATCTGAAGTATTAAAGTAGTTAGGTACTTCTGGGCTGCTATGATCATGGTGCTGTTTTACATGTTCTATTAACTGAGTATCTGAGTAAACATGTTCAGCACAAACTGGACAGATAAAAACAGATGGTTTATCTGATTCAGATGTAAGTTCTTGTTTTATTGCACAATTTGATATTGTTTTATGTTCTTTGATGTGCTCCACAAAGAAGTCTTCTGAAAAGTAATGTGCTCCACACATTGGGCAGAGGAAACCGTTTGACTTTTCTGGGTTCTCCACTTGTTCTGATTTGATCTCTTGTTTACAGTCTTTAGACATTCTGAGGTATTGAAATATAAGAGATATGTAAAGTACATTTATTTTAAATTCGATTGTGAAAGAATTTGCCATTGATAACGTGCCTAATCAGATGAAAATCACATATATTTGCCCAGTTAAACCAAAAGATTATCTTAGTTTATCATTAAATGGACATCACTGATTTTTGATTGATTGAGAAACACCAATCGAAGGCAGTACTTGACACTAAAGCTTCAAAGTATTTCATTGCAATCAATTTTAAAATATACTATCAGTATCATTACCAGAAAATGTAGACTAGGGCTAAACGATATCAAAATAGAGTAGTTCTTATGTCTGACATTTTTATCGGTGACATGTTTCAGTCTTACTAGAAGAACAGTGATAAAACAATACATTAAATAAAAGAAAAATCATTAATGATAGCGATAGTTCTTAAGAAGGTAATGGCATACAACATATATAATTTGTATTATCTTCATCGTTTTTCACTCATTTGAATCATAATGTATTATCTAAAAACATGCAAATTATATCTTTATATCCAGTTCAAATATTCCCATTTCATAATTTACCCATTGATCCTCATTCAAAGTTTTCCAGATAATAAAAGTGGAATCGAAGTATGTAACTCAAGACGATTGGTGTAGGTTGCAAAGTTGACAAGAGTACTATCATATATGATAGTTGTAGAAGATATCGTTGACAGGGAGATAATAATCCTGAAAATATTGCCCTTTTAGTTGAGAAATAGATGGGCACTTGAGGGCACTGTCTTAGAAAATACGAGATGGTCTCTTCTTCGTGGTCACACATCAGACATGCACTGGTGCTAGATTTGCAGATGGTACGAAGGTGTTTGTTTAACCCACGTCCCACAGTGTCCGGTTAGTGGGAGGTGGGATTTAGTTCTGTATTTCTGACTAAATAGTATGAATTCTCATTATATGTCGAGTAAGATGACTTACATGTTTTGTAGCAAATGAACACTCAGAACACTTGAAGGGATTATCGCTAGAATGATATCTCATATGTACAGTAAGATTACCTGCTTGTTTAGCAGCAAATGAACACTCTGAACACTTGAAGGGTTTCTCATCTGAGTGAGTTCTCATATGTATAGTAAGATGATTTGCCTGTTTTGCAGCATATGAACACTCAGAACACTTAAAGGGTTTCTCATCTGAGTGAGTTCTCATATGTATAGTAAGATGATTTGCCTGTCTTGCAGCAAATGAACACTCTGAACACTTGAAGGGTTTCTCTCTAGAGTGAGTTCTCATATGTACAGAAAGATGACCTGCACGTTTTGCAGCATATGAACACTCTGAACACTTGAAGGGTTTCTCACCTGAGTGAGTTCTCATATGTCCAGAAAGATTACTTGCGTGTCTTGCAGCATATGAACACTCAGAACACTTAAAGGGTTTCTCACCTGAGTGAGTTCTCATATGTCCAGAAAGATTACTTGCGTGTCTTGCAGCATATGAACACTCTGAACACTTGAAGGGTTTCTCTCTAGAGTGAGTTCTCATATGTACAGAAAGATGACCTGCACGTTTTGCAGCATATGAACACTCTGAACATTTGAAGAGTTTCTCTCCATAGTGAATCTTTTGATGTTCTATAAGTGTTCCCGAATATACTGCACTGAATGTACATTGTGAACACCTAAATGGTCTCACAGGCGGACTTTCACTACGAGACAGACCTAACGTCCTCTGAGAATCTTTTCCAGTCAAGTTATCTGAAGTATTAAAGTAGTTAGGTACTTCTGGGCTGCTATAATCTTGGTGTTGTTTTACATGTTCTACTAACTGAGTATCTGAGTAAACATGTTCAGCACAAACTGGACAGATAAAAACAGATGGTTTATCTGATTCAGATGTAAGTTCTTGTTTTATTGCACAATTTGATATTGTTTTATGTTCTTTGATGTGCTCCACAAAGAAGTCTTCTGAAAAGTAATGTGCTCCACACATTGGGCAGAGGAAACCGTTTGACTTTTCTGGGTTCTCCACTTGCTCTGATTTGATCTCTTGTTTACAGTCTTTAGACATTCTGAGGTATTGAAATATAAGAGATATATAAAGTACATTTAAAAAAAATTCAATCGTGATGGAATTTGGCATTGATAACGTGCCATTGATAAGGCACGTAATCAATGCCAAATTCCTTCACGATTGAATTTAAAATAATAAAAATCACAAATATTTGCCCAGTTAAACCGGGGGTATCCACTATCCAATGGTGAAAAATTGTGAAAAATGGTGAAAAATGGTGAATCAGGTTTCCAAATTGTAAAATTTCACCATTGTTCGCCATTTTTTCGATGTATATTTGCCTTCTAGTTTTAGTTTTGACCTGGTGTTATTACTATTCACTCTAAAACAATATTTCGTTATTAACTCAGATTTTGAGGATATAAAGAAACAATTAAACATGTGTTTGATTATAATATTTTCATTATTATATTTAAAATACGCTAAAGTTGATGCAGTAAAATGGCACGGATAAACACATATATATCGTCTCGCATTATATATAATAGTAAGATGGCTATTGGCCATGGTGAGAAATGTACATCGAAACTGGTCACTTTCGGTGAACATGGCAAGTAAGGTACATCAAAACTGGTAACTTTTGGTGAACATGGTGAGAAAGGTACATCAAAACTAATTACTTTTGGTGAACATGGTGAGAAAGGTACATCAAAACTAATTACTTTTGGTGAACATGGTGAGAAAGGTACATCGAAACTGGTCACTTTCGGTGAACATGCACATGGCAAGTAAGGTACATCAAAACTGGCAACTTTTGGCGAATATGGTGACAAAGGTACATCAAAACTGGCAACTTTTGTCTTTCAGTGAATATGGCGAGTAAGGTACATCAAAACTGGTAACCTTTATTGATCATTGCATGATGAGTAAGGTTCATCAGAACTGGTAATTTTTGGTGATCATGGTGAGAAACGTACATTAAATCTAGTAACATTTAGTGATCATGGGACATGGTGAGAAAGGTACATCAAAACTAATTACTTTTGGTGAACATGGTGAGAAAGGTACATCAAAACTGGTAACTTTTATTGATCATGATGAGTAAGGTACATAAAAACTGGTTACTTATAGCGAACATGGCGAGTAACATTCATAAAAACTGAGCTCTTGGTATTATCGTATAGTACGAGAAAACACATTTAATATTTAAATTTGATATTTTGGAAAAAAAACTAAAATGGTGTAAAATGGTGAAAAATTTTGAATGATTTTTATGGTGAATCGGGTTTCTAAATTGTAAAATTTCACTATTTTTCTCTATTTTTCACCATTGGATTATACCCCCTTTCGTAATTATATTTGGGCTGAGGAATCAAGTCGAATGAAATAATTTTATTGTAAAAAACAATTTATAAACTTTCGAGGAACAAATATCTAGATCTGCCCGATGTGATTATAATAGAACAGTTAAATTTGGAATAAATATATTTTATTCTGGGCCTTTTTAATTCATATAATCGATCAGACTATTTGCATCAGGCTAAAGAAATAAATTACTACTAGAAAATTATTAAAATAATCAAATAGTTAAAAGAACGTCATAAAAATCAGTGCCATATTACACAATAAAATCTGGTTTATAACAAAAAGGAGCAAAACAGCATAACATCACTTAAACTTTCAACCAAAAAAAGTTGAAAATGTACCGTTTAGACAAGTTCAACCTCCAAATGTTCAACCTCCAAATGTTCAACTTCCAAACATTTCACCACTTTCAACACAGTGAAACTGACATCCCACATAACACTCCCTACTGATCGCATAGTCCAACAGCGCCCCCCACTGTTCGTCATGTTTCAAAACATCAGGGTTACCAACCACAACTAACATAGCCTGACCCCGTGTTATGGCTACATTGAACCTCTTGGGGTTCTGAAGAAATCCTAATAATTTAACTTTTTCTGATGGTAATGAATTGTTGCTTCTAACAGTTGATATGATAATAATTGGTCGTTCTTGGCCCTGGAAATCTTCCACAGACGCAACTTTTATCTGACGAACATCAACATCCTTGATACTTTGCAACATCATGCGAGTCTTCTCAGCCTGCTTTCTGTAAGGGGTAATAACACCAATCTCAGACGAGGAGAAACCAGCGTTGGTAAAAAGCTTAATATAAGTCAGAACCTGTACAATTTCTGTTGGATTGTACAGAGAAGGATTATTGTTCTCCTTCATTTCTTCCCCTACAACTCCATGGAATATAAAGGGAACTTTAGGGTTAGGCAGGGATAAGTCCATGTTGACCACTCTGTTAACAAGGGAGTGTGGAGCGAAGGGTTCCAGCTCGTTATCGTAGAACAACTGAGAGGGGACTATCAATAACTCAGAGTGGGACCTGTAGTTTCTGATTAGTTTCGTCAACAGGATTGGGTCATAGAAGCTATTATCCCTGAACTGTTCCTTGCGTTCGTACACATCACAACTCATATACCGTTCCAGAAGCGACATACTCAAACCAAGATCCTCACACTGTCCATTCTTGATAACCGGACCTAATTGGTATGGATCTCCTGCAAGGATTGCTTGAGTTCCCGGTCCAGTGGACAGAGCGATTGGGAGTAAGACCTCAGGTTCTATTGCCTGGCCCGCCTCATCGATAAAAACATGGGTGAAATGTGATGTTCTGAGTTGTAATTTGTAGAGGTTCCCTGCAGTTACACACGTGGAGACAATGATACGTTTTAAAGCTGCTTCTTTAACCTCATCAGCTGGCATGGAGATAGCTTGTAGCTCTTCTGGAAGGGACTCTGTGAACCTGGACATTGAGTTGAGTCTCACTATATCTAACTGGCTAGACTGTTGGAGAAGGCGCTGCGCAATCAGGTCACACGCGCTGTTACTCGGTGCAGTTACAAGAATCCGGCAATCATCCTGCAGGTGAAAGATCTGTAGGATAGCCTCTACTATTGTGACTGTTTTGCCAGTACCTGGGGGACCGAAGAGAAGATAAGGAATTGGTCTCGCCTTTGCCTCAATCATATGAAGAACGGCCCAGGCTTGCTCCTTGTTCAATGATTTATTAAAGAGGTCCAATCTAGGTACATTGAAGTGAGGAGGTCTCACATTTACATCTTCAGGAAACAGCATACCTTCAGCTTTGATCTGAAAGATGTAGTCGATAGCGAGATGGCATCTTATGAAGGATGTCCTGCTGTGAGAGAAATGTACATTAACAGATTCAGCTGCATAGCTGTTGTGATATGATTCATCAAAACCGAGCATGACTTCATCTGTTCTATCAGCAATCTTGTGTATGTAACCCTCATACTTTACAGTGTTGTTTTCATGCTCAAGAACAACTCTATGTCCGATTAGAATGTTCAGCTTTGATTCAACTAAATTAGGAACTTTTAAGACTAGAAACCTTCCTCGTTTCATCAGACTTGTTTCGTAGATTGAATAATGTTTCATCTCTTCCTCAACAAATCTCTCTTCCATGTATAACAACTTGTGCATTATCACCTTGTAGTTCTTCTTCTTGAGCTCCTCCGCAAGGATTCGGTCCTCAGATGTTGACTCAACATCCTCTGGTATAGCATACACAGGAAAATGCTGAGGATAGAATCTAGGGTTTGTTCTTGCCGGTTTAAAGCCCGGAATGATTTGGCAGCCCTCCAAAAACGGTTCATCAACCCTTGTTCTCAAACATTTCTTAGTTCTAGGTGCTATTACATTAACATGAACTCTACGGCATATGTTGAACTGTTTACTATTAACAGATAAAGAGAAGATTACAGTTGTAGTGTGCTGACCAATATCAGGGTTTACGAGACCCAGTGTTATCTCCTCTGTTGCCTGAGGGTAGATATATCGAGGGAAGGGTGTCCCGCAGTTTAGAATACTGGTATCTGACACTGATATGTTACCCAGTTCGAATAGGATACGTTCGGAGTTGTTCTTCAGAGTGAACTGTAGCTGAGTTGTGTCTCCAGGATTGAGGTGTCCTATTCTGAGGGCGTGAGGAGTACAACTAATGCTGTCCTCCTTCTGTCCTCTATCACACTCTCTAGCGACGTAACTTAGACAAAACTTAGGAAGACGATACAACAGGAGATCTTCGTTTAACCCTTTTAGAGTGATGCTGGTTTGTTTGATCTCTATTGCCCGCCAACTGTAAATTGTTGTGAGATTCCTGTAGAAACACTCCACAGCTACTCCGCAAACAATATCGTTTGGTTGAGGGTTGTACCCTCTGGGACATAAACTTCTCAGGAAGTACGAGTTTTCTTCAAGCTCACATATTTTGGGTGTGACACGGAGAACGTGAGATGTAAACCGTCTCTTTCGTGTGTGAGACACTGATTTACCAATCACCATACCGTTAAATTCTTCAGTCAGAACATTCAACAGATCACCTTCTACAGGCCGAGGTACACAATGTTCTATCTTGATTGGTACACCGTTAACATACCCAAACTCTCCCCTTATCTTGTCCAGTTCACCAGACACTTCGTTCCTCTCAAGGGACATTCCCTCCACGATCTGGACTGATGTAGCGTTGTAAGCGTTGTCACCTTTCAGCACTTTGACACCCCGCACTTTACATCCTTTATCGGGAATCTCTCCGATGACAATCTTGTAGTCAAAGTAAATTTCATCGTCTATGATGCCGTAAGAAGAGAATGCACTGGTGACGACGCCCTCAAATTCTGTCATTGCCGGAGGTGAAAGTGGTAAAGGAGCACAAGGTCAAAATGATGGAAGTTAGTCTGATATGGCGTCACTGATCCAGTATATATGATTCTGTCATGGTGAACTGATCATAAAGGAGGGATGTGAGTTCCACATGTGATACGGAGCTAGATATAAATAGTAGTAATAATATACAGTAGACAGGAGCAAAATTAGAAGAAATTAGCAAAATTAAAAAACTTAATGGACATTTTATTAGAAATATGATTCCATTCTATAATATTAATGACGTGTTGACTCTTGTTTAATAGTGCATCGATAATTTTGTCATTCATAATTGTATTAATACAGCTAATAAAGATCATGCTATCGGCAGATGATTTAATTGTTTAACCAAGTCATCTACTGTGGTTACATTCAATGTATCTTTTCTAAAATTTATACTTATATCAGTAAGGGCTCGGTTTGGATTTGGAATCAGGGTTACGATATTTTAAACTTCCCATTTTGGGAAGACATAGGGCGTTTGTGTTTTAAAACTTAGTAAATCTTAAAAGAGCGCAACCAATTTGTCGTTTGTATGTGAAAAGATATAATCAGACAATGAAACAATATTAATTTCGGAGTTATATAAATTCTGATGTTATGATATAATGTATTTCGATATAAAAATTAAAACATCAACATGGTATCACAAGAAAAAAAACCTCCAAATCTACAGATAAATCTCTAAGTTTAACATTTTCTAAAAATTTGGCTAAAAGTCTTTGAAAAACTGAGCGCTACCAAAAAAGTTCGGACTACAAACTTTTAAATTTTCGGGTCATTAAAATTCTGCTACATACAACATATTTCAGGTATAATTGGACAAAAATGCTTCCGTAAGTTCGACTTTAAACTTAGATTTTGATAATCCTATCAACAGTACAGATGGACAGAGCGGAGATGAAAAATAAATTTTGAAAACCTTTAAAAATTGAACTGATAATAAATCGGACAGAAAACAACAGAAATGGAAAACCCCTGAACAGTCGCCTGGATAACTATACACACACACCAGTTAATACTGTAACAATAATATTATATATCATTATAAGCCTAAATATCTTAATACATCCAAAAAATTCATACCTCAAAATTTCATACCTCATAATTCAATTATTCGAGCAAAGTTATTGTATCAAAATTGTTAGCCACTCAAAAATGCATTGTTTTTAATATCCAATTAAATCAAACAAAGTTAACCTTAACCTTTCTAATTCAATTCATACTCGAGAAATTTAAATGAATTAAATGGGCTCAAAAACCAGGTAAAATTGTCAACTTCGTTCCTATTTACATTTTCTTAATAATAACTAAATAACATGTATTATTATTCGAATTGTGAGGGTTTTTAAGTTTCAAGTTTCAACAAGTGTATCTACATTCTACAGTCTACTCGGTAAATTACAATATCTTTTAACGGGTTTAGTTCGAAACTGCCTCATAGCAAAAAATAATCAGAACTTTTAAATGAAAAATTTCAAAACTTAATGGCACAAAATCATTATATAAATTTAAGTTTTCTTAAAAGGTTAGTTTAAAAAGTTTCTAGTGTATACTGTATAATATTGTATGAACAGTTACGTGGTTTATGAACAAGGTAATATGACCCGGTCAATTTTCCATTAATTGATCATAATTAATTACCACATTTGATAAATAATGACCCTCTGCAGTAGTGCACGATCATCGTCGCATAAACAGCACAAAATCCATAATAGGTAATTATGTATGATAATCTGAAGTAGATGATATAGTCAGTAAAGTCAGCATTCCAGAACGCACTTTGGAACACCGGAAAACAGGAGTTATGAGTGAAGAGATTCAGTTTAAGTGAAGAGCACAACATCATTCAGATTCCTTTCACACCCAAATTGAAGTCTAGCAGATATCCCAAACCGTTCATGTCAGGGGCCTGTAACTATGATAGCCACATTCCACCACATTCCACGTGTCAGTTCAGCCCTTGCTATTATAAATATCACGTACTCTTGGTACTTTAACGAACATTTCTTGCACTGTAAAAATCTTCCCCAACAATTATTACAAGTGAATCCTGTATCTCTCTTTAACACCTAATTAAACTGAGCACAAACAGCGTTTTAAGCGCCTGAGCTAGTTCAAACAGCGTCACTATAATACTCCATAGAGTTGTCCATAGCCATCCTGAAGCTGGCCTGGCTGCTGGCTACACTAGCTGGCATACTGCCAAGTGGCCGGCCCATCATGGAGTGCTGACTGTAAACACTGGCAAGTGACGCAATGCTGTCTGTTCTAGATAGTGGTCCGGCGGGTGGTGCGCCCGGCGCAGGTTGAGGTGGCATCTGGACGTGAGGCGCAAATCCGGACATTTGACTGCTGGGCTTGCCGGACGTGTACGAGTGGTATGATGGAGGTGGGGCCACACCCTTTTGTCCGTGTTGAGTTGTGCGATAAGACGGTGGTCCGGAGCCGGATGAGCCGGGACCAGGTCGTGGTGCGACCATGCCGCGCGGCGCTGAACGGGGCGAGGAGGATGACATGGTACCGGCAGAGCCCTGACTGCGAACTGACTGCGCTTTTCCAGCCCAGCTGTTGTAGGAACGATGTGATTGTGTTGGTTCGATTGATAGACCTGAAATTATAGAAGTGTGAAGAATTTGGATGAGTTATGATAAGAATGCAGATTAACCAAAGACATTAAAACTGTAACAAAATCAAATCAAGAATCAAAATGTGCATAATAGATTACTGCTGAGTGCAGATGCAAAACCTTGGCAATAAACAATAATTTATCCAAACTATCCTAGAATCAAAGCAAAGTTTTTTAATACCACCACGTGCACACCTTGCATGTCAATCAGCACACATACCTTGCATGTCAGTTTGCAGTCGGTCAGCACTGGCTGTTTTCATTTTGCTGCCGTCACCGCAGATGTAATAACACTGATCACTGAACTTCTCTGACTTATTGACAGTGTTCTGGATGTAACCGTTCTTTAACATGTTACTGGCAAAGCGCCGTGCTTCTTTGTGATCCGATAGCCCCTGTTGTAATGAGAGAATGTTACTTTTTATTCGCAATTAATAATTAATAATTAAATTATAGTTGCAAGTAATGTGGAATTCAATAATTTGATAGAATGTAGTTTAGTTCATACAGATCTTTTTTATTTATACAAATAACAAACCGCATATTATTATTATCATATTTAGTGCACAGTTAGTGCAGTAATTTCGCAAAACCAGATTATAGATTGTAGTGGTCAATAAATCACTATTAAGTGCAATTCAAGGAAAAATAAAGGATTATGATAATAACGTACCGAAATGTGTTCCTTTAGCCACTTTACCAGATCCTGGCCAATAAAGGCGTCCGGTATCGTTACTTTTAACCAAGTTCTCTCTTTTATCTCCAAGCCTGATGTAGTGTTGGGTCAGATATGAAACATTGTCATCATCGCCAGGTTCCTTCCTACTATTATACTTTAATGTGTCTCTTTTCTATAAATAACCACAGTTATCGTTTATTTAAAAACAGGCCCTTTGATTTTTATCTAGACCGCCTAATACAGCTCGTTTTATAGATAATACGCAAGTTATACATAGCAATTACAATCCATACGACCGTTGTTTAGACGTGAAATGAATAAGTAGTCCCTAGCGAATAAGCCCTTTCTTTGAAGTAAAGAGAAGTAAAGAAGTAAATATAGACCAAATGCGGTAAAAAATCCCAAGAACATAATATTATGTTCCTGATTAGTTCAGTGTTAAGGAAAGTGTTGATGTGTCAATTTTAGTGAAGTTCTCAGGCTATTAAGTAACTAGATCTCTCAAGAGAGTTGGCGAGTGAGGGTTACAAATCTTGTGCCGGTTGCGTAACGTCGAGTAAGGGTTTAAAGAGGCAGATATGTGAGGTATTTCATGTTTTACAGTGAATTCCCTGGATGAAAATTGTAATTTATGAATTAATATAGATGTCAGCCACATTCTTTACATACTACTAACTACATCCACATATTATTATAATCACAATGTTAAACTTAATGTACAGACTGGTAAACAGTCCACAAAAGCGCGTGTAACGGTGGTATTTACCCGAGGTTGGTTGTGCCATTGTGTGAGCCACATCCTCCATCTTACTGTAAACCGTGAGTGGTTGTGCTGGTTGCTGCTGACCTCTTATCGTGTCTCCCCCTATCTGGGGAGAGGAGGTATGTTAGGAATTTGAGATTGGTATTTTAGCATAAAAATAGGGGTGTAATAATTGTCCGAATACTATTTTTGTGCGTGCTATATTTATCTTTAATTTAACCACTAATGATCTCGTAGTACACTGAAATTAACTTATAAAACCTGCCCAGAAAAACAAACCTGTGAGTTAGCCGGAGACTCACTGCCAGTGGTAGAATACAGACTATAACTGGTCGGGTAGTAACTACCCTCATTAAAATTAAACCCAAAGTTCCCGGCCCCTTTCTGTTGCTGTTGGATCCACTGAGCTGTGGGGTCCAGAGTGTAGCTGAAAGTAGTATGGGAGCTGAAGATAGGGAAGGATGGGTGATGAGACGAGAAGATTTGTTGTCAATTTAACTTGGATCTTCTTCACGCAAAAATATTTTGTGAAGTGTTTTTTTACACCATAATTTTGTTTGGAAATAGAAAAACCGGTATAAATTCAATAAACACTTTCTTTCATTGAATCAAAAAATGGTTAAAAGTTTAAAAGTTTTGAAGCGATAAGCTTAAAGTGATAAGCGACAAAAGGCACAAATTAAGTTAACAAAGGGTTACCTGGCTATGGAAACGGTGTCGGCGTCAGTAAAGTCAGATTCGTGTAAGTCAACCATACTGTCCCTGTTTGTCTTTGCTGAAAATACGACGAATAAAACTTACGGAACAGATGTCATGAATAATTTGATATAACCTAGAAAGAGTAACAGATACTATAATACAAAGGCGCCATGTTGCTTGAGAAATGTTCAAGTGTTCGTGTTTATTTTCGTCTTGAGATATAAAAAGAGCATGAGGTCAGCTCTTTGAGCGTCCCCGCCGTCGTAAATCAAAACAGTCTTAGCGGAAATTGAAGTGAAATCACTATTTTAAATGGATCGTTTTAACTTGCAAACTTTTAAATATTGAGGATAGAAATCGAAGAGAAAATCAACTCAAACAATATAAAGTACCAAACAAAATATCTCGTGAACTTGGCAAACCCGAGCAAACTCAGCTCCTTAAATGTCTAATGGTCAAATTCTTTAAATTTTAGTAAGCAATAATAAATATGTGCAAGTAGCTTCGACCTACTAAATGTGTATGAAACTTAAAAGCGATTTAACGCCAATATATAGCAGCATAGATCATGTTGGATTTTTATCAAGCATTAATAATATATATTGAACGGCGGCTACGAGTGTGAGATGAATGATATTTTGCATTTAGCCAGGCTCGCTGCTATTTAAATTCGACAAACTTCTCTGGAGATTTATGACCAGGTATGACCTTAACACCAACCTACTAATTTCGAATCTCTATAATGGCATCCAAAGTTTGTTTTCGCGATGAAACTTATCGGTTTTTGCCGAGAAAACCACGCAAATTCTGGCTTAGAGAGAGAAGCTAGTTCTGCCAAGTACAAAGATTAAACTAAATAGTACCAAAAAAAGCAAAAACCTTAAATCAGGAACTTACCGACAACAAGTTTAATTGGTCCAGGTTTCTGGGCAATCTCCTGCAAGATCCTAGCTGCATCTCCATTACCAATATTCTCAAACGAGATCTCGTTAACATTCAGGATAAGATCGTTTGGAGATATCCTACCATCTGCTTCAACTGCTCCACCCTTGTATATCTGCCCCACGTAGATCCCCGGCATCGCTGTGGAATGTAACGTTACATTCTTTTTACTATTTCTAGTGCATTCTACATTTTGAAGACACTAAACATGTTAACTACAATGAAATATTACGGCAGTCATGCCACTGGAGCGTGCCCTTAAGTTAAAACTGTTCGTGAATTGGTTTAAAGGCGTTGCCAAACCACAGACACGACGAGGCTTTACAACGATAGTGCGGTCGTGGAATGTGTGGTTTTAACTATTTAACTGTTTTCAATATTATGAGACGAATTGGCGGTGCTCTTGAAATGTAATATATATGAAAGAGTATGGGCGTGAACATGATAATATGTAACATTTGAATCGAAAAATGTATAAACGAAAGGAATGTTTTTCCATAATAACTAGTCCAATGATTAGGTTAAGCATGACAAGAATTAGTCGAGAATGTCAAGAATTTTATGTCATCTCAATTTCCTAATCCTGAAATCAATTGATTAGACTCTATAAGAAACTGATGAATGACACTCAAATCTTGCAGTTTAGCAGTTTAAACCCAAAAAACCGTCCTGGTAACTGCCCAACAACTTATCAATCTGCCTGCAACTCACCACTATCATCAGAGTTACTGTAGATGCTAAACCCAAGGAAGGAACAAGCCTCCATGTCTAACGTAACCGTGATAATATTGAGGGAGGAGCTTGACTCTGTCATGCTGCTCAGTGACCCACACCGCATTGGGGGTTTCATGGTTTGCTTCTTCCGCTTCCGGCGTCGTTGTCTCTGTCGTGACTCTCTGAGGAGGGTTGGAGGTCAATCAGGTGTTAAAATATTTTACAGATTCAGAGGCTATCGATTGTCATTTTTGTTGTTGTTGGGGAATTTCTTTTTGAGCCGGAAAATTGAATAAAATTGTGCAGTATCGTTGAAAATTTTATTTCAACAGAAGTGTAAATGATAAAAGTAAAATTGTAACAGGTACGGACACACATACTGAAAAACAAACTGACAAGTAACGTACACCAAATGGTCCGGTGGAGGTTGAATTACAATAATTTCACCCGTCATTTTAGGTCCTACTGTGTAAAACAAGATGAGTAAATTGAGTTTAATCGGTCAAATTGCGTAAATCGAGCAAATTTCGCAAGAGAAATTAGCAAATATCAAGCTGCACCTTGCGCAAGTGCATTTCAAATGGAGCAAATCGAATAAAGATTTAAGAACCGGAAACACCCTACGAATAAACCGAATCATGATATTTTGCAGAAGAAGACAATTGTCAGTCTAAAACAGAATATGATCTAAGTCTACATGACGAAATTTAAAATATGTAGAGTCACCTTTCTAACTCTAGAAAGTTACTCTCCGTAGATTTTGGCGGGAAATTGAATAATCTGCTCGACGGCCTTACAGTAGACGGAGAACAACGAGGCAACTTGAGGAATGTAAATTTTCTATAAGCGATATAACTTGCGGGCATGAGTTTTCGAGGTTATTAGTCAATTTATAATGAATCTTGAAAAGAACGAAAGCCTTATCAGTTTTAAATAGAACTAGTTACAATGTATCAGAAAAAGGTCACGTAGATTATAAACAGCCTCCTAAGTCCAAATTCTAAAAATAGCATATTATAGAAAACACAGGGTCTCGTCGGTCAAGAACGACCAAGAATGTCAAACTGCGTAAATTAAGGAATTGAAATACAACTTATTGAATATTAACTTATTTGTGATTTTACAAGATCATGCTCAGAATCGAAAACTGACACAAAACTATTAAGAGTTCAACGAAAAATGATATGTGTGTTACGTAACATTCCTTATAGACTTTGGTGTGTTAATCAGAGTAAAAGCTAAGGCCAAAAATTTACAGGTAAATTATTACAGATAAAAGTGAATAAATTTACATTTACTTGAGTTATAGTCAAACTGAAACTTACTGAAACCGTTACATATAATGTTCCCTTCACACACAAACACGTACCCTCGTAAAATTATGACGTTTTTAATCGATTAAACACGATTAAAGTTAATCGTATAACGTAGTGCACAAAGTACCGTCACCCTATCAACATTAAAACAACAAACTGAAAACACAACCATAGATTAACCAAACTAAATTAACCAACTCAAAATAATGTAAACTAAATTAAAACTCACCCAACATAACCTAAACTAGACAACAAAGTGTAACTGCAAACAAGAAACTAAATTACAAGATCACAGACACAACAGTCGCCGCCCCACAGTTACAACTCAATAAAACTATGATAAAGTTACCCGTGTAAAACTCAGTATGTATGAACACCAGGTGTGTTATATAGAGTAATATACCAGCAGCAGCTAATGGGGCACGCATTATACTACCATCAAATATAGGATTTGTTGGAGAGTCAGAGGGATAATGGGTATCAAATAGCTGGAATATAACAGAGTTTCTCCGTAATATGTGGCGGATATTTTAGATTATAGTGCGTTATTAGGAGGTTTTGAGAGCCATTATGAACATTAAAATCTATTTAAGTGCTACTATTTTTGTGCCGGCTGCAAGCTTGATTTAGTACATGTATTTTTAAAGAGTAAAAATAAATACAAGCCTGGTGTATTTAAATAACACTTGTAATAGTTTCGTTGGCTACAAATTCAGCGTCAAATATCAGTTGCGGTAGACATACTAGACAAAAAAATGAGACATTCCGTAACACAGAAATAGACGTTTTGACACCTTTAAAGTCAATACAGCGAGAGTTGAAAACATCAGACATGTGCAGTTAACCCTGTTAAGTCTACGATGCAATGTACTAATTTGGGTGTTATTGAAAGAAAACTTGGGCACACTCAAGCTCAGTGTTCAATGTATAAGAAAAAATGAGAAAATCTATCAATGCAGGAAAATAAAAACTCCTATAAACTTTGTAGTTGATGAACACGTACTAAAAAAGCTGTAAAAAGACACTCAAAGTGTATTTCATGAGCAATAAAGATCAAGAACAAATAAGCCGATGCAATGGCTACACAACGAAGGAGAAATTTCACAGCTCTTTGAACGTGAGCTGAGTGTTAAACACGATCAAAATATAGAAAATATAGCTTGGCGCGCATAGTGTAATGCTTGATGCGAGATCCTACTTTAAGAACGAATAGATAGCGGTTGTTTAAATAACCAATATCGGCTGAATGTGTGGTTTTATCGCGCATAAAACTTGGATTTTAGTCGGATCCCAACCGTTCTAAAAGGCTATCTCGTTAGCTTTTCGTGTTAAAAGCGATTTCTCAACGGTTATCACCTCTCTAGATGATTCTTAAAACATTTGGACACTATTGCATTTTTGAAAAAAATGCAATAGTGGCGTTTTCGGCCACACCCTTTTTCAGGGTTTCGCGGTCAGTCGAATTTTTGTATTTCAGCCCAGGAAGGTCTTAAAGACTATTCCGATACACCAAAATGTGCCTAATAGCCACATTTATATACAACTTATGAAGCAACATATACCTTAAAATGCTTCGTTTCGGAAATATGGCCGAAAAACGGTTTTTGGCTTGACGCAGTTCATAATTTCCGTGATTTTTGGCATTTCAGCCCAGGAAGGTCTTAAAGACTATTCCGATACACCAAAATGTGCCTAATGGCCATATTGATATACAACTTATGAAGCAACATATACCCTAAAAGGCTTATTTTCGGAAATGTGGCTGAAAAACGGATTTTTGCCGAGCGAAAAATGACAATATTCACAAATGGGCTATTGGACTGTTAACTAGAAAGGTCTTAAAGACTCATGAGCAACATTTGTCACAAGATGTAAGATGACTCACTTTGTGTCCAGAAACTCCTACAAAAATTGGAGAATGATTTACTTTATTGGGCATCTCTCTTAATCATAATGGGCCAAGCCAGCAGCATATTTGTGTCTTACGAAAGGGCAATTTTTCAAAATTACGGTTTCTTAAGGTCAAAGGATCGGCCGCTAACAGCGAATTGTTTGCAATTGCCGACTCATGCACGTCATATAGTTATACTGAAAAACGCTCACTTTAGGAGTCATCAGTAAATAAGTTTAACTACTGCATGATTTGTGAAAACTCCAACAATTAATTTTCATTGGCACCAATTTAGCCAAAATGTAATGACCAGAATTCAACTTTTGATTTATTTCCTGATTCCATGAAACCATGATATATGTACCAAGAATACCGGGCCTAAAATAAATCGGCACTGGATCCGGGCCAGACTGTTGCTTGACCGCTGACCAGTACCCCACTTTATAATTATGATTGATTTCGCTGCCTCGACCAATATTGGTCTGTAATCCCTGGATTGAGATCTGTTGGCTGCAGTTAAATTTAGCTAATTTCCTATAATACCGCAGTGGTTTGGTTCCCACTTCAGAATGACCACATATTCTTTTTTTCAGTCGCATAGATTTTCCCATCGTATGATAATGATATTGCGTGTCATTCCCTCGTTTTTTAATCAAGTGGTGACTGGCTAGTTCTTCTATTATTATAGCTGTGAGCTGCCTCAAGATCTTATCTGGGGCATGGGCTATATATATATATATCCTCGAACAAGTAGGTACAGCATGCCATCTGCAAAGCAACAACTCTAAAATATAAAACACGGCGGAGGTATAAGACCCAACGTATGGGTACTGACTTTTGGCCCACCCTGTATAACAGAAGGTCTCGAGATGCTGATTTAGCTATTGAGGTTTCACATGTGAAATTTTTCCAGCTTTGGGTAAAGTGGACTTTAGAGCGGGGAGGGGATCAAAATCTGAACGATCTCTTACTTACGGGACACTACGGATCTCGGGCCTAATACTAATAGCTGGTTTTTAATGAGAGGCTGGAGTCTGGACCTAGATGGTCAACGTGAGGATAGCTTGAGGATTTAGGATGCTATGCCTGCCTTTCATGGGGTTTTGTAACCCCGAAAGCTGGTATATCTCATCTCACTTAACCTTGGTTACATCCCGTGCATGTTTAATTCCTGTTTAATTTAATTCCTGTTTAATTCCCGTGCTGTTTCGAATATATAATTAGATTTAAAAGTCCAATATCAAGCAAAAAAGTCTGATCTCCGGTACTGATGTTACACTTACATGATTTCCGACGCAAGGATCTCCGAAGTCCGATCTTAAAGTTGGATCTCAGAGCCAAAAAGAGGAACCTAAGCCTTGGTTCCTCTCTTTGAGAGTCAAACAGGAAATTCGGTGTTATCAACTCAAACTCGGATTCGTAGCACAATTGAAAAACCAAAGAATAAAAATCTTAATGAATTTCCCGACATCCTAAAATTAATATCAGGTCGTATTCGGTTCAGTGGCCCAAACTCCAATAGGTTACAAGACTTAAGTTCAAGTCGAGGAACACTTTGATTCAGCATGATCCTTGACTAGTTGGATTTTTCCCATACCATACAGTTGTTATCTACTAATCACTCCTAAACTGAACGTTTTAGATTCGAATCTCGAACCCTGCCATTCGGCCAAGAAATCTTAATCTGAAGTTCTAGAATTACAGTTCTAATGTTCTAGTACTAATGTATTAGTGCCCTAGATAAGATGTCGAGGCAGCTGTAACAACAAAAGAGACAGCCAGTAACCAATTGATAAAAAAACGAGGGAATGACACACATTATCATACGATGGGAAAATATATGCGAACCAAACCACTGCACTGCGGTATTACTATTATGGTAAATGAGCTAAATTAAACTGCAGCCAACAGATCTCAATCCAGGGATTACAGACCAATAATGGTCGAGGCAGTGAAGTCAATTATAATTATAAAGTGGGGTACTGGTCAGTGGTCAAGCAACAGTCTGGCCCGGATCCAGTGCCAAATTATTTTGGGTCCGGTATTCTTGGTACATATATCATGGTTTCATGGAATCAGGAAATAAATCAAAAGTTGAATTCTGGTCATTACATTTTGGCTAAATTGGTGCCAATGAAAATTAATTGTTGGAGTTTTCACAAATCATGCAGTAGTTAAACTTATTTACTGATGACTCCTAAAGTGAGTGTTTTTCAGTATAACTATATGACGTGCATGAGTCGGCAATTGCAAACAATTTGCTGTTAGCGGCCGATCCTTTGACCTTAAGAAACCGTAATTTTGAAAAATTGCCCTTTCGTAAGACACAAATATGCTGCTGGCTTGGCCCATTATGATTAAGAGAGATGCCCAATAAAGTAAATCATTCTCCAATTTTTGTAGGAGTTTCTGGACACAAAGTGAGTCATCTTACATCTTGTGACAAATGTTGCTCATGAGTCTTTAAGACCTTTCTAGTTAACAGACAACAGTCCAATAGCCCATTTGTGAATATTGTTATTTTCGCTCGGCAAAAATCCGTTTTTCAGCCATATTTCCGAAAATAAGCCTTTTAGGGTATATGTTGCTTCATAAGTTGTATATCAATGTGGCAACAACGAGGCAACTTGAGGAATGTAAATTTTCTATAAGCGATATAACTTGCGGGCATGAGTTTTCGAGGTTATTAGTCAATTTATAATGAATCTTGAAAAGAACGAAGGCCTTATCAGTTTTAAATAGAACTAGTTACAATGTATCAGAAAAAGGTCACGTAGATTATAAACAGCCTCCAAATTCTAAAAATAGCATATTATAGAAAACACAGGGTCTCGTCGGTCAAGAACGACCAAGAATGTCAAACTGCGTAAAATAAGGAATTGAAATACAACTTATTGAATATTAACTTATTTGTGATTTTACAAGATCATGCTCAGAATCGAAAACTGACACAAAACTATTAAGAGTTCAACGAAAAATGATATGTGTGTTACGTAACATTCCTTATAGACTTTGGTGTGTTAATCAGAGTAAAAGCTAAGGCCAAAAATTTACAGGTAAATTATTACAGGTAAAAGTGAATAAATTTACATTTACTTATGTTATAGTCAAACTGAAACTTACTGAAACAGTTACATATAATGTTCCCTTCACACATAAACACGTACCCTCGTAAAATTATGATGCTTTTAATCGATTAAACACGATTAAAGTTAATCGTATAACGTAGTGCACAAAGTATCGTCACCCTATCAACATTAAAACAACAAACTGAAAACACAACCATAGATTAACCAAACTAAATTAACCAACTCAAAATAATGTAAACTAAATTAAAACTCACCCAACATAACCTAAACTAGACAACAAAGTGTAACTGCAAACAAGAAACTAAATTACAAGATCACAGACACAACAGTCGCCGCCCCACAGTTACAACTCAATAAAACTATGATAAAGTTACCCGTGTAAAACTCAGTATGTATGAACACCAGGTGTGTTATATAGAGTAATATACCAGCAGCAGCTAATGGGGCACGCATTATACTACCATCAAATATAGGATTTGTTGGAGAGTCAGAGGGATAATGGGTATCAAATAGCTGGAATATAACAGAGTTTCTCCGTAATATGTGGCGGATATTTTAGATTATAGTGCGTTATTAGGAGGTTTTGAGAGCCATTATGAACATTAAAATCTATTTAAGTGCTACTATTTTTGTGCCGGCTGCAAGCTTGATTTAGTACATGTATTTTTAAAGAGTAAAAATAAATACAAGCCTGGTGTATTTAAATAACACTTGTAATAGTTTCGTTGGCTACAAATTCAGCGTCAAATATCAGTTGCGGTAGACATACTAGACAAAAAAATGAGACATTCCGTAACACAGAAATAGACGTTTTGACACCTTTAAAGTCAATACAGCGAGAGTTGAAAACATCAGACATGTGCAGTTAACCCTGTTAAGTCTACGATGCAATGTACTAATTTGGGTGTTATTGAAAGAAAACTTGGGCACACTCAAGCTCAGTGTTCAATGTATAAGAAAAAATGAGAAAATCTATCAATGCAGGAAAATAAAAACTCCTATAAACTTTGTAGTTGATGAACACGTACTAAAAAAGCTGTAAAAAGACACTCAAAGTGTATTTCATGAGCAATAAAGATCAAGAACAAATAAGCCGATGCAATGGCTACACAACGAAGGAGAAATTTCACAGCTCTTTGAACGTGAGCTGAGTGTTAAACACGATCAAAATATAGAAAATATAGCTTGGCGCGCATAGTGTAATGCTTGATGCGAGATCCTACTTTAAGAACGAATAGATAGCGGTTGTTTAAATAACCAATATCGGCTGAATGTGTGGTTTTATCGCGCATAAAACTTGGATTTTAGTCGGATCCCAACCGTTCTAAAAGGCTATCTCGTTAGCTTTTCGTGTTAAAAGCGATTTCTCAACGGTTATCACCTCTCTAGATGATTCTTAAAACATTTGGACACTATTGCATTTTTGAAAAAAATGCAATAGTGGCGTTTTCGGCCACACCCTTTTTCAGGGTTTCGCGGTCAGTCGAATTTTTGTATTTCAGCCCAGGAAGGTCTTAAAGACTATTCCGATACACCAAAATGTGCCTAATAGCCACATTTATATACAACTTATGAAGCAACATATACCTTAAAATGCTTCGTTTCGGAAATATGGCCGAAAAACGGTTTTTGGCTTGACGCAGTTCATAATTTCCGTGATTTTTGGCATTTCAGCCCAGGAAGGTCTTAAAGACTATTCCGATACACCAAAATGTGCCTAATGGCCATATTGATATACAACTTATGAAGCAACATATACCCTAAAAGGCTTATTTTCGGAAATGTGGCTGAAAAACGGATTTTTGCCGAGCGAAAAATGACAATATTCACAAATGGGCTATTGGACTGTTAACTAGAAAGGTCTTAAAGACTCATGAGCAACATTTGTCACAAGATGTAAGATGACTCACTTTGTGTCCAGAAACTCCTACAAAAATTGGAGAATGATTTACTTTATTGGGCATCTCTCTTAATCATAATGGGCCAAGCCAGCAGCATATTTGTGTCTTACGAAAGGGCAATTTTTCAAAATTACGGTTTCTTAAGGTCAAAGGATCGGCCGCTAACAGCGAATTGTTTGCAATTGCCGACTCATGCACGTCATATAGTTATACTGAAAAACGCTCACTTTAGGAGTCATCAGTAAATAAGTTTAACTACTGCATGATTTGTGAAAACTCCAACAATTAATTTTCATTGGCACCAATTTAGCCAAAATGTAATGACCAGAATTCAACTTTTGATTTATTTCCTGATTCCATGAAACCATGATATATGTACCAAGAATACCGGGCCTAAAATAAATCGGCACTGGATCCGGGCCAGACTGTTGCTTGACCGCTGACCAGTACCCCACTTTATAATTATGATTGATTTCGCTGCCTCGACCAATATTGGTCTGTAATCCCTGGATTGAGATCTGTTGGCTGCAGTTAAATTTAGCTAATTTCCTATAATACCGCAGTGGTTTGGTTCCCACTTCAGAATGACCACATATTCTTTTTTTCAGTCGCATAGATTTTCCCATCGTATGATAATGATATTGCGTGTCATTCCCTCGTTTTTTAATCAAGTGGTGACTGGCTAGTTCTTCTATTATTATAGCTGTGAGCTGCCTCAAGATCTTATCTGGGGCATGGGCTATATATATATATATCCTCGAACAAGTAGGTACAGCATGCCATCTGCAAAGCAACAACTCTAAAATATAAAACACGGCGGAGGTATAAGACCCAACGTATGGGTACTGACTTTTGGCCCACCCTGTATAACAGAAGGTCTCGAGATGCTGATTTAGCTATTGAGGTTTCACATGTGAAATTTTTCCAGCTTTGGGTAAAGTGGACTTTAGAGCGGGGAGGGGATCAAAATCTGAACGATCTCTTACTTACGGGACACTACGGATCTCGGGCCTAATACTAATAGCTGGTTTTTAATGAGAGGCTGGAGTCTGGACCTAGATGGTCAACGTGAGGATAGCTTGAGGATTTAGGATGCTATGCCTGCCTTTCATGGGGTTTTGTAACCCCGAAAGCTGGTATATCTCATCTCACTTAACCTTGGTTACATCCCGTGCATGTTTAATTCCTGTTTAATTTAATTCCTGTTTAATTCCCGTGCTGTTTCGAATATATAATTAGATTTAAAAGTCCAATATCAAGCAAAAAAGTCTGATCTCCGGTACTGATGTTACACTTACATGATTTCCGACGCAAGGATCTCCGAAGTCCGATCTTAAAGTTGGATCTCAGAGCCAAAAAGAGGAACCTAAGCCTTGGTTCCTCTCTTTGAGAGTCAAACAGGAAATTCGGTGTTATCAACTCAAACTCGGATTCGTAGCACAATTGAAAAACCAAAGAATAAAAATCTTAATGAATTTCCCGACATCCTAAAATTAATATCAGGTCGTATTCGGTTCAGTGGCCCAAACTCCAATAGGTTACAAGACTTAAGTTCAAGTCGAGGAACACTTTGATTCAGCATGATCCTTGACTAGTTGGATTTTTCCCATACCATACAGTTGTTATCTACTAATCACTCCTAAACTGAACGTTTTAGATTCGAATCTCGAACCCTGCCATTCGGCCAAGAAATCTTAATCTGAAGTTCTAGAATTACAGTTCTAATGTTCTAGTACTAATGTATTAGTGCCCTAGATAAGATGTCGAGGCAGCTGTAACAACAAAAGAGACAGCCAGTAACCAATTGATAAAAAAACGAGGGAATGACACACATTATCATACGATGGGAAAATATATGCGAACCAAACCACTGCACTGCGGTATTACTATTATGGTAAATGAGCTAAATTAAACTGCAGCCAACAGATCTCAATCCAGGGATTACAGACCAATAATGGTCGAGGCAGTGAAGTCAATTATAATTATAAAGTGGGGTACTGGTCAGTGGTCAAGCAACAGTCTGGCCCGGATCCAGTGCCAAATTATTTTGGGTCCGGTATTCTTGGTACATATATCATGGTTTCATGGAATCAGGAAATAAATCAAAAGTTGAATTCTGGTCATTACATTTTGGCTAAATTGGTGCCAATGAAAATTAATTGTTGGAGTTTTCACAAATCATGCAGTAGTTAAACTTATTTACTGATGACTCCTAAAGTGAGTGTTTTTCAGTATAACTATATGACGTGCATGAGTCGGCAATTGCAAACAATTTGCTGTTAGCGGCCGATCCTTTGACCTTAAGAAACCGTAATTTTGAAAAATTGCCCTTTCGTAAGACACAAATATGCTGCTGGCTTGGCCCATTATGATTAAGAGAGATGCCCAATAAAGTAAATCATTCTCCAATTTTTGTAGGAGTTTCTGGACACAAAGTGAGTCATCTTACATCTTGTGACAAATGTTGCTCATGAGTCTTTAAGACCTTTCTAGTTAACAGACAACAGTCCAATAGCCCATTTGTGAATATTGTTATTTTCGCTCGGCAAAAATCCGTTTTTCAGCCATATTTCCGAAAATAAGCCTTTTAGGGTATATGTTGCTTCATAAGTTGTATATCAATGTGGCCATTAGGCACATTTTGGTGTATCAGAATAGTCTCTACGACCTTCCTAGGCGGAAATGCCAAAAATCACAGAAATTATGAACTGCGTCAAGCCAAAAACCGTTTTTCGGCCATATTTCCGAAACGAAGCATTTTAAGGTATATGTTGCTTCATAAGTTGTATATAAATATGGCTATTAGGCACATTTTGGTGTATCGGAATAGTCTTTAAGACCTTCCTGGGCTGAAATACAAAAATTCGACTGACCGCAAAACCCTGAAAAAGGGTGTGGCCGAAAACGCCACTATTGCATTTTTTTCAAAAATGCAATAGTGTCCAAATGTTTTAAGAATCATCTAGAGAGGTGATAATCGTTGAGAAATCGCTTTTAACACGAAAAGCTAACGAGATTCCGTTTCGTCTCTGACTATTTGAGACAGTTCTTCGATTAAAATACACAATTTCTGATCTCAAGACGAAGTTTCTAGAACAGGCTGTGCAGAACTAGAAACGCACCAAGTTACTACAAAGACTATTTAGAACTAATGCCGGTGACTGTTTTGATCTAATAAGCAAGGCAAACGTACTGAATAGAACTAAGTACCTAGCTGGTGTCATGTTGAATATATAGCTAAATACCTAACTACGTAACTAGTTTATAATGCAATTAGAATTTGAATTGGAATCAAATTTGTATGTATCAAATAAAATGATGAAATTAAGTATAGCCAATATAAATGTCGTATCGATAGAAACAACATCACATTCAGGAATAAAGAAAAGCGAATTGCAGAGAGTCTGACAGAATGTCTTGAGTCACAGTGACACACGTCATCTACCCAAATGATATCTACAATTAACTCCAGGAAAAGGCTGCATGATGCTAAAACGGGACAAATTTACCGCTCATTTCAGCTTTGCAATGTCAGAAGCAAATTGAGAAACGAAATTAACAACACCAACACTTAAATATATTTATAAAACGAGCACTAAACATTTGAGAGGAGCTGATCAGAGGAATTACAAGAATGTGATTATATTACGTGTATACTGTAGAGGTACACACAAAAACAAAAAGAACTTGAACGCAAATAATATCCGGTAAAATTTAGTGATATAACAACCAAATCAGAGTGAAATTAGAGGCAAATTATGTTTTTTTTTTCAGAGCGAAATCAGAATGGAATTATGTTTCCCCAGAGTGAAATCAAACTTGGAATTAAGCTTTTCAGTGCTCTACACTGCTGAATTAACACTCTGTCTTGTGGAAGCTGACGAAGGATTAATGGATTAAGAGTGTGGCACCGGACGACTTAAAGAGGAGAGAGGAGGGGAGAGAGGGGGATGTGAAAATGTAAATATTTAATATACCGACCAATTTAACAAGCACGCCACAAAGCAAACACTCCCAATATTACCTGATTCTTAACCGCTACTCACATGATATAAAATAATATGTGCAGTAAGCATTGTAATCAAAGGTGTATGTGGCATATAATATACTGTGATCAGGTTTATTCAAAGAATAAGCGGTTAGTTATTATAAAGCGGCTGAAAGTTAGAATAAACTCCAGGATCATGGACACGAAGTGCGGGGACATATTTGTGGAATAATATTTTGAGTGGCATGTTTGAGAAGGTGAACCGCACGGAAAAGAATTAGAGGGGAGCGGTGAAGTTGAGGGGAATACAGTTCCAGAGAAGCGAATCGAGAGCTTAGCGAGGAAACGTGAATCTGTTAAATGTACGAGAGGTGTTCAGTGTTCACCATATATGTTGTGTGACATTGTGTACGGGTGTATTTATTTTGTGAAAATATAATCAAATTTTAAGGAATCTTAAAATTGTTGGAAACGTGGAGGAGAATTAGTAATGATCACGTGACCTATATTGCAGTGTCAGAGTTACTGTTACAGTGATGTCACGGTGGCATGCCCGATACGGACATGATGATTGGCGGGGGTAGGAAGTGAAAGTGGGTGTCTGGAAGTGAGCAGTGAAAGTATGCAGGAGTGAATATTACGTGATGTAAAAAACAGCAAGTAGCTCTCTTTTTTGTATGTAAAGAATTGGGAAACTTTCATGTAAAAGTTAGTCACGCACCGTAATCACTATTTCACTAGAAGCTTCCAACTGTATTTTAGTAGAAATAAAATTATGCGCTTAAAAATTATATGATTATGAATTTTTGTCATAAAATTTCCGAAATTGCTATAATTTCTTATTCTTAATTTATCTCCTTCAATTGCTTTCGTAAAAGCATAAAACTGTAAAGTTTCACTTGCGCTGATGATTGATATCTATTTGATCTGAATTTTTGATTCATCATTATAAATTGTTATTTGTAAAGAGTATCGACAAAACTCCAGTTTCCACTGAAATATAGTTCTGATTTGTCAACCAAAGTCCAACATCTGCATGTATTGTATTCTACAAGTGCAAGCTAGGGAGGGTTCGCCAACTAGGTGCCATTTATAAAAAGGAAATTACTTAACTGTAAAACAATCAAGTTATACATTGACTTGTCATCCTGGCTGCCCAAGTGACAACAGCAGTTATTATAACAGACATCAGTTAACATCGTTTATATTCTGCAGAAATTATCTAGAAACTCCCAAATTATCCGGAGAAAAGATTGGAATGTTTGGACGTAAAGGAAACAGTTTACGTGAGTTACTTATACGGATTAACCAAGATGGGACAATAAACCAATTCATCTGCAGAAATCAGATGATTTCCGCAGACTGCAGAGATCACGGCAAGACCAAATTTGATATCAGGAAAGGACCAAGAACGGAAACTGAAGACAGAGGGACACCAGTCCCGACACTTGGTGCGGAAATGTAGTTAGCTCGGGCGAAGGACTGTGCCAGGTAACGGGGTACCACAACACTACCTTAGCTCGATATCATCTTGTGATGAAATTAATATCATTTAATTGTTAACACATTTATCTGGAGTCGTCTGTGTTTTGTGCTGCAGACTCAAGACAACAGCATTTTGACACAAGAAGCCCTCACGACCTCACACTGAAACTATTCAAACAGCACTTAAAACAAGTCGAGTAACTAACTAAAGAGTCAGTCCGCCAACTCTCACATTCTGCGACAATAAAAAGCGGACGAGAGCAGAACAGAATGTAGCAAAAGAGCCCCTGACCGAAATAATTTTCAAATATATCAAATTCCCAAACTAATGCAATATAATGGTTGTAGCTCAATGTCCAGGGTTGAACGAGGTATCAACTTACGCTCAGGACGGAGGTGAGGGGTGTCATATATTTAATTATAAATACAATGGAGGGATCAGAGCCGGGGCTTGAGTTGTCATGACGATCTTGAAGGAGAGTCGGGGTGATCATCGGTAGAAAGGTGGTCTTTCTGATTTAGTAAATTTAAACATATTTGGTCTAAGTTATACTGAGTTGTGATATTATATTCGGGATTTTTATTCAATATAATTAGATCCCGGAACGGAGTGCTATTTGGAATCTGGATCAGAAGCCGGGGATTTTGCAGAAGGAATGTAAGTTGTGATTACGGAGTCGCCAAACAGTTGCACTTCTAAGTTAATCAAGTGTGTATCCAATTGGATTCGCTCGACACCAAAAAACACAGCTGCAATGAAATTAAGATAATAAAGTATTTAATCTAAGTAAGGACTCAGATTATGTTTTATATGGGAAATAAGAACCCAGAAAAATATAAAGAAAGAGGACTCGGCTGTTACGGACCAGTGGAGATGTTTTTAAAATATCATGCAGAGCACAAACAAAAGCAAATATGAAACAAACGGGTTCTTAAAATGACTCACGCAGTCCAACATAAGAGTCTGGTAATTACACCCAGGAATTTGGTAAGAAATTTACGGAATTACCACTAAAATTCCGGTTATTCATCGATTAAAACAGACATATTATTCGCATATCATTAACATATCTTACCTTGATCTCTCCTCGTCACTGTCGACTACCGAAACACTCTCGGAAGTTGACTCTATTTCGCTGGACATGACGGAGCTTGTGTCGCTGAATATCGAACTAGCGTCGGAGTCGTCATTATACCCAGACCTTGGAGAGGTATGTTTGAATAAATAATTATTCAAAATTATCAATGATATATTAAATTAAACCTCACACAAGACCATGTGGGGGCAGACACTGCGGTACCTGTAACATCATATCTCCACATCCATCAATAACAGTCAATGGACAGCGAGCCAAAGCAGTGACTGGTACATGTGTCAGCTACAATGTTGTATACCTCTTCAGTTGCCAACTTTGTAACATGTGTTATGTAGGAAGAACGGTGCAGCCCCTCAGGGCACGAGTAAACGAACATCGCGCCCATTACTACAAACTCATTTCGGACAATACGTTTGTCCCTGAAGAAAACGACGACGGATTCAGCTTGGGTAAACACCTTGTAGAAGTTCATAACATGAAACAACGTGACAATTTTAACCAGGCTTATAAAGTGTCAATTCTCAGTAATAGTAGCCCAAGAACTCTAGAAGTGGATGAACACCGTTATATTCAGAAACTTAGAACTATACGTCCATTGGGGCTCAATGCCATGGACCCGTTTGGGATTCCATTATTGGATTTATCTTAAATGTTTTCTATTGCATTGGGGCACAAGAGTTATGTTTTTAAAAAATATTCATATCGTTTTTAGTTGTGTCATTTCATTTCCAATGTTACACTTTGTAGGAACTGATATTAACCGAGTTTCTGATTCAGGATGTTACTGAAGATAGTAATGAAAATGTTTTAACGCCTCAGTACTGTGTATTACTACAGCTCAACCTGCTCAGTCTGACTATTTGGGAATTTAAACTCTTGAAATTTTCATTATAATCAATCAACCCGATGTATGCTCAAAAGGAATTTTCATAAGAGTCACAAATAGAAATTTGCCATAAGATCTATCTTAAGAATCGCACGATTGCATAGTTTCAAGCCACTTCATTTCACTCTCTACCACAACTCATGATATTTCCACACCCCACTACTTAGTCAAGCTACTCAACATTTAGTATATTATTCAAATCACTGACATTATTTACCTAACACATCATATATTCAAGTTGCTCACTATAGTTAAAATTTACCGACAACTCCTCCAGACCACTTGTGTTTAAGGTGCCAGCAAGATGACCGGTTTTTGTTGACAAATAGTCTCCACGACTACGAGTCGAACGACCCTCAGTTTATCCAGCTGAAACTCAGCTCTGGATACCAATGACAGATGATTTCCGTTATATTTACCCTATTTTCCCTGCTCGTTTTAAGCGGCTAGTCATTATTATTCCTGCTATACAGCCCGTTATAAGTAGGTTAACCCGTTAGCACGTCTAACACCAAGTAGCTAGGGTCTCGTGGAGACCTGGGCTGATAGTGACCCAATACAGGAGGGGAGGGGGCACAATGACCGTCCCCTCCTACTAATCATAACCGCAGGGAAGGTGTTTAACTTGAGGTGGGACAGGGCTTATCCGCAGCTGTAAGTGAGCCATGAGGTGTCCAGGGCGAGGAGGGTTACATTGACTAATGACTGTTGGTACCAGGGTGGTGTTTTAATTATATCCACAAACACCAAAACTTAATGAGTAGTGACTGGGAGTGTTTTATGATATTTTTATAATCCAAATTATTTGTTACAGGTCCCCACCCCGCCTTCCCCACCCCGCCTCCCTGACCACTGAACAAGAGGCAGTAAGGCATGTGGTTTACAGCCGGCTAGAGGCTCAGGGACCTAGGTGGCCACCTCCAGCCTTTTCGGCTCTTCAATCCTCAACGAGGCTCACTAGGACCACACTGTCATATTTAGTTTCAAACTTTATGCTGGGCAATCCTAGTTATTTTGAGTATGTGCCAATTAATGTTGCAATCTGAGATTCAAGTCTGATGCCCTCACCCCTAAATATACCATCTCTCATGTCTGTTTCAGGGTGCATCTAAGTGGTTAGTGGGGTTAAGCTCAACTAGTGCCAATCAGATTAGATTAAGTATGGATAGTGGTGCATGTTGTAAGTTGTAACTCGGCCAGAACTAATAACTTATCGGTGTTGCTGATCACTGAAGTCATCAGGGTAATTTACTTTAGATCACGTACAAGTAGTTCTAATTGATCATGTACAGAAATTGTAATTGATCACGTTCAAGTAATTATAATTGATCTTCTTCTTCGTAGGGGGCTGTGGTCAGGATGACCACTGCACTATAAGATAGAGCATTGAAGCCCTGTGCTTACCCGGGTAAAATTCTATTTGATCACGTACAGAAATTCTAATTGATCACGTACAAGTAATTATAATTGCTCAAGGATCGATGATGGACGAAAGTTATTGATGACGCGAAAATCAACTACCGGAAAATTCTGAAAACTTCGACACGTCAACAATCTAAAAGTACCACCGAGCAGAGAATGAACGAAATTTTAGTCAAATATCAGGTCATCTTAAAGGTTAAACATCAATTCAAAATTGAACGCACATATTGTTATTAAATATATTTTAAAACCCGCCATCATGAAAGTAAACCAAACAATGCTGGAGTACTTAACGTGCAACAACTTAAACAAACTAAGCACAAAACGGGAGGTTTTAAATAACCTAACTGTAACATAGACGAACTGAGCGCACCTGCATAAACTACTGTATATAAAATATTCGCGTGTAATGTAAACGACACATAGCTCTGTACGGGTCATGGGTAAATATGTTAGTGTTCACAAGGATTATAAGCATTATAATACAGTCCGTAATAATATCGATATGATCAATAATTGTATGACCATATAAGGGATAACAAGACTAAGGAGTTGTAGAAGTTAATACCAATATAATTCTAATAGTCCAGGCAGCAAGCTGTGGCACTGATTTGACACATTGTGGGGAGTCTGTGTGAACAGAGGCCGGTAAATCAGCTGCTTCAGGGACAGGGGTCAGCAGATAAATTGTGCGGAATAAATATTGGGTTATATTTTACCGTTATTCTTCGATCACCTCAAACATTTGAATGTTAAGGTGGTTTGAAGTACAATTAATGGATTTTATAACCGTATTATTCTTGCCACTGTGATAAAAGTTCACCCTCCTATTACATTCAATGTCAAACAGAATGTGACATGACAGTTGACATGTAATAACAGGGTGTTACACGTGATTGTCAGGTGACTGACACATAATGACATATTATTACTATAGCTCTATAGTAATATTATACGTAACCAGCACTCTATCCCCTGTAACTTGGATTATAACATTTACCACAGCAGTTGCTCTCACAAATGTGATTACGCTCAATTTTCCGGGCTAACTCCACTTACTCACATTTTGGGGACTTTCTAGAAGTTAATTTAATGTGCCCAGGTAGGAAAATGAATGGCAAAAGTCTACTAATTCTTCAATTTCAGGGCATCTTCTTCCAGAGAATCATGATCCTGATGGTCATCCAGAAATATCCGATTATAAAATACTTCACTATATATAATATACTATAGTATACTGGAAAAATAGTAGAAAAGAGAGTAGAAAGTGACTTACTGGTTGGATCTGACGGGCTGGTCTGTGTTGGGAGAACCGTTTACTAAACCTCCCGATCCTGAGCAGGGGAAGAATGTAGTAAACTATGTGAAACAAATAATACACGCAAGTTAATTGCAGGCTCATAAGAGTAAGAAATGGATCTGATCGAGTCGGCATGACGACAATAAGTGACATATGAGTAACTTTAGAATCCATAAATATGCACTGCTGTACTCTTGAGGACTTGAGAGTTGAGTGTGTACTTTAAAAGATTTTTCTTTAATGGTAACATTTGATTATTTTGAATGGAAAGTTCGTTAGAGTTAAAATAATTAAGAAGCTGACGTGTAGCTATATTAAACTAATTTTCTGTCTAAGTATTACGAAAATAAAACATGTATAAAGTGAAATGTTTAGAACTACTAATTGCAATGACATGTGACAATTCAGTTTTACGTGTTTAAAAACAGACATGATCTCATACCACATCGAAAACAGAACAACAATCTTAAACAAAAAAACAGTCGTATTTCATTGTCTTATAAACACTAACACATAATGTACCTATATCCGTTACGGAGTAGATTCAGTTAAAAATCTCTTAAATTTAATTATTGTCCATTTTTAAGAAAACTAATAAAAATGTAAAGGATTTAGCTAGAATTTTCCCATATTCAACAGAATATTCATTAAATCATCTAACGACGAAATAATTCAATTCCAACTATAATATATTGTCACCATATAACCAGGTTCCTGAAAACAGCAAGACCTACACATAATCCCACGTGAGCCCCACAATACAAAGCAAACAAACATAAAGGTGAGAACTTAGTGTGAGATTTCTAACCTTTTCCATTTGTAGTGACATCAGGAGTGATCCAAGCTACAACTCTACTGTGATAACAAGGTAGAATAGCCGCAGGGTTCTTTAACTCCTGCTTTACAATCAGATCCTCATCGAGAGTTTTGAAGTAGTAGCGGTAGCCTGTCTGCTTGTCTATTTCTTTCGTGAAGTCTCCAAGGGTTATTTCTGAAACATTTGGCATTAATTCTCGGTGCAGTTTAAGACCAATTTTCGCGAATAAAATCTTCTACTGCTATATCCATTATCCAACTTAGATCTATACTGCACAGCACAGCAAAGAAGCTGAAGGAAGAAGATACTAAACTTGAACTTAAATACGACTTGCAGTTACTTAGCTTATATTATGGTAAATACAATTGAATTTGTTGGTGTTCTTTAACGCTACAAATACAGATAACCTTGAAATAAATGACAATCATAGTTTTTAATAACTAATTGTTCACAATCCAAGTTATAAAACATTTATTAACAAACCTTCAGGTGGTATAGGGATACAGACCAAGTAAGGAGTGTCCTCATCCCCAATATGATACACTATCTTAGTTTCTGTCATCCTTTAGTTGAGAAGCATCAAGTGTTTTGGGAAAGAGTCATCACTGTGGCTAAACATTGGGTGTGTTATAAATAATGATGAGTTTAATAATGTATGAATCTACACAAGCAACTATTAAATTTGAAAAGGGTTCTAAAAGGAGATGAGACTTGATAATGTGACACCCTACTAGGTGTAGCTGTGTGCAAGTGTTACATTGTTGACTTGTGCAGAATAAAGATAAGTAAAATCAGAAAACTTGATAACTTGATTGGGAAGAAATTAGTATCTAGCCTGTTCCTTGTCAAAGATGACATTACCAGACAAGAACATCAAACACAGGTAGAGAGAAAGTTAGAGAATTAACTTAGAAAGTTAACTTGAACACTTTCTAGGATTCTAGAATATGTCAAGTTATCAACAACATCACGTGATCAAGAGTATTCATGTATCCTTCTTTTTTGTGGTAGAAACAATGAGAAAGCAGAAACCATCGAAACAGTTTCGGATGAAGTTTGTGCCAGGCCTCAAGAGGAAGTATACCTTAACTAGCTCTTGAATCTTGGGTTATAGAAGATGGGGCTCCTCTCCATTGCAGTTAAGATATTTTGAACTGATCAGAGAATCAGTTTCAGGATTGTATCATCTCTCACTCACATTTCTATGACTTCCTACTAAACAAAATTAAAATTAAATTGCTCAAAATGGGGTTTTGGCCTATATTTGGAGATTCTAACCAGGGAAACTCAGTCTAATCATTTCATGACCGAATTTAGTGAATTCTACGCCTCTCAAAAATACACCTTCATAGGTGTAAGTGAGGTCCCTATCAAATCAATCTGAAAATTCCCATAGGGCCTACTACTACATTGTCAATTCAATGCAATGTACAGGCTCTAAGTTTAAGTTTTAACCTGCCATGCTATTTGCACAGCACCTTTCTTTTATTTTATCACTAACAAACAATGTACGCAGATAATTTCAGTAATGGTTATTGTCTCACTATAATAAAACAAAAGTTAGACACCCTTAAAAGTATAATTAAATTAGTAAATTAAAGTGGTAATCAATTAAAATGGTACAAATCTGAGTGACAATGGCCAAGAACTTACCTCTGAAGACCTCAAATTGATCAATTTGAATGAGCTAGAATGGACCTGTCACCTGGCAAACATAAAGATATTTTGAAAAGAATGATTTTATTGACTAAACTAGATAGCCCGTGGTAACAGGGACGAAGCTATTCTTTGAAATAAAGTTTTAATCGCATCAAAAAATATCCATCTCAACTGAAGATACAGCCGATTTAAATATAAAACACTTTAAAAACAACGAAATTACCACAAAACCGATCAAAATGACGTTTAAACAATCTTTGCACGTGCATGTGTGCATTAAAACACCGTTGCTATGGAACCTTTTGGTTGTTACCTAAACTCCTATTTTTCATCTAATTTGCACGTGGGCGGTCGTACAACATCAGAAATAATTCTCTGAATTATAGTAGAGATGTTGTAACATTAACTTTCCTTTTTTTTGTCATGCAAAAAAGAAAATAATTAAAAAATCATTTTGAATAATCCATCACATCTTCTCGGTGGCCGGAACTTTGAGTAGATCTGTCACAGGGTTTGATGTACTGCCTGCTTGAATCTTGAGAATAACTTTTCAGCATTTTGCATTGCAATAGAGAATCCTTGTACCTATCCAGCACATACGTAGAACAGCTTATCACTTTGGAATCAATAGCTAGTTCTATAGGTATTTCAATACGATTGTAAAAACCAGGATACCCTTCTAAAGTATCTAGAACCTTCAGCTGACAGTCTGTTACGTCGTACACTTCTCCGATAATTCGATTTCCAACACCTTTTGTTCCAAGAAGAAAAGGAATATTGAATCTCGAGGCAACAATAAGTGGGTACTTGTCAACAGTCTGTGCCTCTCCGACAAACTTGACATCAGCAAGGCAGTAACTGTTAGGAAAACCTTTTTTCAGAGTTCCATAGACAAAAACGAACATGTCAAAAACTCACTTCTTCACTCTCGAACTACTTACACTGAATGGAATGAAACTGGGAAGAATGACATATCGTTAAAAACAAAGCGGTTTATTAGCCTTATCGAATCAAATTAAATAGCAATTTGGTATGTTTTAAAAACTACTCCAATGTATGTGTACTTTTACGGGGATCACAACCTTTTAAATCTTTGCATACGTCTTTTATGGACTATTATGGTTGTAAGCCTTTAACTTCTCAAGGGTTTCGTCACAGTTTTTAACTATCAGGTCTGGTGGTTTTGGTTAGTCGGTCAACCGCGACCGGCTGTTAGGTGTCTCAACTCTCAGCTACATGTATTGGGGTTTCCATCCTTTCCAGTAAATCGTAAAACGAATCATAAATCGTACAACGTTTATTGACACTGTTTATAAGCACACTTATGTTTGTGTACTAAAGTCTACCTTGATAATGATACACAATTTAGTAAAGCCTAAAAGAAATACTAAGTAGAATTTCTGTATGTCCTCCAGCTCAAGTCAACACATGGTTTCGTAAGGATCTCCTCGGGTGTGGATAAGGCTGTAGCGGTGGCTTTAATAATTTGCAATTGCCAAATTGCAGGAGCTCCACTGGTGCCATGAATGTCAGAGGTTATTTGTGGAATTATTAGTTTATGAAAGCTTCTGCAGTCATCTCAGTCGAATATGTTCAGGAAAACCTTGATTGAGAGTTGAAGTAGTAAAAAGGATTCTATCATAATCTTTTAAAGCTTGGAAAGACACCAGTCAGTACACATACATCAGTGTTATGTAACAAATATCAGTTTGAATCACTAGCTGGCTTACTAAAACATACTTTTTGGGACACTCAACACATATTATTGCAGGAAAATAAGATTATGTTATAGCGCTCGATTTTGTCAATCGTTTTAAGCTAGTAGTTTAATGTAATATTATTTATGCGCGGCGTGACTCAGCATGAATGGGTGCATTAACAATTAAACAAATTAAAAATTAAGAAAATCATGTTTACTTGCTTTAATTGATTCAAAATAATTTACCCCTCGAAATTTTTGGTTTTTTATAAATATATAAAATGTTCTTATAAGTATTTTAATTTTGTTTTGCCTTATATTGATGATTGAGTTATACTTTTTTCATATTTACACATTTGCTCACATTATTTACGATCGGCCGCTTTGACACGGTTGACCACGTTTTTGTGTTGTTAGTTAATCATATGAATTGTGAATGGGATATAAATATTTCATTTCAGAAATGGTCTAGTTTCGAAAATTGCGCGGCGCGGGCAAGACTTTGATTTAAAAACTCACATGTCTCAAGGGCCCTTTTACAACTAAAAATCTACATGCATCAATTTGCTTGTACATTGTAGGTTTATAACCTACCAAAACGCGCGCCGAGTTGGACTCGTCGATCACGATTTTGTATTTGGAACAAATTCAAAACATTTTTCGAGTATCACCGCCCCTTAAAAATTTACATAGAAAGGCCAAGGTTTAATTTCAATCGCCACTTGCACAGTTATCAAAATCATTTATTGACTAAAAACTACACACATTGATTTAAAAAATCCAGCGATCAATAAAATCAACAAAAAGTACTAAACAATTAAAAACATTAAAAACTGCTGGCTGTAAAGATGTTACCACCAAACTTCTTTTATCCCTGTCAATGGGAGAGAACTTCCTAAAGGGGCCAACAAAGCAGATGGAGCTAGTGCTAGGAGTGTATGGAACCCATTGGAAAGGGTATTTTTAGACATGTAAGAGTATTTCATGCTCAAGGTCCTTCCAAGAAGGCTCTTGGATCTCCAATGAGTATGTACACTAGCCATGAGAGACAAAAGAAAAACATGTACCGTACAACAAAAAGATTGTCGAATTGGAACTTGGAACATTTACACCGGTAGTCCTATCAACAACAGGTGGAATGGGAAGAAAAGCAAATACGTTCTTCAAAAAGTTAGCTGATAGAATGTCTAGAAAATCAGGTCAAAGATACAGTGAAGCTATAACTTTTATCAGGAAAAGAATAAGATTTGACTCATTAAGAACAACAATTATTGCTCTTAGAGAAGAAAGAGGGATAAAAAGTGGTAGTATAGTAAGAATATCAGATTTAGATATTAATTTGCAGAGCCAACAAATTGAATTGGCTACTTTTACTACTATGTGGGACTATTTTGTAAAACTTAACTACGGTACTTGCTCTAACCAGAGCTAGAGCCCTCTCGCTTGCAGTAGCGCGCGACCGCCGTGCCGAAGGCGGCAAAGGATTTAACTTGTGAAACAAGCGCGTCACGCAGTACGTGTATACACATGGCTATGTGAACTACGGTACTAGAAAAACTGTGTGTTTTGCTCTAGAAATACACTTTTTTAGAGATTTTACAGGCGTATCATCTAAAATCATCTAATTTGTCCAATTTTAGGGAGGTGGGCGCCAACAGGGGGGCGATTTTTCAGTGAGGGGGGGGGGGGGGGGGGGTCGCAACGTTACGCTACTTACCGGAAGTCAGTAGCGTAACGAAATTTTGAAAACTTTTTGTTTCATTGGAATAAGAATTTGTAAATAGCCGGGACCAGGATTGATCAATTTAAAAAAAATCCCGGTCTACTCAGCCGAATGCTCAAGAAATCGTGTGTGAGGGTTAAATGAGGAGCTGTACATGATCTATACAGAGGAGCCATGCGCATGGGCGAAGAAAGTGTGGTATAACACCTTAACCGTCGCTGGCCTTAGTTATCAATCCTTCGGGTTCCTGTAAGTGCTGGTGCCGGCCATGGTTGTCCGAAGTAAAAGATAAAGGGTGGTTTTCATAGATAACCTTGCTGCCTTGCAGCTTAACAACGTAAAGTAAGGTAAGTAAAATCCTGGTAAAATTTTTATTTTGGCTGGGACCGCGATTACGGTCGATCTCTGGTCAGAATTTGATATCAAATGGCGCCCTTCCTGCATAGCAGAGTTTATAGGGCCGTTTGTTATGCAACTACCCCCTAATTCTGCTCCCTGATTTGAAGTTTAGTTCAAAGCCATCTGCTCATCTCTTAAAATAATTAAATTATCAAATAAAACACACATTTTTGCTAGTTGCTTAGACCACCTGAGGTGTATCCCCCCTGTGTGGCTGGGGCTGCAGAGGCGGTCGTTACGCCACTGCTTACTCTTGGATTTGTAGTCTGCTATTCTGCAAATGTACAATTCAATAATGTCAATCCTTAACACTGATGCAACTCGCTCAAGTCAAACAGATCGTCAAACAGAATACAAGGTTTCAAGATAATCCTAATTAATACTTTTAGGTTCTCATTCTAAACCATGACTAGTGTCACTTCAAGAGCCCAGGTACAAGGGGGCTTGTTATTTAAGTTATTCATTTCAACTATATTTTGATCGTTAATTGTTCATTACTGAAATCTTTTCGCAATTAAATTAACATTAATCACAAAAAAATCTCAGCCAAGTAAAGCTGTTAACTATGTACAAAGTGACCGTTTCTCATGGTGCTAAAAAACATCAGATTTCAATTCGAGACTCATGTCCAACCAGTGAAGATTTGTCAACCAAGATTGAAGCTGTTACAGGTGTTCCATTGTCCCGACAGAAACTGATTCACAAAGGTAAACTGATTTAGTAAATCACGATACATGTTATATTATGATATTTAATTATCAAAATTAAGGATGGTCTACTTTGTGGGTTGTGCTAATTTTTTTCATAATTGATTGCTACAAAATATAATATGCAAGAGTCCAGTTTGAGCAATATTATGACTTCATAAAATAGGATGTTTATAAATGTCTTTAATATGTAGTTAATGATTGAAATTGTTTGTTTAAACAGGAAAGCAAATCGCAATTGGTGGGTTTGGGCTTCCTGCACTGGGTGTATCATCAGGCAGCAAAATCATGCTTCTTGGCCGCCAGGACAATCCTCAAAATGATGCTTTAATCCTGAAAATTAATAAGGTATAGTATTTTTGGAAATTAACTTCATCGTGCAATCAATTACAAATCCAATATTTCTTCAAATCATACAAATCTAAATTATTTAAATTTAAATTGTATCCATTGGATAATGTATGAGAGTTACATATTTAATTTATGAACCAAATGAATCTTTTGTGAGATCGTTTATTCCCCCATAAGGTAAAGACTGATGCAGAACAAATTAAAGTTAAAGTGACTGACCTGGATGGACAATTACAAGGCATAAAGAATGTATGTAAGTTACAAATTTGTTCATTAATTGTGAACCCAATAGTAGACATATTTCACCATTTGCTAAAGAGCAAACAAAGATGGCAACTTTTAATCAGTAATCTGCTAAGCAACTCTTAAACTATGCTCTACTTTCTGACCTGATTTATCAACTCCCTTTCATGTCTGACATGCAGCCGACATAGCAACCCTCTCATTTAATTTATCCGTAGCAAAGAAAACATGTCAATAGAATTTTTATTTCTCCAGGGGTACATGCCAGATGACTTAAAAGCTGAAGCTCTCAGTAAGATTCATAAACAGTGTATTGGTTGTGTGGAGCAGTCTATGAAACATTTGGAATTTTTAGACTCTTTGGTAAGTCTGTTTTTATAAATTGTCAAAATTACTTTTTTCTTCCTTTCTTACACTTTGAAAATAATATTAAGGTTCTCAGCCTAGTATCAGCCTAGCAAGGCATCTGCATAAATGAGGCCAGGGATATTATATATCATTTACAAAATATTACATATTTGGGTCTAGTCTGATAGAACTTCTGCAACATTATTTATGTGACAACTTATTTCGATGCCATTTACTCAATCCCCACATTATTTGTTCCAGCAATCGTCAGATGAAGGTATCAGAAGCTTGAAGAAGAGCACAGTTTTATTTATACAGTCCATGTTGGATGAGTGCGACAAAATGATGGAGAAACTTTAACGAGTTTGTGGTCTACTACTCTACAAATATATGAAAATTGGGTTGTTAGTGTAGCTTTGAACAGTCTTATAACTTTGTTCAGTATAGGAACACCAATGCAAGACAATTATATTACATTTTCAATCAGTTTCTAAATCTCTAATCTCCAACTGAATCATCAATGATTAAAAATATTATTTCTTATACTGATCTAGGAACAGAGTAAACTTAAGTGGGTCAAATGTAAATTAGTTTTATTAATAAGTAATAATATTTCAATGGCAGGTGTAGTTATGCCTAGAGATTGCGCTACCATAGAGAGAAAGAGAAAACATAGTGGTCAAATGTCAATAAGATCAGTACTGTATAGCTCAGAAATATTTTGCAATTTTTCACTGTGAGAGCTTTATTTCTTGTTTGTTTTAAGATTAACTCAATTTGATTTTATTTGCTACTTACATTGAAATTGAAGTGACAAAATATTAATTTCCTGTTGTCATTGACTGCTTATGATCACTCAGCTACAATTTATGAGGCTTAAAAACTATTCGCAGGAAAGTTAATAATGTAAATGTAAACCATCCCAAATTGCTGTTATATCGAATGGTGAACAATGGTGAAAAATGGTGAAATTTTACAATTTGCAAATCTGATTCACCATAAAAAACCATAAAATTCATTCGCCATTTTGCACAATTTGTCACCATTTTAGTTTTTTATTTTCAAAGTATCAAATTGAAATATTAAATGTGTACCAAGAGCTCAGTTTTTATGAACCTTAATCGCCATGTTCACTATAAGTAACCAGTTTTGGTGTACTTTTCTCATCATGACCACTAAAAGTTACTAGATGTATTGTACTTTTCTCACCATGATCACCAAAAGTAACTCGATTTGTTGTACTTTTCTCACCATGATCACCAAAAGTTAATAGATTTGATGTATCTTACTCGCCATGTTCACAAAAAATTACCAGTTCCGATGTACCTTACTCATCATGATCAACAAAAGTTACCAGTTTTGATGTACCTTACTCGCTAAATTCACTAACAGACAAAAGTTACCAGTTTTGATGTACCTTTCTCGCCATATGCATATTCACCAAAAGTTACTAGTTTCGATGTATCCTACTCGCCAAGTTTATCTTACTAGACATATAATGAGAATTCATACTACTTAGTCAGAAATACAGAACTACATTGCACCTTATCACCGGACACTGGGGTTAAACAAACACCTTCGTACCATCTGCAAATCTAGCACCAGTGCATGTCCGATGTGTGACCACGAAGAAGAGACCGTCTCGGATTTTCTAAGACAGTGCCCTTGTGCCCATCTATTTCTCAACTTAGAGGGCAATATTTTCACGAGTATTACCTCCATGTCAACGATATCTTCTACAACCATCACATAATTACTCTTCTCAACTTTGCAACCTACACCAATCGTCTTTAGTTACATACTTCGATTCCACTTTTATTATCTGGAAAACTTTGAATGAGGATCAATGGGTAAATTATAAAATGGGAATATTCAAACAGGAAATAATGTGCATGTTTTTAGATAATACATTATGATTCTTGTATCTTACTTGCCATGTTCACTAAAAGTAACCAATTTTGATGTACATTACTCACCATGTTCAGTGTTCACTAGTTTGAAAAAATGGTGATTGATAGTTTTGGTGAATCGAGTTTCCGAATTGTAAAACCTAGACTTACTTTAAATTTAATGAAACACATGTTTAATTGTTTCTTTGTATCCAACAAATATATTCATCGAAAAATGATGAAAATGGCGAATAATGGTGAAATTTTACAATTTGGAAACCCGATTCTCTATAAAAATCATTTACCATTTTTCAGCATTTTTCACCATTGGATACCCCCATTCAAGACCCCAATCTAACCAATTAAAAATAAAAAATGTTCGTGGGATACTTATAATAGGAAATAATTACTTGTTAGAGATCAAATTTATAGCAGAGAAAAAACCTAAGAAGTGTAAGGAATGTTCATACACTTATTCCGATCAAAACGACTTTGTAAAACATCAGAAAACAAAAATTTTTTTTGATAGAACGGTAGTTAAACCTATTAAAAAACTATATAAAAATGAAAATATTCTTCTCGTAATTTTAGTAGTAACGATGGAAAGTAGCGGAGAATCATACCAAGACTTACTAAGAAGATGCACCAGAAAGAAGGTAACTAACAATTTTGAGAGCACTCTACTTCCAACCCTGCACAAAGGAGAAGTATTAGAATTGTCTGGAGGACACGTGACAGGTGCTACCTCTGTGCTGTGTTCTGTTACACTGGACTTTCTTGTCAAAAATCCCTCTTCACGTGTTGTTTACATTGATTGTGATAGAGGGGTTACTCCGCATAAATTCCAAAATCTCCTTGCAGCTTCCCACCCAGAGTGTGACAGTGTGTCACAGTGTGACAGTGTGTTACAGCGACTGGCTCTGTCACAATGTTGTGGTCTACATGATCTGTTGTCAGTGCTGGACTCAGTTGAGAAACAGTTTAAACAGAACCCTGACTACACTGATATTGTTATAGTTGATAACATCTTATCCTTCTACTGGAGTCACGATAAGCACACCACACGTGACAAGATAGTACCTAAACTACTTAATATAAAACCTTACTGTTCCCTCCTCATATCCTGGCATCCACCAATCAGACAGAGTGAGAATATCCTGCCTTTTTCGTGGGGTAAGCTGGTTACTAGGAGACTGAAACTTACTAGCCAGGCTAACCCCAGATACATTGTGGAAGAGGGGAGTAACCATGGTAACCATGGTAACCTTGGTAACCATGATAACCATGGTGGTAGCAAACACTCTGTTCAGTTCAATGTTGATCTCAGAAATGGTTGTGTGACCAGTTTATGCTAACTAATATTCTAAGAATGACAGAAGATTGTTTCTTCTGGTCTAGAGTTTCAAGTTATTTTGTATTATAATTATATAAAAATGTTTATATAATTTTATAGCCATAAGGAAATTTGTTGTTAAAGTGTGGCTTATTTATCAATTTCCTTGGCTATTTAAATATTGCAACTTTAATAAATTCCTGTTTCAGTATATAAAATATATAAAAATACAGCACATCTCAGTTTTTTATAAATTTTTACCGTGCCCCCTTTGAAAAGCTTAATTAAGATTAACAGACCCATAATTTGTTAATCATTGTGATTCTATAATAGATTAATTGATAAAGCTATGACAGAAGCTGCACCACCCCCTCCCCCAACCTCTGCAAGCAATGGAATATCTGCCGGGCCTCCCAAAGCCGCACAGAAACCAAACTACACTCTCAAATACACCCTAACTGGTAAGTAATGAGCTAATTAATTGATCAATTATAATCAGTAATTATCCAATTAATCATTTTGATGTAAACATATGTGAAACTACCCATCTAGATACCGCATTTGATACTTGTTATTCAATATGCCGCTATTTTCACCAGCTCTCTGAGTAAAAGTTGTGGCATTCATCCTTTGTTTACAACTTGTACTGTTCTCCCTGACACGTGTCATCGAGCAACTCGAGAATACCTTCTCACATTTCAATGTTTTCTAGTGTAATTCACTGTGTACTAGTACTAGTGTAATTCACCGCATTAGTGTAACTGTAATGCACTATATACTAATGCACTATATTACTAATGCACTATACTGATGTGTACTGCACTACATGATAGTCAACTACTTTACACATCACTCTCAGCGCAGGACCTCACTTAACTCTGTACATTTCCACCGGCCATTCCTTCAAGCAGTTAATGCACATTGCACGTATTGTTATGTATTGTAGTGTACTATGTATGTCGGGGCTGACAGGGAGGTTGTTCGTTACGTTTTAGGGCCCTTTATTTCAGATTGTGAGGGTGAAAATTGCGAGTCTGTTAATTTAAATTATCTGTTAATTTTCAAGTTTTGTTATATTATTACCAGTAAGCTTTGCTCTAGTATTCTTAAAACATGTTGTCGATTTACCCCCTGTTTTCCGTAATTGTATGCGGTTGAGGAGTTGCATTTCGTTAAACTTTCATCTGTTTTCTCAGGACACACTAAAGCAGTTTCCTCTGTCAAGTTCTCTGTTGATGGTAACTGGATAGCTAGTTCCTCTGCTGATAAAACAGTGAAGATATGGAGCGCGGAGGATGCGAAGATAGAGCGGACCATCACCGGGCATAAGATGGTAGGTTTTAGTAAATCATTACAGTTTACTAGTACATATAAGGATTAAGGGCAAAAGATGGTAGGTTTTACTAAAACATTGCATTTTGCTATAGTTTACTACTTACAGCTTTAGAGGGCTAATTTTAGCTTACGTCGATAAGAACGATTTGTCATGATTTTAAAGTTATTAATTAATTGTTTAATTAAGTGATTAACTAATTGACTAATATTATTAACAGGGTATATCAGACGTAGCATGGTCACACGACAGCAAACTGTTGGTCAGTGCCTCAGATGATAAGACTCTAAAAATATGGGACTTCTCAACTGTAAGTATTTAAAACATTTAATGCATCTACATTTAATGCATCTACTCTCCTGTTTGTCTTTTGCCTTAGTATGATATAATGACTAATGGTCAGACTTGTTCTACTCTCAAACTATCACTTCGTTCGCGTTAGTTCGTTGTGGTTTGAGGATGCTAACTGCTAAGTTGGCTTCAGATTACAGGAGATACAGTGTATATTTTTGCTGCCGCAGCTTAAGAACTGTGACTTAAAGCGCTAGAATAATATTGATAACTCTAATTTTAAGTAATATGTTGTATCTTCGCTATCTTCACTTAAAGACGCATAAAAAACAACTATTTCCCACGGTATTTTACCTGGGAGAAAGGAAATAGCCGCAGTAAATCGTGATTTGATTTTAATTCTATACCTTTCATCCACCTGCTTGATCTTTTCAACTATCTCATCACATTATTCTTACTACTTTACTACACGTTAGCTGTTGAACTATTGACTCTCGCACCATATTGTTAATCACATGTAAACTATAAAGGCGTGGGTATGATACAGTGTTTATTGCATCATGATGTGACGAGTTGCTAATGTAATATTATTGTTCTGCAGGGAAAGTGTTTGAAGACACTGAAAGGTCATGGTAATTACGTGTTCTGCTGCAACTTTAACCCTCAGTCAAATCTCATCGTATCAGGAAGTGTAAGTTTTGATTATGTTGTTTTGTGTTTTAAAATAACGGGGTTTCTGTTCAAACCGCGCTTGCAATTGAAATTTCTAAAAATGATAATTTTTTGGCCAAGAAAAAAGGGCTGTTTATAAATGAATGTTTTAAACTCAGGTTTTGTTGTAAATTATATCATTCCATCCTAGTTGAAATATCAAGATCTTTATTACCTCAATAAGTAGGAATTAACCGGATACAAGATCAACCTCATTGTAGATTAAATTTAAATAGTAGTATCGATGAGAATTTTAGAATATTTTAATGCTTCCAGTGCTAGAAGTGACTAGTGACTACTGTAAATTAAATAACTTGATAGTTTCAGTTAAAGCTCCTGTCACAGAGAAATTTATTAATCAACATTTTACCTTTTCCATTATTACTTCTTTACCTTTTCCATTATTACTTCTTTTTATAAGTTATATAAAATTATACCTTTTCCATTATTACTTCTTTTTATAATTTGTCCAAGTTTTACCAAGCCAATAGAAGATATTAGAACTAGAGTACATCGCATCAGATGCAGCTAATATCCACACGATTTACACGACTTGAACAATCACACGTTCTTTCTAATTTCCCAATTGTTCTGGTACAATCGCCTTATCGTTCACCTTTGTTCACACTGTTGGAGTCTCCTTGGGATAATTGGTTTTTCGGGAAGGCTAGCCAATATGGGGACAGGGACAGTTAAAGTGTGTGCTTTGTTCTAGGACCTAGCACCTTGCCTGACGCCAGGTGACCTATGCAGCAAATTTGCTCAAAGACAGAACACCATTCAACTTATAACCATGACCAGTACCTAGTAACCAATATTCCAGTTACCAGTAACCAATATCCCAGTTACCAGTAACCAATATTCCAGTTACCAGTTACCAATATTCCAGTTACCAGTAATCAATATTCCAGTTACCAGTAACCAATATTCCAGTTTGACGAGAGTGTCCGTATATGGGATGTTAGGAACGGCAAATGTCTGAAAACTCTCCCCGCCCACTCGGACCCTGTATCTGCTGTCAACTTTAACAGAGACGGAAGTCTCATCGTATCCAGCAGTTACGATGGTCTTTGGTGAGCTATTTTAAGTTATTTTAAGTTATTTTAAGTTATTTTGAGTTATTTTAAGTTATTTTAAGTTATTTTGAGTTATTTTGAGTTATTTTAAGTTATTTTAAGTTATTTTAAGTTATTTTAAGTTATCTAAAGTTGTTTAAAGTTATTTTGAGTTATTTTGAGTTATTTAAAGTTACATTTACGATTGGTTCTAAACCTGCTGGTTACGTTTCATTACGTCAGTCCCAATTTATGGGATACCACCGCTTAAAATTTCGATGCCACGAAAACGCCAGAATTTGATAATGTGGATTGTAATTTGGTCGTATTCCTACTTTTTACTTTTGTGTTTTAACGTTCTAAATTTTAATAAAACAAGTATAGCAGGTTCACTTGAAATAAACGTTTTGGGAATAAACTTAAAGAAATTTCCATCTTTTTTTAGATAATATTATAATCTCTCTAACTTTCAGTCGTATCTGGGACACAGCCAGTGGACAGTGTTTAAAAACTCTGATAGACGATGATAACCCACCAGTCTCCTTCGTTAAATTCTCACCTAACGGTAAATTAGTTAGCCATCCAGTTATTTTGTAAATATAGCCAGAAAGCCGTAGATGAGTTAAAGGTATTTTTAATTCAATTGAGCTATTAAACCTTACGTTACGTAGCTCACTGTTTTCGAATCAATTATTTACAAAGTAACAAAATCATTTGCTACTGCTACTGATTCTTAGTCTGAGTTACTAATTAATTTAACGAGGAATAAGTCACTAATAACTTGTAAATACCTAGGCCTACTGTAATTAGTCACTAATAACCTGTGCAGGTAAATACATACTGGCAGCAACACTGGACAACACGCTGAAACTCTGGGACTACAGCAAGGGGAAGTGTCTGAAGACCTATACGGGACACAAGAACTCGAAATACTGTATATTCGCTAACTTCAGTGTCACTGGAGGTCAGTTGATGGAGTTGATAGATTTTTGATTAATTGGTATAGCTAATTAATTAATTGGTATTATAATTTATATGACAAGATCTGAGAACTAATAGAAATTAAGCTATATTTGTAACCAAGTCCCAATTGAAGATTGAATTATCCGTGACGAAAAAAATATTCTGACTTCCAATTTAACTGCTAAAGTGCCTGATTACTAAAGTAACTAAGTGACTCAATAACTTAAATGTAACGTTAAAAGTACTTAAGTAACTTAAATAACAAATGATATGTTCAGGTAAGTGGATAGTGTGTGGAAGTGAGGATAACATGGTTTATATCTGGAACTTGCAGACCAAGGAGATCGTACAGAAACTGGAGGGTCACACTGATGTTGTTCTCTGTACAGGTAATTAGACTCGTTAACTAAATAATTAGAGTAATTAACTCATTTATTATTTGCAATATTTTAATTTTACATTTCAACGAGTAGACAAACAATTGATTTCATGTTAAATGTAGCTTGTCAGTTGTCATACAATGCTTACAGTTTCAGATTTAGGGTGGTCGCCTTTTAGCGACCAACCATCCATGCCCCTTTCTTAATATAGTTTTCACGATAATGTCTTATAATGTCTTCTACTTAAACGGTTTCGTTTCCGCAGGATGCCATCCAACGAAGAACATCATTGCAAGTGGAAGTCTTGAAAATGACAAAACAATAAAAATCTGGATATCCGATTATTGAAGTGGATGACAGTCCACATTACCCCGCAACTTCAACATTCCTTCCGCCGTCCATCAACTCCGGATGACCACGCTATGACATACCGATCTATTTGTTCGCCAACTTTTAATATTGACATGTCAAAGTAACCCAGGTCATCAGGCAAATTTTAACTTTTACAGAGATGCGACTGTTTTAGCTGCGTATAATGATGTTGTACACCGTGTCTATTATTATACATGAACAGTGCTTTTTATCATAATAATATCTTATTATTAACGTCTTCAATGCCTTGTTAATTGATTTTTAATTAGCACCGTGTTATTTATTTTGAATAATATTTATAACGAGTTTTACGGTTAGTTTTCGTTACAACTTCTCACCAAATATTTATACAATTGCGATCGAATCATCTTTTTGGCCTATAAAAGTATAAAGTGACTTCCAAATTATCTGTCTGGCCACAGTACAGTCCCAAGACATTTTTTCTGATTAAAATGTCTTCTCATGGTAATTTCCAATTACACTGCACCGCACTAAATTGATAATTGATAATTGGTGCTAACGGAAAAGATTTGCTCTATCATCATTTAACACACAGTTCTATAAGGACTATTTGTTTAGCGTTGTCGTTATTCATTACAATTAAATTTACACTGTGAAACGCATTGTTTTTGTCCTCGTTTAAACTCAAGACTATTAAGTCAATGAATTATAATCTTTTTATGATTTTGAAAGCGTTGCACATTTTGAGATTCCGTACAAAATATGCTGAGAAGGTACACTGAAACCAATTTTCACTGAGATATTCTAAGAATTTTAAGATATTCTAAGAATTTTCAGATATTCTAAGAATTTTCAGATATTCTAAGAATTTTGATATTATATATGTTAAATGAATTGCATTAACAATATTTAACTCCCCGTCTAGACAATGTGAGCTGTGTACATTATGTGAGATATGAACGATGACGATATTCTCCAATCTGAACTGTAAGTTACTTCAGTACTAGACTTTCCATTGTTCCTCTTTTTTGCGCACCAGTTAATTTTTTCCCTTCCAAGGAAAAAAAAACCAAGGTAAGGGCCAAGGGGAATTTAAAGAAAAATTAGTTAAAAAAAGTAATCTTTAAAATTAGTCTTATTTACCAGATATATTTACAGGCAGGAACTAGAGGAGCTATTGAGGAGTCCAGAATGCACTGCTCCAAAAATAGAACAGTTCTACCAGAATGGTGTTAACACTGTCGAGCGCATGTTGATATGGAAGTGGTTGCTTGGTAAGTTATTGAAACTACTCTGTGAGCTGTTAGTATAGGGTTACCAAGGAAAACTTGCAATGTAATGGCCATATTGTAAGTTGTACTATAGTCTACTAGTCTACACTGTGACAGGAAAGTCAATTTAGCTGATAGTGCCGTTCTATAATGGATTGTATAACAAATAATTGATGCACTTAAAAGTATATTATGTAATTTACTAATATAAAGGGGTATATACCAGGGAGGTTATGCATTGTGATATTTGGTAAATTAATCTTTACATCTTAACTTAAATGTTCCCATTAAATCTCCATTATATTATAAATAAACCTGATATTATATTAATTTTGTGACACTATCTATCAGGAGTGTCTGGAAGCAGTATTACTGACTGGGACATCCCCGTAGAACACAAGGATCTCGATATAATAACTGACGATGTCCTCCAAATAAGCGGTAAGAAATACCTCAAATGAAATTTAAATTTTCGGCCGAATGTCTGGTCAACCACCATTTCCTCCTGGATAACTGTGGCACCCAAGACTTGGTTTCTGAGCGTTCATTGAGCTTTAAAAGACTAATTTCTAGAAATTCTGTGTACTAAAATCCTGAATTTTCCTTCCAGATATGCCGGGGGAACAAGAGAAGATGATTAAGATACTATCATACTACTGCACCGCGCGCAACACGCGCTACAAAGCAGAGTGCGGCTGGGCGGAGGTGCTACTACCACTAACTTCCCTCTCGTACGGGGAAATGTACGCCTGCTTCTATGCGCTTCTCTCCAAATTCGTTCCCAGGTTCGACAATCTTAACTTTATGAGTGCTGTCGAAAAACTGCAATAAACCACAATTAATATCCTTTTCGAAAATAATCAGAAAGAGTTTTTTAAATCAGGAACAAACATAATTCCAGAATCCAGATTAACACAATATCTCACGTGACTCCATATCTCCCTCACGTGACGTCACACGTTTTCCTCACGTGACGTCACACTCCTCCCTCTTCAGGAACTGTAAAGCGGACGGTAAGCCGTTCCACCTATTCAGACTCCTCCTCCTCTACCACGACCCTGAGTTGTGTGCTTTTCTCGACACTAAGAAGTGCCCTCCTGACATGTACGCTCAGAGATGGGTAAGTGAGGCTGTGGTTACTTTGGTTACCTTATTTTGGTTACCTTGGTAACCTTACCTTGGTTACCTTATTTTGGTTACCTTGGTTACCTTACTTTGGTTACCTTATGTTGGTTACCTTGGTTACTGTCATATGCCTTGTTAATAGTCAGTTAGTTGCAAGTTGGTTACCAGAGCTACGAGTCGAGTTGGTTTCCGCTTATTTTAACGTGATATTTCTCTCAAGCTTGAACTTAGATGTTTGGCCAATATTCGAGTAAAATGCCCTGAAACGTTAAAAATAATCTTTAAATCCAACCTTCACCTGACACATAACCTCAGTTCCGAAGTCTGTACGTGGGTAAATGTGAGGTACAAGTGATAAGGGAGGTGTGGACCCGGTACTTGTTACAAGGAGATCCCTTCCTAGTCTTCTACCTGGCTCTTGTTATCCTGGTCAATGCTAGGGATGTCATTCTCGAGATGGACAGTTGTGGAGGGTAAGTTTTTATCTGTGTAACTCAAAAGTTTATTTAATTAATTGATAATTTAATTAATTGATTAAATTCTGGAAATGGACAGTTATGGAATATGGAGGGTAAGTGTATTGATTTATAGTTTAATTTGTAATTTGTTTAAATTGTGTAATTTTGAAATTTCACTTAATTGGTTTTAGACACAAAGGAAGACGACCCAATGCAATTATAGGTTAAATTCTTTGTGGTTAAAACTTCAAGCCTTGAAAACACTGAATGTGAATGTGAAACACTAATTATCGTAACAGTGACACTGGAGACCTGGTCAATTAAACTGGAGACCTGGTCAGGTTTCCAGTTTCTAGGTTACCTCGACAGCGACAGTTTAATATCACTAACACTTAAACCTGAGATCTGGTCAGGTTTCCAGCTAGTGTGTTTAACATCACCATCACTTCCCTCGCTCGGCCCCCTCACTTAAACCTCCCCCTCAGCTCGGAGATAGCCAGCAAGATAACCGCCTTCCCTGACAACCTCTCCGTGGAAGATATAGAGGACTTTATCTCCCTTGCTGTGTACTACGGAGAGAGGACACCACTTAGTTTTAGACATGATTATCACGCACAGTTGTTTGGCAATGCGCCAACTGAGTCTAACTTTGCTTCATTGTCCCAGGTAACATTATATGTTACAATTTACATAATTTTTCATTCGTTATTGTAGATGATGTATAATATTATCCTTTTGTTTTTCATTATGTGCGTTGTTTTCCGAGATTATTACATTCTCTAACGTCAGTGAAGTCAGTTTTTTCTTTAAAAATAGAATTTAACAAAAAATAGAATTTAACTACGTAACGAATTGAGAAAAAAAGCTTCAAAATTACCATCCTCCTCTCAGGCGCTGTGTCTCCCAATATCAGTATCAGAGCTACTCCAGAAGACCACAGACCAAGGTGTCAGCTATTTAGTAGTGGACTGTAGACCACGTGACCAGTTTAGTAGTGGGCATCTCCACGGAGCTGTCCATCTAGACCCTGATACCATGTTATCAGGTGAGTGCATGTCACGTGATATCTGATATTGTCTTAAATATTGTCTGGATATTGTGAGGTACTATATAGTAGTGTCTTTTGTAGTAATTGATCTATAGGTACTTTGCTGAGTTTTGCCTTAAATTAACAATAAGTGCACCATGTGAGGTCTGTGTAACCTCCTCTCTAATTACGATAATAGCCTCATCAGTCATTATAATTAACCCCACTTCAGATCCAGCAATGTTCACTACAAACGTGGCTACAGTTCTTCTGGAACAACGTAAAACATTCCTGGAGGACGACGTTTCGTTAAATCACTTGTGTTTCATGGGGTGCTCACGGGAGGAGGAGGATCAGCTGCTCAACATGGTGGTAGCTCACTTCTTACATAGGAAAACTCAGGTAGCTCACTTCTTACATAGGAAAACTCAGGTAGCTCACTTCTTACATAGGAAAACTCAGGTAGCTCACTTCTTACATAGGAAAACTCAGGTAGGTTGCAAATAAAAGTTGGTAATTTGAACGGGAAACTGTCATTCAGATCATATTCTGGAACTGTACAGAACTTACCGTAAAGTAGATCCTGGATTTTAGCTGTTTCCAGATTTGGTGTTTTATGGTAACTTATTCATTCCAAATGTGTCGGAAGTGTCCTCCAATAAACTTAGCGCTAACTGTCGCCTCCCTAACTTAGCGCTAAGTGTCGCCTCCCTAAAATTAGCGCTAAGTGTCGCCTCCCTAAACTTAGCGCTAAGTGTCGCCTCCCTAAACTTAGCGCTAAGTGTCGCCTCCCTAAACTTAGCGCTAACTGTCGCCTCCCTAAACTTAGCGCTAACTGTCGCCTCCCTAAACTTAACGCTAACTGTCGCCTCCCTAAACTTAGCGCTAACTGTCGCCTCCTTAAACTTAGCACTAACTGTCGCCTCCCTAAACTTAGCGCTAACTGTCGCCTCCCTAAACTTAGCGCCAACTGTCGCCTCCCTAAACTTAGCGCTAACTTTCGCCTCCCTAAACTTAGCGCTAAGTGTCGCCTCCCTAAACTTAGTGCTAACTGTCGCCTCCCTAAGCTTAGCGCTAACTGTCGCCTCCCTAAACTTAGCGCTAAGTGTCGCCTCCCTAAACTTAGCGCTAACTGTCCCCTCCCTCAGTTTGTGAGCAGTGCCAGGAATGGTTACAAAGCTCTCCACGACCTGCTGGACGATGCTGTAAACACTGGACTTGAGGTTAGTTCTGTCAACTGTTAACTGTGGGCTGTGGACCAATCTGTTTCTAAATCTTTCTCAATTTCTGGTTGTTTTCTATATGAAATGGGTCGTTTACCACTTACATAAAGCAGTTTAGCCTCCCAACTTTTAGCTAGCCTCCCCACTTTTAGACATATTTCTCTACCGCAACCAATTACTACTGTTTAATCGATCAATTAACTAATTACCTAATTACCCGATATCAGGGTCACGACTACACCGAGTGTGTGGTATGTTGTGAAGAACAATCCTCCCGGTTAGCGGACACTGAACTTAGTGTAACCCAGTCTAATGATAATAACAGTAATATTGTTTCTAAAATGAGCTCCGTCATGAAGGTTAGTCATACCGTTAATCGTATATATTTCTTTGATAACCCTTATTGCAGCACCTATACTTGCATTAAAAGGATATTGCGAAATTTCTGCAACTCGTACAATCATAACATAATTTAATTTTAATAATTCCGCAGAAATGGCATTCCACAAATATCTCCCCAGCTCCGCCCTGCTCTAAACAGTAAATACCTCCCAGGTAACTACCACCAGCATGCGCAGTAAACTCGGAGCACTGTGGTCAGATGATCTGACTGGACGTCACGTGACTACCTCCGTCAAATCTAAACCTTACAGAGGGGTCGAGAATGTGTTCTCTATTGCTGATGATGAGGATGAGGATGATATTGTTAGTACTTTCACTTTCATTTTGAGCTCGTTCTTTTTTCAAATTTAAATATTTCTCCATTATTCCAGTTGTTACTTTAGTAATTAGAATGATTATAATTACCTATGCATTATGTGCTAATTATCCAATTAACCAATTAATTAATTACCGTCTTGTACTCTAGGTTGGAGGTGCGAGTTCGTCAGAAGAATCAGATAAGGAAATAATAAACATTAAGTTGTGGGAGAGTAGAGCAGATATTTTACACTGTTTTAGCGTGGAAGAGATCACTCCTGACGGTGAGAAATTAGTTTGTTTACTTGTTTGTTATTTTATCTTCTTGTGTGATTGTTTGTTTGGTGTTACTCATATATTTGTTTGCTTCTTCGTTTAAATGTTCGTGCATGTAATTTGTAATATCCGGATGTAATTTGTTTGTGCATGTAATTGTTTCATTGTGCATGTAATTGTTTCATTGTGCATGTAATTGTTTCACTACCTACCTGCTTGTTTGATCTCTCCCGTGGAACACAGCAGAACATTCTTTAAATACCAGCATAAAACCCCAAAATCCTGGCCCTCCAGAAAGCTCATGTAAAAGGAGTATAAGATGTTCAACACGGCGTTTACCTCCAGGCAAGATGTTTGCTAGTGTACTGTTGCTGACTGAGACTCATCTTTACAACATACGTCGCATTCCTGAAAGAGAGGGTATGGGGTATATCCGCTACCGTTTCGCTTTCTCTGCCATTGCCAGAATTACAGGTTTGTTTAAATTATATCTTTTCTTTTTTGTTAAATGCAAGGGAAATTTAGCCGAAAAGTCCATTCCAGCCAAATAGTCCACCTACCGAAACATTTTATTTGAGTATAATTAACATTTTATTTGAGTACAAATTGGAATAGTTGGTGGTAAAGAGTGCATTCATTGAATAACCTAATGTGCAATCTGTAGATTTTTTCCCGATCCATGACTCCAGTGCCGAAGGCACAAAAGAGTTGAGCGGCCATCCACAAAAGAAAAGCGGCCGCATTTCTTGTTAGATAGTGGCTCTGAAGTTTTTATACCAAAATTCTTATCTTGAGTCAACAAAACAATTATTTAATCGATTTATCTTAACATAAAACACAACAAAGAAGTAATATTCTACCCAGTGGTGAATTAAACTAAACTTTGGTTTTAACAAAATAACTTTTCAGCAAAGAAGAAACATCCAGATGTTATCACATTCAAGTTTATAAAGGACAACAAGGAACTACTTGCCTACAGATTTCTTATTCCACAATCTAAAACTGTCACAGCACAAATTACTAATCTTATTCCACCCGAATAATAATTAAGGAGATATTATCATAAACCACGTGACTATATTCTCAGATGTTATCAGTTATACTCACACCTCGTAAATTATTTGTTGAGAAAATATTTAAACGGTTAGAGCTCCCGGTAGATGCATGCCACAGATATTTTCTATTTAAAATTTGTTTCTGGCTATTTTATATGATGTTACAGTATTCTGAGATTTATTTGATTCTGTAGTAACTTTCTAGTAAGATATCAGTGTTTCCCCATGATTTGTTTACTACTAAAATTTAAAAGTAAACGTAAAAATATCCTTTTAAACACCAGTTGAGAAACATACAATGCAGTAATTTTAGTTGGCAATTATTATCTTAAATATTTGTGACAGCACCGCTTTTGATTTGAGTCTTTTCTGAGACGATTTGTGTTTGTTTTAGTTTTTCTGTCGATTCTCTTGATGATCCGGTAAGAGATATCAAACATGTTTTGAATAGTAAATAAGTAACTTTTTGAATGTAAATTATGTTAATTGTTGATAAAGTTTTGGTTATCTGGGCTAAGAAAAGATAACAATGACTAATTATTGATAATTTATTTCACTATCCTAACTGTGTAATTTAGTATATTTAGTTGCGATTGAAAACGTGTGTCTTAAACTTTATTCAAACACAACAACCCATATTAGGAAGATAACTACAACATGTTTCACGTCATCAATTAAGCGGTTAAAAACGTCGTTTAAACGTCATCAATTTAAAGAAACATTGTCTCCACCGTCGCATTCGATATATCTTCCAAGTCTGCTGAATGTGCAACAAAGAGTGCTGTGTGGCAAATCTTACTTTTGCGTAGCGCGCGTCAACGCTTTTATGATGAAACTTTCTGATCACGTACGTTCAGATTTTGCAGCTTGTAGAAATTGAGAGTTTTTGCATTTGAAAGATGTGGCGATATCACAAGCTAATACACTCGAAAGGCTGACGAGTGACGACCTTATTGACGGAGATTTACTACACAGTAGTCTTTCATCCGTGGAGATTTTGTCCTTGATCGGCTAGTTGTGGTCTATGGCAGAGAATGATTGTGTTGGGAATGGGACAGTATGATTTTTCAATTTTCTGCGGCATTTTGACTTCCAGTACCTCAATTTGGTTTCATACTATCATCAATTAACTGACTAATTGGTCTCTGGGCAAAAATTTCATCCAATCTGTCAAATTTGTGTTCAGAAATTTTCATATCTGAAAATGGGACAGAAATTGGAAAATATGAATTTTCGTTTTGTTAAGCTTTCTGCTGTGAGCTTCCTCCGACCTCAATCAAACTTCTAGCTCCTCAATCGGGTCACTTAACATCTATAGTTGAACGACTAATTGGTTGCGGAATGCGGGTGAGAAATTCAGTAACAACTGTAAAATTTTGGTCCTAGAAATTTCATCTTCAAAAACTGAAAATGGGACAGAGAATGGGACAATATGATTTTTCAATTTTCTGCGGCATTTTGACTTCCAATACCTCAATTTGGTTTCATCCCATCATCAATTAACTGACTAATAGGTCTCTGGGCAAAAATTTCATCCAATCTGTCAAATTTATGTTCAGAAATTTTCATATTTGAAAATGGGACAGAAATTGGAAAATATGAATTTTCGTTTTGTTAAGCTTTCTGCTGTGAGCTTTCTCCGACCTCAATCAAACTTCTAGCACCTCAATCGTGTCACTTAACATCTATAATTGAACGACTAATTGGTTAAGGGTGAGAAATTCAGTCAAAACTGTAAAATTTTGGTCCTGGAAGTTTCCTGGAGAATGGGACATGATATGATGTTTAAATTTTCCGCGGCATTTTCACTTCCTCAGTTTGGAGACTAATTGGTCTCTGGGCAAAAATTTCATCCAATCTGTCAAATTTGTGTTCAGAGATTTTCATATTTGGAAATGGGACAGAAATTGGAAAATTTCATCCACGATCCAAACAACTCATACTTTCTTCACATCACGTGCCTAAACACCGATCTAGTTACCATTTATCGTCATCTTCTAACAACACTCCTAAAATCATTTTTGAAGTGCCAGCTGGTAAAGCCTAGTGCACACCCGCGCCAACTTTGGATCGCGATATTCGTTCACCGCCGTCAGGTCAAGTCAGATCAATACAGCAGTAACAACCGTTGCACACGTGGCGAACAATCTGACCTTGACAGCTCAAGTGAGCTCCACGCTCGCGCAAAGCAGCTAAAAACCAATGTCTGTAAGCCTGTGTACAGTGCCAGCGTACCATCTCCGTTCGTCCTATCTCTTCCCCGTTCTTTTCCGCGTTCTAGTATTCCCCTTCGGAAATCGTTTGCTAGCAGTAGCACAGTCTGCTTCCTGGTACCGGGTGGTAAATCTCGTGCTGATGGAGATGGCTCTGGCGGCTCAACACCAACTAATAAAAATGACTCTAGGGAATCCACGAGTCAGGACGGGAAAAACGGAAACGGAAGTGGAAACTCTATCTACAATGGAGGACAGGACTCCTCATCAAGCGGCTCCCAGGACAAAGGGGACAGTGATGATGACGACGACAACCCTAACAAATCTGGTAGTGAATCTTTCAAAGATACCAGCTTCTCAACCGATCATGACAACAAGGATGAAGAATCTGAGGAATCAGATCCCGCAAGCAAAGAACCCGAAAGCTCCATTCCTTCTACGGAGACCCCAGAGGAAGAACTCCCGTCTCTGAATCAAGATAAGAACAACTTTCTCACGAGTACCTTGAGTTCATGTCCCGGAAAGCTCAACTTTGGACCCGAAGAATCAGAAGAAGACCTACGCCGCAGACTAACACCAACAGATGATCATCTCAACTTCTGTGATGAGATAACATCCGTCAGACGGCTGAATACGTTACCGATCATAACAGGGCTAAACGACCCCGTCATCAGAATGAGAAATCTCTCATCATCTCCAGGATACACCTCAGTCAGTCCAGGAGGTGACTCTGCCGAGCTTTGTCGTGACATTTTCCACTGCAAATCTCTCTTCCCAACAGAGCCTGCGAATATCCTATACTGGTCGACAGACAGTGAAGTATCCTTCAGGAAATATGGGATCCACCAACGGGAGTTTTGTCTGTTCAGCTCTCGTTACTACCCATGCAACTCATGGGACACATATGATGCCAAGGAGTTCAAGGAAGTACCTATCCTACTTCAGTGCATGAATCAAATCATCAGCGATCATCGCATCGACGAGAACCCCTCACTCAACAGCTGTGTGGTCGAAAAGATCAAAATGAACGAACACACACCAGAATCAACGGTTTTCCCATCCGACCTTGATTCATACGCAGAGGACAACTCCGTTATGGTAATCCTCTGCCTGGGTCAACAGAATGCGATCGATGTTATACCCAAGTCACACTCTGGATCTTTGCGTGGTAAGGTAGATGCAGGAAGGCTGTCTCCGGATCATGGGGGAGCGGTTTTCTTGTCCAAAGATGCACTCAAACGCTACCAAGTCCGGTCAGGAGTAGGACTCAGTAACTCTCTAAATAACGATGCAAGACCATCTTACAGACTTATCTTTTTTCGCTCGAAAATAGATACTGACGGAACGTTGTTATGGGACAGTACCGATATTCCCAATGAGAGTATCAGATCATCAAGATTCTGCAATACCCTAAGCTACAGAATGGGTCAAGTTCATATATACCAACAAATATTGGACAAGCTTACCCCAGCTGACTTTACTTTGATACTGGATGCCATGGATCAATCCACATCTAGTAGCGACTCCCTGAACGATATGAAAACAAGAACAGAAACTCTCTTAGCAGACCCTTACTCACCCCCCAGCTATGCCGCTGTAAGTGTAATAGTAACTAAGATGAAACCTTAAGACGCGAAAGAGGAGCTAACTGCATGTAACCAGGAAAATAATGGTGTTGTAGCCTTGTTAAGACAGAGACTTTGCCGATACTTAACTAGGGACTCAGACCAGTCATGCGATAAAAGTGGAGAGTTCTTATACTCCCCTGAACCGCCACTCTCTGAAACTGCCCCGGTTCCAAACAGCGTTGTATCTCCTACTGAGTTCTGTTTTACCAGCTCACTGCCCAACGCTAAGGATTTCCTGAGATCAAAACTGGATAAACACTCCTCTACACAGCAAGCATCCAAAACTAAGAGGAAAAGACAACAAGCTGACACCAAGACTGATCTAAGCTTTCAAGGACTTGAAACTTACATTAAATCACTCGAATCAGCTACAGAAAATGAACTCACAAAGGAGCTCGGATTCCTCAAACTGAGCAGTGAAGGAAGCTCAAAAATCAGAAAAAAGAGGATCACTCAACATCTGAAGAACCCTAATCAACTCTCCGCTGCTAGCAGCAGTGCTACATCTGAGCAACTCAACGATGTGCAGAATAGACTGGAAGTGATGGAAAGATCCAATGTGTCAATCAGCTCTATTCTTACTGAAATTAAAAATGAGATGAAAGAGCTAAAGCTCACGATAACAGAAAAGACCTCTGGAGCCAAATCGACTGGAGACTGTCAAATAGCAAGAAATTGTTCAAGTGGCACTGATCTCCTTAAAAGCCTGACAAAAGCTACCCAAGACACCAGTCTGCTCCTCGAAAAATCAGAAAAAGGTCTAAAAGGGCTGACACAAACCCTAAAAGACACTATGACTGTAAAGAAAGATCTGGATGTCTGGCGTCAGAGCGTTTTCAAAAGGGAAGAGAGTGACAAAATCAACGAAATCCATAACATCATTTCGACCCCTAATTTTCAAGAAATCCTCAGTATCAGCCAGTTAGACCCAGGTGCAAATGCTAGCCAAGACCATGTGAGACATATCCTCAGGTCTCCGGCTGACACGAGGACCAACAGGGACACCCCTGGGCTATCACCAAATCAGGGACGATCCTCCTACAGGAGAGAGGGTATAGAACCCAGACAGAGAGACAAGAGAACAGGTGTCTTCCGGGCAGATAGACCAAAAAGAGCAAGTAACCGGCCTGTTCCAAGCCAAAAGAAAATAGTTCTTCTCTGTGACTCAACCATGAGAAGCTTTAAACCTGAAGAGTTTCCGAAAAGATACAACGTCTCTGTAATTTACAAACGGAGCCTGAAAGACCTTCACTCAAGTCTCGAATCAACGGTCGAACAGATTTCCAATCTCAACCCAGATGCAGTGTACGCTCACCTTGGTACTCAGGACATCATAGATGGTACCGAGCCTGACTCCGTGGTGGGATCACTAATAAAGTCTACCGAAAATATACTTAGACAGACTTCGCAACACTGCCAACTTTTCATCTCGCATCCCTTTCTCCGCGACCATCCTGGAGAGGAATGGAGTAAAAGTAGTCGACTCATCACTGAAGCAATCAGAAATCTTAAAGGTGACAGTGAGAAAGCTGATTTCTGGATGAGATCAAGGGAAAACAGAAACAACAACTTCTACTCGGGGGGATCAGATATCCCACACGACTATTTGTTTGTCCCAGATCAACCTCATCTGAATGACAGAGGTATCAGAGTAATCATGGGCAACTTCAAGACAAGCCTCAACAGTACATTTAGCAGAGACCGCACCTGAGTACTAGTCTCTCATTCTCAGCTTATCTAGTCCCCTCCCTCCTTTTCTCCTTCTCCTCTTGCCTCTCTCATCCTTTATACAAGTTGACTGATGAACTTTGTCAACGGTATAATTTCCTGGAATGTTGCAAACATTCATGGTTTGCTCGGAAACAAAATCGAGGATCCCGATTTTGTAAAAATCATCAGTCCGAATGATATTATCTGCCTTCAAGAGACCGGATGCGAAGTGTCTCTGAAAGGATACAAATCCTATAGTGACATCCGAAAATCTGGTAAAGGTGGAGGAGTAACTACTCTGGTTAGGAACACTATCCTGGAATATTGCTCTCTGGAGAAATTCACACTTACTGCGGACCACTCAATGAACATTGTAATTGTTAAAGTTACTGATCCCTACACCAATATCAACACCTTTGTTCTCAATAGCTACATACCACCTACAAACAGCAAATTGAAAAACCGCACTAACTGCTCCGAAGCAAATTTTGATGCCCTCCAGGAAAAAATAAGCAACATCAAGGATAACTCCAGTAATGAGCTCATACTTCTTGGAGACCTTAATGCCAGAATAGGGGCATCTCCTGAATTTCAGATATATGACAGAGCGGATGAATTCGAGCTCTTTCCAGAAACTGGCAGGCCCTCCGACTTCATGGTTATACCAGATGTGGCACCTATATCTCAAAATAGGAACAGCCAGGACAAAATCACCAATAGACATAAAAATCTTTTGCTTGACCTTTGTGGATCGCAAAACCTCTTGATCCTTAATGGACGTACCATTGGTGACTCTGCCGGAAAATACACATGCTTCAAATGGAACGGAAACAGCGTGGTGGACTACTTCATTGCATCAACATTCTTTCTTCACCGTGTCAAGTCCCTCTCAGTGGGCGAGCATACTCTGTTCTCCGACCACAATCCTGTTCTACTCAGTCTCTGGCATGGACACGGAGCCCCTCAAAGGAATAGTCGAGCTCCCAATAGCAATTATCAGGAAGCTCCTTTTCGTTACCGGATCACAGAAAACCCTAGCCGAGGGATCTGCCCCCAATGAGTCGCTGAACAGCGCATTTACACTGGGTGAGCTGAACGCTGCACTAGGCAAACTAAAATCCGGCAAAGCATCTGCTTTTGACCACATAAGCAATGAAATGCTCAAGGGTTTGAACGTGAAAATGAGGTCCCTCCTCCTTAAACTCTTCAATCTGTGCCTTGAGACAGGAACCTACCTCTGGAGCAAAAGTGTGATCACACCGATTCACAAAAAAGGGTGCATCAGGAACCCTGACAACTATAGAGCAATAGCAGTCTGTAGCTGTATTGGGAAACTGCTCTCCACGATGCTGCTATCTCGGCTTGTCACTCACCGCCAAATCTCTCATCCAGATCCACCTAATCAAGCAGGCTTTACCAAAGGAAGTCAATGTAATGACCATATATTCACGCTGATGTCCACAATCGAAAAATACAAGAAAGTGAAAAATAAAATATATGCAGTGTTCATTGATCTCCGAAAAGCGTTTGATCTAGTGTGCAGACAAGCCCTCCTGTTCAAACTAGCCTGCTATGGCGTCAATGGCGGCTACTACGACATCATCAAAGACATGTACAGTAAATCAGAGGGTCATATCAAGATGAATGGTAAAATCAGTGAAGCATTCAAGATCCTCAAAGGGACTGAACAAGGACATCCACTCAGCCCCGAGTTTTTCAAAGTCTACTTTAAAAAGCTTTCTGACCTCCTCAATGAAGCCGTTGTGAACTGCCCAACTCTCGCTGGTATCTCAGTGACTCACCTAGCGTGGGCTGATGATCTAGTAATCCTCGCCCTAGATCCTGAATCACTCCAAAAGTTGCTTTCGATCATTGGGGACTACTGTATCGAATGGGGTCTGGAAATCAGCATCTCCAAAACCAAATTCATGGTCTTCAACGGTAAAGGACCTGACATTCCAAACTGGCGTCCTTCTATTCATGACAGAGATATAGAGATGGTCTCCAGCTACTGCTATCTTGGAATCATTATAAGCAGCACAGGGAAATTTCGGCAGGCAACTGACTCTCTCTACCGTAAGGGACTCGGAGCTTACTTTAGCTTGAGAAGCACCATAGACCGGAGATACATTGACGCATCATGCCTTAACAAACTATTTGACACCCTTGTCAAGCCTATTCTACTATACGGTTGTCAAGTTTGGGCCCCAGTTCTACCCACCGTCAGTAAGGTCCTCTCTTGCTTCAGCAAGTTTCACAACCTTGATCATGCAGTCTCCCACATCGCAAAACAGAAACTGGAGCAAGTGCACCTACGTCACCTCAAATACCTTCTTGGTATTAACAGAAGGGCAGTCAATGCTACAGCCTGGGGAGAAACTGGCTCATACCCAATTATAATTGAGATGTTGAAACTGAGTACTAAATACTTCAAAAGAGTTATGAGCCTTCCCTCAACACAACTGGTCAAAGCTGCAATGACTGAGCAGATTAACCTCAAATTGTCATGGTTTGTAGGCATCGAATCAGTTATCAAGTCATTTAACAACATCGACCTTCCTGACAGGAATTCATCATCGTTGCTCAACGCAACCTTCCTCGCGGACTCCTGCAGCCCTGAATTGATGACAGAGAACCTGCGAAAACTATTCCGTGATTCCTGGGGTTCTCTTGTGAAAGATTCTAGAAAGCTATCATTCTACAGTGAAGTCAAAAAAGAATTTGGATGGGAGCCATATCTAAACCACGCTAGGTCTTTCCAGGACAGAAGGGCAACCACACAGATTCGGTCCAGTTCTCATCACCTTAGAATTGAAAGGGGGAGGTACGACAAAACTCCACTTGATGAAAGGACCTGTAACTATTGCGAGCTGAACATCAACCAGCTAATCATCGAAGACGAGAATCATATGCTCCATTCCTGCCCCCTAGGGAAAGTTCCAAGGGACAGATTTCAAAGCCTCAGTGGAAATCTAGTCAGCATTGACGGAAATGGTAGCTTCAATCTTGCCTCCACGTTTATCTCGCAACCCGATTGCATGGACAAACTCAGCGATGAGGACGTAAGTTTGATCAAACTCTCGACCAGCACCATTAATAAAATCTACAGACTAACCCTCAACTTCAAAAAAAAGTCTAATTGTAGATAACTAGCTTCCTCTTTCAGTCCTTCCTTTCTTCCTTTCTTTTTTTCCCCTTTTTCTTTCCGCTTTTTTTCTTTTCCAGCTTTGGATCTGTGACGGATGTGATGGATTTCTTGCGGTCACTTTTATCCCTACATGGGCTCCCGGCCGTGCGTCCATGTAGGAGCCGTGGGGCCTTCCGAATGATAGGGTTACAGTGACTGATAGTAGGGAAAGTATGAAGGCTATATCAGTAGACACAATTACCGAACGCAGGGCATTGGCTCGACCTCCAAGACAGGGTATCCGTGAGGACCCTGGTCGTAATCAGCTCTGCACTGCTCCAGTGTATCCTGATGCCTGAAATCTTGGACACTGCCTACGTACGGGGTAGACAGCCACTGATGATTTTGTCTGTGAATTTTTCGTCACTTCCTGACATGAGTCAGACCTCAGCTGGATCCTTCCTGTTTAGCTTTTTCTGAGCTTCCCGCTCGACCTCCTTCTTCAATCTTCAATCATCATCATCAGTTAGAGCTGCCGTGCTCTCGAACTTTCCCTTCACACTCCACCACGGCACCTCCTTCGAGGCCTCTTGCCAGGTAACACCAGCTCTCAGACATAGGCAAGCTTACCGCGCACGGCGTTTTTTCTTTTTTGTTTCGTCCTTTCCGTGTGTGCCGTTTTGTGCCACCCTCTCTGCTGTTCCTGCGAAATTGCGCTCATTCGCTCTTCATTGGGCTGTTCATTTGACAGAGTTACTGGCTGGCACACCAAACATCTTCTCACTCACAATCACCATCAATCAAATTCAAAATTATGCAATCAATCACTATACATCCACGATCATATGATCAAAACACAAAACTTTGTTATATACTGTTTCTGTTTGAGATTTGAATAACGTTACTGTAATGTTTCAAATTATATGTTAAATGTTCAAAAAATGTTCCTCCAGGACTGAAAATGGGACAGAGAATGGGAAAATATGATTTTTGACTTCCAGTACCTTTAAATGTAAAATGAACAAAATGTCATTAAGCTTCGTAAATTTATTTTTTTAAATTGTAATATTCACACAATAAAATATCAAATAATCATTTAAGCTCTGCATCTTTTGTTCTTGAAGAAGTTTCTGATCTGTCTCTCAGTCAGACCAGTGTTCTCGCTCAGCATCTGAATAGTTTCCTGGGAGGGAGTTCTCTCTTTCTTGAAAACAGAAAGAAGTAGGGATTTGACATTGTCGTCAAAGTGGTTGTTGCTCTGGAACTTCACGGACGAAATTGTAGAGGGAAGAGGGTTTGATTTTCTCAATCGATATTTAGTAGTGGGAATCAGGTGTCGTTTGCCGGAAGAGATCTTATAGAGCTCGTAAAGAGAATTGTAGTAGAGTTTCTGGAGGTGAGGATGGTCTGAGGAAGGGAAGTAGCTGACGGAGAGGTAAGACTTAAGCTCGTCGAACTGCTGTTCATCGTACAGGGACTGTGCAGTGATTGCCTGGTCGGACAGGTTTGTTGAAGTCGGTGAGCTAGCAGGTGAAGTACTCGGAGAAGGACAGGGAGATCTGTATGAACTCTGGAGAGGAGGTAGGATTGGCATATCCACAGCAGGATTCGCTAGAAGATGAGTCAGAACTTCCGAAGAGGAAGTCTCAGATCCAGTGAATGTCTCCATTGCTGGAACAGTGAAAATATTCGCGGGGCAGGTGACATTATCTCGACATTGGGAAGGAAGTTCCAGCTCAGGGAAAGTGAAGTTGAAGGAGAGAGGGATGGTCCAGGAGAGGTAGGAAGGGCTCACTGGTTCCGGTTCTGGTAGGTGGTCCAAACTGGTAACATCTTGGTAAGAGGGGTAAATGAAGGATTCCATTGTTATAATCGAAATTAGTAGCAATTGAATTTGATTTATATAGTAGAAATACTTGATATCTTACTTAAATCTGGCTTGCATTATATACTTTGGGGGTTACCTTCCCCAATGCCCCATTAATTATACCAACAAGCCTTGACACCAGTTATATGTTCACGGATGGGATTGCCAGCACCTCACTCTCTAAACATCACCAATCACCTCCGAGACTCAGATGCTTGTTTATCTTGAACTGGTGTCAACAGTCACCTGATCATTCGAGTACGGTTATTGCACTGAGAATTAGGACTGCAAGATATAATCGCCTATTGGTGCAATAAAATCATCCATCTCACTTATCCATCCTAAAATTGAAGCCCATACCTAATACCAATCTTATTTTTAATCGAATCATCGCAAAATTTCTTTTTCAGAAGTTTTCGCAATAGTCAGCGTTTTCTCGACTCGCTTTAAAGTCAGACCAATCTTCCACCATAGAAATAGTCACTTTCGTTTACCACGTCTTACACTTTTTCTACTCCCAAACTAGATACAAAAACGAGCAGAATTTGCTCAAGAACTACCTCACTGGGCGACGTTCAGCCTGTCATTCCGCCAAATCTCTATTCTATTATGATTATGAACATAAATGTAATAGCCTGGGGTCCCCAGGTAAAAACTACTCAACACTAATAGTTTACTATATACGTCACACGACTATTAATATTATAATATTTTGACTATTACGATTGTAATATAAAACTTTGTAATCCTTGATAAAGTTTCTTTGGATCCACTACATTATTTGTAGAACAATGGCGCCACTGATACAGCTTGGCGCCATAAATATATAACAGAAATATATAAACAGCCCCTGGCCTTACTCATCCTACAGATAATCCTCACTATGGACCATTATACTAGACTGGTTGGCGTATCCTCGCTCTGTCTTTTGAGATTTTACATATTTTTGATGAGAGATTTTAAGCACTCACAATTAAAACCAGCGAATAGAATGCTATTAAATGAAATACATAATGATTAAAGTAACATTGATTTATAACAAAATATCAAAACACTCAATATATAACATAAAGTTTTCAAGAAGTTTTACTTGACTCCTTATCGATGAGAAAGATAAGCACGTCAAATATAAAATCTTAAAAACGGTAAAAACTTTTAGAAAGCTACAAAATAGTACAAGTCGTACAAATGATATATGTTATAATGTTATAATTTGTTGAAAAAAGTATAATTATAAATTGACGATGAAATATAAATCCGCTTATTTGTAATGAAATCTGAATTACCATAACCAGTTTAGGTTTACAGTAATACACCATGACCATAAGAGCGCGGAACCACGGATTTGTAACAGTCGCTGTCTGTTATTAGTAAAAACGTATAACATTAACAGATATTGATAAAGATAATCCTAATTTAAATTACTGACAACTATAACCCTAATTGGTGATACAAATCGTCCAAAATAATCGCCTTGCTCTTAGTCTTAGCTTTAAATACATCGGTGCTGTCCCACGTAATACCAAGTTACAGTTACCAAAGTTTCAGTTACCAAAGTTACAGTAACCTTGGTTTTTCCTGCCAACTTCCTCTAGATCTGCTTCAGTTCCATTTCCGGGAGGTTTTCCTTGTTCCTGTTCTCTGGAAAGCTCAGTTGGCCAAGCAGTTTCAGGGCCAAGTTGGTGTAGTTACCATGGTTACTTGTAGCGCGATGCACTACTGGGTCGCGCGCGCATCAAATAATGCTTCTCGCAACCACTTCGGTAGATCGGCGAGATGCACCACTGTGCCTCACCGAGCTGCGAAGGATTGACATCGTGAATCAACATGGTTACCAGCAAAGGATGCAGGCAGGTCTGGTTTGAGTTGGTCGGATCGTTTGGTTTTGTTGTGAGTCCGTATATGACGATGGAGGGTACCTTGAATGAACATGGTGTTAGTTTCCATGGTAAGAAAGTGCACATGCTGATGCATGACGTCACACTTTTCATAGATCACTGTCGCATTTAATCTTAAAGATAACAAATGACGATTAGTAATAGCAAGCTAGCTAATAATTTGTAGATCTAAACAGCAACTGCTGCCTACGCAATAAAGGGGGGGGGGTCCAAGGGGAACTTTGGGGAGTTTTGGGGAACTTTTTTTGGGGAACTTCAGGAAACCTGGGGGACTTTCCCAAAGTTCCCCAAAAAATTATCAATGAAACAAATAATTTTGGGGAATTTTGGGGAACTTTTTTTTGGGGAACTTCGGAAAGTTCCCCAAAATTCCCCAAAGTTCCCCAAAATAATTATCATGCCAAAAAAATTATCATGCTGCAAGTATCGACAAGTAAGTTAAGATTATACTTTATAATAACATACATGTTAACATTAATGGGTATTAATGTATATTAGAGAAATTTTGAATAATTTTGAATAATTTTGAATACTTTTGAATAATTTTGGGGAATTTTGGGGAACTTTTATGATGAAACTTTCTGATCACGTACGTTCAGATTGTGCAGCTTATAGAAATTGAGAGTTTTTGCATTTGAAAGATGTGGCGATATATCACAAGCTAATACACTCTAAGGCTGACGAGTGACGACCTTATTGACGGAGATTTACTACATACTACACAGTAGTCTTTCATCCGTGGAGATTTCGTCTTCGATCGGCTAGTTGGAAAATATGAATTTTCGTTTTGTTAAGCTCTCTGCTGTGAGCATCCTCCGACCTCAATCAAACTTCTAGCACCTTAATCGTGTCACTTAACATTTATAGTTGACCGACTAATTGGTTGCTGGTGAGAAATTCAGTCAAAACTGTAAAAGATGTGGCGATATATCACAAGCTAATACACTCGAAAGGCTGACGAGTGACGACCTTATTGACGGAGATTTACTACACAGTAGCCTTTCATCCGTGGAGATTTTGTCTTTGATCGGCTAGTTGTGGTCTATGGCAGAGAATGATTGTGTTGGGAATGGGACAGTATAATTTTTCAATTTTCCGCTGCATTTTGACTTCCAGTGCCTCAATTTCGTTTCATACCATCATTAATAAACTGACTTATTGGTCTCTGGGCAAAATTTTGATCCAATCTGTCAAATTTGAAAATGGGACAGAAATTTTCATATTTGAACTGACTAATTGGTTGCGGGTGAGAAATTCAGTCAAAACTGTAAAATTTTGGTCCTGGAAATTTCATCTTCAAAAACTGAAAATGGGACAATATTATTTTTCAATTTTCTGCGGCATTTTGACTTCCAGTACCTCAATTTGGTTTCATACCATCATTAATTGACTGACTAATTGGTCTCTGGGCAAAAATTTCATCCAATCTGTCAAATTTGTGTTCAGAAATTTTCATATTTGAAAATGGGACAGAAATTGGAAAATATGAATTTTCGTTTTGTTAAGCTTTCTGCTGTGAGCTTCCTCCGACCTCGATCAAACTTCTAGCACCTCAATCGTGTCACTTTACATCTTAAGTTGAACGACTAATTGGTTGCGGGTGAGAAATTCAGTCAAAACTGTACAATTTTGGTCCTGGAAATTTCATCTTCAAAAACTGAAAATATGATTTTTCAATTTTCCGCTGCATTTTGACTTCCAGTGCCTCAATTTCGTTTCATACCATCATTAATAAACTGACTTATTGGTCTCTGGGCAAAAGTTTGATCCAATCTGTCAAATTTGAAAATGGGACAGAAATTTTCATATTTGAAAATGGGACAGAAATTGGAAAATATGAATTTTCGTTTTGTTAAGCTTTCTGCTGTGAGCTTCCTCCGACCTCGATCAAACTTCTAGCACCTCAATCGTGTCACTTTACATCTTAAGTTGAACGACTAATTGGTTGCGGGTGAGAAATTCAGTCAAAACTGTACAATTTTGGTCCTGGAAATTTCATCTTCAAAAACTGAAAATATGATTTTTCAATTTTCCGCTGCATTTTGACTTCCAGTGCCTCAATTTCGTTTCATACCATCATTAATAAACTGACTTATTGGTCTCTGGGCAAAAGTTTGATCCAATCTGTCAAATTTGAAAATGGGACAGAAATTTTCATATTTGAAAATGGGACAGAAATTGGAAAATATGAATTTTCGTTTTTTAAGCTTTCTGCTGTGAGCTTCCTCCGACCACAATCAAACTTCTAGCACCTCAATTTGGTTTCATACCATAATCAATTGACTGACTAATTGGTCTCTGGGCAAAAATTTCATCCAATCTGTCAAATTTGTGTTTAGAAATTTTCATATTTGAAAATGGGACAGAAATTGGAAATATGAATTTTCGTTTTGTTAAGTTTTCTGCTGTGAGCTTCCTCCGACCACAATCAAACTTCTAGCACCTCAATCGTGTCACTTAACATTTATTGACCATTGTTAATGATCTGGCCCGGCGCGCGAGAAGAAAGCGGCGCGCGCTACTTCGAAGAAATTTAGACGAGTAACATCCGTCAAAACCAAAAACATTTATAGTTGACTGAATAATTGGTTGCGGGTGAGAAATTCAGTCAAAACTGTAAAATTTTGGTCCTGTAAATTTCATCTTCAAAAACTGAAAATGGGACAGAGAATGGGACAATATGATTTTTCAATTTGTTTGTTATAAAGCTTTCTGCTGTGAGCTTCCTCCGACCTCAATCAAACTTCTAGCACATCAATCGTGTCACTTAACATCTATTATAGTTGAACTACTAAATGGTTGCGGAATGTGGGTGAAAAATCCAGTCAAAACTGTAAAATTTTGGTCATGGAAATTTCATCTTCAAAAACTGACAGAGAATGGGACAAAATGATTTCATAAATTTATTTTTTTAAATTGTAATATTCACACAATAAAATATCAAATAATCATTTAAGCTCTGCATCTTTTGTTCTTGAAGAAGTTTCTGATCTGTCTCTCAGTCAGACCAGTGTTCTCGCTCAGCATCTGAATAGTTTCCTGGGAGGGAGTTCTCTCTTTCTTGAAAACAGAAAGAAGTAGGGATTTGACATTGTCGTCAAAGTGGTTGTTGCTCTGGAACTTCACGGACGAAATTGTAGAGGGAAGAGGGTTTGATTTTCTCAATCGATATTTAGTAGTGGGAATCAGGTGTCGTTTGCCGGAAGAGATCTTATAGAGCTCGTAAAGAGAATTGTAGTAGAGTTTCTGGAGGTGAGGATGGTCTGAGGAAGGGAAGTAGCTGACGGAGAGGTAAGACTTAAGCTCGTCGAACTGCTGTTCATCGTACAGGGACTGTGCAGTGATTGCCTGGTCGGACAGGTTTGTTGAAGTCGGTGAGCTAGCAGGTGAAGTACTCGGAGAAGGACAGGGAGATCTGTGTGAACTCTTGAGAGGAGGTAGGATAGACATATCCACAGCAGGATTCGCTGGAAGATGAGTCAGAACTTCCGAAGAGGAAGTGTCAGATCCAGTGAATGTCTCCATTGCTGGAACAGTGAAAATATTCGTGGGGCAAGTGGAATTATCTCGACATTGGGAAGGAAGTTCCAGCTCAGGGAAAGTGAAGTTGAAGGAGAGAGGGATGGTCCAGGAGAGGTAGGAAGGGCTCACTGGTTCCGGTTCTGGTAGGTGGTCCAAACTGGTAACATCTTGGTAAGAGGGGTAAATGAAGGATTCCATTGTTATAATCGAAATTAGTAGCAATTGAATTTGATTTATATAGTAGAAATACTTGATATCTTACTTAAATCTGGCTTGCATTATATACTTTGGGGGTTACCTTCCCCAATGCCCCATTAATTATACCAACAAGCCTTGACACCAGTTATATGTTCACGGATGGGATTGCCAGCACCTCACTCTCTAAACATCACCAATCACCTCCGAGACTCAGATGCTTGTTTATCTTGAACTGGTGTCAACAGTCACCTGATCATTCGAGTACGGTTATTGCACTGAGAATTAAGACTGCAAGACATAATCGCCTATTGGTGCAATAAAACCATCCATCTCACCAATCCATCCTACAATTTTATAAAATTGAAGCCCATACCTAATACATATCTTATTTTTAATCAAATCATCGCAAGATTTCTTTTTCAGAAGTTTTCGCAATTATTATTAAGAAACTGTTTACACCATTAAAATATTCAAAACCTCTAAAAGAAATCAAGTCATCCTAAAATGGTGATCAGTACAGATTTGAGACAGCTAGAGTAAAAATTTGTTTCTCCAAGCAACTCTATCATCGGCTAATATCTTAAGCTTATTAAGATCATTCAAAGAGTTAAGTTTTAAACCTCTACGGGTCAAATCATTCACAATAATCTTGAAAAAATTCTTACGATGCGCACCGACGCGCCCTTTACAGTTTGTTGTGACAGCAAACTTTAACGCTAATGCAGCGGGGGAGTCATCAGCACTACGCAAGATATGACCTAGGAGCTTCCACTTTGATTTTATTTAGGGACACGATCTGATAGCTTTACTGAGTTGCATCTTAGGTATAAGTTTGCATTGGATATTGTTCCATGAGGCCAATAAATGTTCAGCTAGTAATGATCTAAGGTGTTTTCTATGGCAAATGTCTAGTTTTTCTAGTGACTTTGCAGTAGGACACCAACTACTGCAATTGTACATGATGATTGATACAATTTGGGCTTCGTATACTGCTATCTTTCTGGTAACGGAGATATTCTGCTGAGACCAGATCTTGGTGAACTTATAGAAGGCATTGTTCCCAGCAACAAATCAACTACCGAGAATAAACTAAGGAATAAATAAAACCAGACGGTTAGCACACTAGTCACTATCAACCATATGCCACTTTTTTCACTGCCCATTCACTGTCATATTAATAGCATCATATAGATAGCGCTAGCAGGTGCTGATAAGACATGGGCTCAGTTATTCTTTTTTGTTTTAACCTCAAGTAGCTTATAAAACAGTGCGTGTGATCATCTGTCGTATCAAATCAAATTATTTGTCACTATATGATAATAAATCATGATATACAAGTTTTAATTTTTAAAGTTTCTGTTTTTGTTTTTAATGAATAGACCGAGACGTAATCAACATTTTCAATTTTCATATTCACGCATATTAAATAAAATTATATTGTTATGTATTATATTATTTGACCAAAACCCATAATCATGGGTAGAGTGTACCGCTGCCAGTGTCTCTCTTTTCCAAACAAAAGGAAATGATATTAATTCGAGGAACAGTCCGCTAATGCAAATTGATACCGAGAATGAAATCGGTCGCTCGCTTTTTCAAATCAATAAGCTTTATTACAATTCGTGAGCCGTGATCGAATTGAAAAAGCGAGCGACCGATTTCATTCTCGGTATCAATTTGCATTAGCGGACTGTTCCTCGAATTAATATCATTTCCTTTTGTTTGGAAAAGAGAGACACTGGCAGCGGTACACTCTACCCATGATTATGGGTTTTGGTCAAATATCATCTCTTTTTGATTATAATGTCAGGATAATTTACACAGCTAGTCGAAACTTCATTAACAAGGAGGTAATTTCGACGATTTCGAAATTCTGCCTTTGAAAACGTTTCCTTGTGTTTAGTTAGGTATATCTGTCGATAACCGACTGAATATGGCACTTTTTACTCATTCAAGTTGGCATTAAATCACCTTAATAACACCAGAATGTGTGTGTGTGTGTGTGTCTGTCTGTCTGTCTGTCCGTGTGTAATTTCCGGTCGGTTATACAAAAAAAACGGTAAGAGTTACGGGACTGATTTTTTCGGCATAGTGTCGACAAAACTCTGATGAAGCCCATAGGAAATTTTTTTTTAAATCGGCCGATGGTAAGTGGTTTAATTGATGGTTTTGTACCACAAATGTTACATAAAATTGCGTGAGCAGAACGGCAAGAGTTACGGGGCTTGCAGTTGCTCTCTCTCTCTCTCTCTCTGCATAATATTATGTAGCGTATATATTACATGGCGTATATATTACATGGTCATATAATACTAGATAAACTTATTAGGGGAGGGAGTGCTCAAACGGTCTGTTTGGACTGTAGAGAGAGTTCATACTTTCATACGACAATGTAATGCATGTTCACAAATATGATAGGCTGGTGTGGTGCATGGTGTTAAGGGTTAATTTCTATTGATTATTGATTAAGAATTACTATCTTTTAAGCATACTATTGGATACGTGAGGGCACTCCGAATTGCTCGCCTAATCCGGGTTTTGACTCAGCGGGTAATTACTCCTACCCTTTTTAACTGCGGCAGTGAAATCCCGGCCGTAGGCCGGGTTACACTAGTTCATATATAATGCCATTTAAATATCGTGGAAAGCAGAATATATTCGAAATCACGAATGAGCAAAATTCTCACCTTTCGCACGTGCAAACTTTGAGCGGACGTTGCGTGCGCATACAATATTGAATCACCGTAAATTTTTGCATAGTGGTATTTAATATATAGTTTGATAAGCATGCAAAGTTTCAGAAGATTTCAAAAAGAACTTGGATCACAACGGGACTCCAAAGTTGATAAAAATCATGAAAATCAAAATTTTTAGTGATTTTAGCTATTTTAAATCAATTTGGGCGTGTCCCCACGTGTGCAACTTTTCGATTTTTAACTTTAAAACTAGCCTATAACACAATTTACACCTTTAAGAAGCAAAATTGAGCTCCACAACCCAAGGGATAGCCCAACACCAGAGAATACTAATTCACAACTTTTGTGTTTTTATAAAATTATTCTTCAAAAAAGCACTAACTTCAATAGCAAATATCTTTATGAAGGAGTAAGGTAGGAAACTTTTCCGGTAGATTTTTAGAATGCTTGAACAATTATCTAAGGTGAAAATGTCCTCAGATTTTGAATAAGATTACTCTTTAATGGTGTAAAATCGATTTGAAAAGTTGTTGTTTTGTCAAAAATCAAGTTTTAAAAACACTTAAATTGATGACGTCATCAAGTGATGATGATGATGATAAATTATTTTTCAATATAAAGTAAACTGAGGTATAAACGATTATCTTTAAAACCTGTGGTTCAAAATGACTGTATCTTTTATTCTTTTGAATCTACGGACACTTAAATGTAGGCTACAATTGACTGCAAAAAGCGTCTATATATATATCTATCATATATATATATCTTCACGACAATCTGTTGTAAAACAGGGGTTCCAGGAAACCCACTTCCCGATACTCCTGAAACATGAAATTTTTTTACTGTCGACTTGGACAAGGTCTAGACGCCCTGCAAAGTTTCAGATCTCTAACTCAATTTTAACATGGTTTTTAAGGCACCTGAATATGGCGATTTTGGGTTTTTTACCTAATTTCGTATAACATGCTGGCGCGTATTTTGCGCAAATTTCTTAAAAACCTCCATATAACTATTTCTTATTCCTGTCATCTTTAACATTGAATTAGAATGTTTTGAACTTAAATGTACCTGCTGAACTACTTTCGAAAAAGTCTTAATGCCTGGAAAACAATAAAGGGGATATAATAGTATAGGGGGTAAATAGTATTGTGAATATAAGGGCGACGGTAATGCTTGCCAGCATTGTGATTTTGTAAACATTGGCCGGGTATAAAAAACCGGTCCCCAAACAAACAAAACAATGCATCGAGCAGCTATATCACTTTCACTACACAACAATGACCCAAGAATCTTACTCTTCCGCCAATCTTCATTTCCACGTAACATGGTATCATCACGACCAGGGATTGTTTCCCCAACAGGAGCGAGGAAAACATGGGTAAATTCTGTTTTCTCTGTGTTAATGAACAGGTTAAACTCCTTGAAGACCTCCTTAGCTATTGGTAGGATAGCTTCCAAGGATTCTTTTTCCACGTTCATGAAGTTACAATCATCTGAATACGCTGACTCCAGTGGCATACCTTCTTTTGAAATAGGGGGATTGGGTATGTGTGGGGGAGACTCTGCTAGTCGATGGCGTAGTTCTATAAGAGCTCCTGCAAGGACAAGAGTGAAAAGCTTGCCGGAGAGACTGTCACCTTGAAGTTGAAAGGACCCAAGAAGACTCTCGAACACTCTCGAATACAGCAGATAGTTCGTCTGTGCAACCAGCTTTGACAAGAAGGTCAAGTATTGTTTGGCGTTTGATTGTGTCAAATGCTCGAGACATATCTATGCCCATCTTGTGATACTGGAAGTGTTTACGCGTGACAACCGATATCAACATCCGCTCAGCCCACACTAGATCACCACAACTTCTGCCATGTTTGTACCCCGCCTGCGTGCTACCAGTGAAAGCATCAACTTTGTCTTCAATTCTATTCAGTACAATCATGGATAATATCTTACGAGCACCATTTGATAGACATAGAGGTCGTAGACTAGTGACAGGACCAGAATAGTCAGCGTTTTCTCGACTCGCTTTAAACTCAGACCAATCTTCCACCATAGACATAGTCACTTTCCTTTACCACGTCTTACACTTTTTCTACTCCCAAACTAGATCAAAAACGAACAGAATTTGCTCGAAAACTACTTCACTGGGCGACGCTCAGCCTGTCATTCCGCCGAATCTCTATTCTATTATGATTATGAACATAAATGTAATAGCCTGGGGTCCCCAGGTCAAAACTACTCAACACTAATATTTTACTATATTATACGTCACACGACTATTAATATTATAATATTTTAACTATTACGATTGTAATATAAAACTTTGTAATCCTTGATAAAATATCTTTGGATCCACTACATTATTTGTAGAACAATGGCGCCACTGATACAGCTTGGCGCCACCGTTCCTACTTGAAATATATAACAGAAATATATAAACAGCCCCTGGCCTTACTCATCCTACAGATAATCCTCACTATGGACCATTATACTGGGGGGCCCCCCTTATACTAGACTGGTTGGCGTATCCTCGGGACACTACGCTCTGTCTTTTGATATTTTACATATTTTTGATGAGAGATTTTAAGCACTCACAATTAAAACCAGCGAATAGAATGCTATTAAATGAAATACATAATGATTAAAGTAACATTGATTTATAACAAAATATCAAAACACTCAATATATAACATAAAGTTTTCAAGAAGTTTTACTTGACTCCTTATCGATGAGAAAGATAAGCACGTCAAATATAAAATCTTAAAAACGGTAAAAACTTTTAGAAAGCTACAAAATAGTACAAGTCGTACAAATGATATATTATGTTATAATGTTATAATTTGTTGAAAAAAGTATAATTATAAATTGACGATGAAATATAAATCCGCTTATTTCTAATGAAATCTGAATTACCATAACCAGTTTAGGTTTACAGTAATACACCATGACCATAAGAGCGCGGAACCACGGATTTATAACAGTCACTGTCTGTTATTAGTAAAAACGTATAACATTAACAGATATTGATAATGATAATCCTAATTTAAATTACTGACAACTATAACCCAAATTGGTGATACAAATCGTCCAAAATAATCGCCTTGCTCTTAGTCTTAGCTTTAAATACATCGGTGCTGTCCCACGTAATACCAAGTTACAGTTACCAAAGTTTCGGTTACCAAAGTTACAGTAACCTTGGTTTTTCCTGCCAACTTCCTCTAGATCTGCTTCAGTTCCATTTCCGGGAGGTTTTCCTTGTTCCTGTTCTCTGGAAAGCTCAGTTGGCCAAGCAGTTTCAGGGCCAAGTTGGTGTAGTTACCATGGTTACCGGGAAAGGATGCAGGCAGGTCTGGTTTGAGTTGGTCGGATCGTTTGGTTTTGTTGTGAGTCCGTATATGACGATGGAGGGTACCTTGAATGAACATGGTGTTAGTTTCCATGGTAACAAAGTGCACATGCTGATGCATGACGTCACACTTTTCATAGATCACTGTCGCATTTAATCTTAAAGATAACAAATGACGATTAGTAATAGCAAGCTAGCTAATAATTTGTAGATCTAAACTACTGCAACTGCTGCCTACGCAATAAATATAAAAATCAGAAATGGAGTTGAAATATTACCTGATTGTCGGAAAGCTTTGGAGCAGACCGGGCAGACGTAAGGTTTAGCCCCAGTATGTCGCCTCAAGTGAGCTTGTAAACTGTTGCTGTGGCTGAACGCGGCTGGGCACACGCTGCACTGTGAAGAGGAGGGTGGTTAGTACGTCATTTGGAGAAGAGGGTGTGTTTTAAACCACACATTTGGAGAAGAGGGTGTGTTTTAAACCACACATTTGGAGAAGAGGGTGTGTTTAAAACCACACATTTGGAGAAGAGGGTGTGTTTTAAACCACACATTTGGAGAAGAGGGTGTGTTTAAAACCACACATTTGGAGAAGAGGGTGTGTTTAAAACCACACATTTGGAGAAGAGGGTGTGTTTAAAACCACACATTTGGAGAAGAGGGTGTGTTTAAAACCACACATTTGGAGAAGAGGGTGTGTTTAAAACCACACATTTGGAGAAGAGGGTGTGTTTAAAACCACACATTTGGAGAAGAGGGTGTGTTTAAAACCACACATTTGGAGAAGAGGGCGTGTTTTAAAGGTCACACATATTTAAATATAATGGCATAAATCTGCTCAAATATTTTGTTAACAAGAATGCATATAGGCAGAACTTGAAAGAATCACCGCTCGTTCACGCATCTTTCTAAGCTTGTTATTGCTTAGGTACCTAGGGATAATCGATGTTCTAAAAGCCTTGCCCCTTATCAAATATACCGGTTCAAAACAAGTTTCCATGAAAATGAGATTTTCAGTTACCTGGAAGGGTTTGATTTTGGTGTGGGTTCTCATGTGAATGTGGAGAATGGAGGATCTCGCGAAACTTTTGTCACAGTATGAGCACACGTAGGGTCGACTTCCCGTGTGGGTTCTCAGATGTTCTTGTAGATTGTTGGACCTGTGGGAATGGGGGTGTGAAAACTTGCGGGTTTTTACCGTGTTATACTTCAAAGGTATGTTAAGTCAAAATCTGGTTAAAAGTTTAAAAGGAAAGTGGCTTGAGCAGATAATAACCTCAAACATAGTTTCAGCCGAATTATTGAAGTGCATGCCTTCAAAGTTTTAAAATATGATCATATTCGAAAGAATTTTAGGTATAAGATAGAGATTTGAGGAAAACTTCTTGCAAAATTTCATGGTCGAAAATTTGAATTATATTTTCCAGCCGATTCATCCAGCACTAATTTCCAGACCGGTGCTGATGAGAAGAGTATTTCAGTCGGGTGAGCCAATCAGACGCGGTTATTTTTATCACGTGATTAAGATGGTTGGTTGGTGGTGTTGGGTACACAGTGAGTATGATCCGCAGATCACCGTGTTTACAACCAGAGCTACACGTGCGTTGCTGGGTAACAAATCACAGACCAGTTCACCGATCACGTGGTTCCCGGGGTCCAATGAGAAGTGTGCTTACAGGTAATGAATTGCGGACGGTAAGATAAACAAATGCCTAGACGAAATGTAATTAGAATTTCACAGCTGCTAAATTGACATATGCGCTCCGAAAGGGGATAGTGCTGGGATGGTAAAATCCACCTATCACAGACCAGCCTCATCTCACTCCGGCCAATCAGAAGCCAACTCCCAATCACGTGACATCCCAAACTGAGATCGGGGTCGGTCGCACTGCCAGCGACAAATTGTTTCGTTGCACTGGGGGAGCGAGGGATAAGAGGAACCAGGGGTTGGTAGAAAGAAAGTGGGAGAAATTAGCGGATTTTACCCCAAAAAGCAATGTCTGCAGACTGCACCGAGGGAATTAAGGAGATTGATTTCAGGAAGTGCGAGACTGACTGAACATTGGACCGGGAGGTGAGCTGCAGAAAATAAATCCTCACCGTCTGGCATTGGTTTCCATGACAACGCGATATTGAATGGACGAGGAGAAGTGAGAAGGTGGAAGTATCATGGTAGATGGCGCTCTTCTGGTTGATCTATAGACTGGAAATAATAGAGACTGGCACTATTACAGATACTATTGTCCAGTTTTGTTAGAAGGCATCTCCCCGCTGCTTCTGACAGATTGGACAGCTCAACATTCAGGAGAAACCAAATCTTAAGTGCCATTTTCCCGGACTAAACCCCCGTTAATAAAGTACTTAAGATTATAATATTGAAGAATGGTATCAATATCTCACCGTGTGAATGTTTTGTCGCAATGAGTGCACTTGTAAGGGCGCTCTGATTCGTGGACTGACTTTATGTGTTCGTCTAATAAGGACCTGAAATAACACATGGGTTAGAGAAAGAATTTCATAAGCCAACTGACAAAATATTTCGAGCGATTTAAAAAATAAAGCCGCAATAATATAATTTGCAATCACCCTATCAAAATTTCCAAATCGCCCCAGATTTTAGATCAATGTTTTCAAAGTATATTATGATTTTACCCTAATTTTACTTTTTACTAACTTGTTGTTGAAATGAGAGTCACACTCGTTACAGTAGCTCATCGAGTGCTGATCGAGTCCAGTCGTCACAGCTACCGAGTGAAGGAGCAAGTGGGAGTGAAGCTCACCAAACGTCTCGAAAGAAACCGAGCACTGGTTGCACCTGAGAAGTGACTCCGTCATCTTCTCTCCATATTTGGAGGTATCCGGTGACGTCATTTCTTTGCCATATTTGGCGAAGTCTGGTGAGGTTATGTTTTTACCATATTTGGCAATCTCGGGGGAGGTTAAAGGACTGTATTTAATGATGTCAGGTGACGTCACACCTCCGAACTTGGTCAGATCGAACGGTTTCAGTGCTGTCGGACAGAAGAGTGGAGATGTGTTGAGCAGATTGTTGCACTGAAATAAACAAAGTTACTTAACCGGAGAAACTATGATACAATCTAAGTTTATTATAAACGAATAAGTTGATTAAGAGGAAAAATAGTAAACTATCCACTTAATCATAGCAATGTGACATAATTAGGAAACTAACAAGGTAATAATGATATAATTACCCGAGCAGCTGCAGGGAAGCGAGGAGTTGGTTTAGGAAGTTGCTTGCTCTTTTCCAAACCAGTCTGAAGGGATTAAATAATTGAAATGATAACTTCTACACAATATTTGAGAGTCCAGCTATATTAATATTCTATGTGATGTCCATGACCAACTTGCTTCCTCTCAGTCACCGAGTCAAAGGGTGGAGTCTGATTACCACAATACTTAAAATCATATTATCTCGTTAAAAGATTAGATTCGTGTTTGACAGAGGAAATTGAAGTATTATTGTAAAAGTGATATCTGATATCATCTTTAAGACTTTGTAAAGATATCATACATCTTCAAGTAATTTGATTGACGATTAAATAGAGTTTGTTTGTTTTTTGGAGCTGGAAAATACGATTCATACTCATTAACAATGAGGTCCGATGGCAAAATAGGGATGATATATACATTTGCGAATACTTGTATACAATTACTTTTATCTGACTATACCGATATTTTACCACAATAGATTATCTAACCTGTAAATCTGACACAAGTTTCTGAAGAAAGGAGTGTTTTAGGAGGAGAGCTTGGGTTGAGAGAGTCAGATCCAGGTTGCTCTGGAAACTACCCATGTTCAGTGACGTCATGGGAGTTGCCATGGAGACGTGGGATGTTGCGAAATGTTTAGCTGTCATGTGTTCCTATTGGATAGTCTGTGTTAGTAGAGGAAATATATAGTTTTATTATTGTAAGGAAAGAAAATTTCGTGGGACACAAATCTGTCTTTGAAGATCAGAAATGTTTCGTATTTTGCTGAAATCTATGATGCACATCATCCTTGAAAATTGTCAGATTATCACTCTGGCTGAGGTTGAGGCACGGGAGAAACATTTAACCCATTACCTAATATAACAGATGAGCTCGATAATAGTCAGGACATGATGGATTAGAAGGTAGTTTGTCTTACATCACGTGACGTAAACTAATTACAGATCACACTAATGCAGTCTCCTCCCCACCCATTTACTACACTACCCCCCATTACTCCTTCATCAAACATCCCATTACTCCATCCCCTCCTGATTTATTGATGCTTGTGAGAGGGTTAATGAAAAACAGGCATCCAATGCTTTTGTCATGCAACCAATATATGCACTTAGAGCCGACTGCAGCTCCTAGGTAAACACAAATTAATTTCAATACCATGAGGGGTAGGTCACGTGATAGGAAAGAAGTGGGATATGCAGTAAACACCTTGAGATAAGTTAAATGTTGGTTGGGAACTCAGGTATTTTTTTAAACACGACCGATACTTTCTAATCGAATACAGTCCCAATCAAAACCCAACCAAAACCTGCTAAACTTGGACGAAAATACAACCGATCTAGATAATTGAAAAAATCATATTTGTGAACCAATATCTTGGAGATGATAATATAGAGTCACGAGTAAAAGCTGGGACTTGGGTGGGGCCAACCGAATACATTACCAAACGTTGGGGCTTCGTGTTAGAGTCAAATTTCACTTACTCATTTATCCTACACATTTCACCATATGGGACTGGAAATGGTTCCCTTGGTGCAGGTGTGAGTTTTGTGCTTTGTGCTGTGATCACTGCATATCTAGTAATCGCATAATGTGATTTGTGGACCAGCGGTTACAGTTTAAAGTTGTCGAGAGCCAAATCTGTACTGGCTAATAAAGGGTTTCCAAAAGTAAAAAGTGTTATCTCCCAGAGCCATGAATAAGCAACAAGTGAAAATGATACAATTAGAAAATGCACACTAAAACATTTGGAGGCAATGTAAGAGGGATGGTGCCAGAGTGACCAGACAAAAGAACAATCAAGAAGCCCCATTTAAGTGATCCGGGTAGATCACTCGATTTGAAATGGGCATTTAAACACAGACAAATACACACACCAAGTATCATCATATCACCAAGCCGTGAAGAACAGCCAAGAAAAGAGCATGACATCACAGACCTCTCACCTATAACCCCGCTCACCTCCCTCACTGTTTACAAATAAGAAGTATCATTACAAACTACAGCCCCGGGAGAGAGAAGGTGAACGGGATGACGTTAGATGGGATCTGGTGGCAAGTAGTGTCGGGTTGTGTTCCACTGTAGTTCCACTGTAATGTGCAGTGCGCCGTGTTAGTAATCTTTACACTAATCTCCAAACTCTCTCCCAGCTCCCCCCTTTAATCAAATAACCTACCTCCAATTGGCACCTGCTATACCAATTCACACAGTCCCAGGTCTCAGCCAATCAGAGGACGAGGATCTGGGCAAACGAGCTGTGATTGGAGGGTGAGTTAGTGTTTTGTGACAGAGATCACCAGGCACTGCAGCCTATGATGCCCTGTTAATTTGGTAATCGTACTAGACGACCTGAGTAGCGAGTGAGACCTGGATAAGAGGAGCATGGGGGGTGTGGGACAAGTCCTCTAAAGTGCCCAAAAGTACCAGGTTATACCCGCTCCCCCGGCCCCCTGGATGAGATGAGTACTATGTGTGAGCCGATATGATAGGAGGGCCTGCTTGTACAGGTGTTACAGATCCGTACCGGGGGAAGTTACCATGACTACAAGGGGGCCGCTGCGGTCCCACGTCCTTCTCCCTGACCCCCACTAACAATTTCAGCTTCGATCCTCCTCCAATTTGTACTCTTTAAAATAAACAGATGGCGCGACGGGTAATTAGGCCTGGCTTACGGGAATTGTGCACCTTTGATAAAACACAGCTTAGAGGAACACAAATGCAGGTTCTGCACCTCTTTTCGGCTTTGCGGTCTGAATTCCAGACTGCTGCTGTGATTGAAAATATTTTTCGGGACAACAAACCAATTGGGTCAATTATTTGATCGATGATAGACTGGCACACAATTCGAAACCCTAGATTCAATACAGTTTCAATTTTTGAAAGTATAGGTCATCAAGGTTTCGGATTTTCCCTTGAAATCACGAACGTACAAATTATATATCGTTTTCAACAAAGAGATCAAGCAAATAGTGAATATATTCTGGCGACCACAGCAATAAAGCTTACAATTTTCACGTTATGAAAGACCTTAGTAATTTGCCAAACCTATACTCACTGGTGAGTGGTGAGACCCTTTTCAAAGAAATAAAGGGCATGGCAGAGACAAACGAGTTACAATCTTATTGACGATGACGTGTACAGATCGGCTGGGTACCTTTATCCTAATTTGATAGGGTCACTCAGTCAATCACTTGTCAAAACAGTCTGATTGGGTTTTGATGGATAAGCATGGCCCACTTAGTAAGTAAAATGGGTAATGGGCATATCAACATTTCAATAATTGGGTATCAGCTATCAAGATCTCGAACAGATCACCCATTCAGCAATCACCATGATGTGATAAGAATTCACACGAGTGATTAGAATATATGGATATCCAAAATTACTCTTGAGTATTGATATCATTAAAATTGGACTTTATGAAACCTGGACATACGTCGTTTCTTCAAAACAAACAATGGAATACTTTGGTAGTAGTAGTGCGCCACAAAAGTAACAAAAAACTATATTATTCAAAATGTATAAAGTTAGGAGCCCCCTTCAAAATATGATATCAAATAAACTTTGTACGGAGAGAATTAAACCGCAATCAAAGCCTTCACCGAAAATTCTTTAAAAGTCGATATCAGCAATTGAAAGTATCTCAGACAGTGCCTTTGAAAAGACACCACAAAATAAAACAGGAAGGAGTAAGATTACCATTGAAATGCATGATACTGGAGTGCACCTCAAGGGATGATACACTTAGACGCAATGGCTCCGGAGGCTACTGGAATAGTGAACCTGCAGAATGACTGACTGGAGTGCCGCGTGGTAAAACTGAGTGGCCAGGTAACAAGTGTCTATTAGACGAAGAGATCGATCTGTTGATCCCCTAACCTGGATCTGCAATCTAATTGGTTGCTGAACGTCACGTGACTTGAGACAAGACACCTGATTGGCTGAGCAGGTCGGATCCATTAACGGAGTCTGGTTCACATGTTAATTTGGAGCACCTGGATTTCACCCCCTAGGGTTCAACATTTAGCTTGATAGTGCTCCCTCGTCCAATCAGATCTTCTCACGATACCACGTGATCATATTCAACCAATCATCTCGTTACCAGGCAACCCACGTGACGCTGATCCAGTTTTACAGGGCGGCAATATTCTGGGGGGAGTACAGGTACAAAGAGCAGGTATCAGCGAACAAATTAGAATGTAACAAGCATTAGATATAACTGTGGAGAGAGAGGGAGTCCCGTGCAGAGGGGGACACTGATTAATACTTTAATAGATTCTATCTTTTTGTTACCAAGAGTGGCAGGTATAGGAGGATTGGAGGTGGTGGTGGTGGAGAAAGGGGACGAATGGAACCTAATAATTCAGGGTCCACTCCCTTGATCTGCGGGCTTTTTTGAGAGCTCTTCAAATCATCACGTACCTATTGTACGGTGTCCGAAGCTTTCGCAGACACATTAATAATTTAGACAGAGCTGGGAAAAAATGTAGGATACACTCTTATAGGCATGTAGGCGTGGTCGATGTGACCCTAAAGTATAAGAAAAGCTTTTTAATAAGCGATGAACAACAAGTATAAATAGTATCCGTTACTGATGAAACATTTCGTAATAACTGGAAACATGTATTTTGAGACGACTCTCGATGCAAAAATAGGTGTGAGATGAAATTTGCTGGGTATGGAGGCAATATGAGATTAGGTTATCTGGAAGGCACTGCAATATGTGGTTTTATTGAAAAATATATTATATGTATGCAGGTTTATTGATAAAAGATGAGACGTATATTAGGAAAACTGGATGTGATTCATTTGTAAGGAAAACACAATTATTGAAAATATTTGGTTTTATTGAGAGAAAATAAACTGTGGTGTTATGGGGTCAATAAGACGTGGTTCCATGGTGACAACCCAAGAAGTGGTTCCCATGGCGACCGCATGGCTACCAAGCAACAAGGTAACACGTGCAACAAAACCCATACCCAAACCCCTGACCTGTGCCCTGCCACATCACGTGATGTGACAAACAAGGTCACGTGATGTGACAAACAAGGTAAACCAACCAGAAGAGGAGCTGTACAGTGGTGAGATGAAGTGTTGTGTATAACCACACCTTGTCCGATACCAGTATCACTAATTTAGTTATAAGCTAATGACACTAACCAGCTTTAATACACTAAATTTAATATTCCCAGTCAAATGCGCATCAGCGCAGGACCATGCATTTCACTTCCAATCTACAACAAGTAGATTTAAACTGGCCGGTCAGAGGGCTGGGGTTAGGCCACGTGACAAGGATTGACCAATCAGGACAGGGTATCAAGTGCAGTGAGACGAGGTACTGGGTAACTAGAGTTCAGTGAAGTTAGTTTGCTGTTCATTGTACAGTGACCACGCCTCATGGTCGTTTAAATCTGTGCTATTATTGGTTAAATATAAAAGAGTGGTTTGAGAAGTGGTCATGTCTAAAGAATTTAGGAAAATTACGTTATAGGTGGAGAAACACAGCACAGTGAAAGATCACTGCGGGATAAACACTAAAAGATAAGTAAAAGCACCGAACAATGAATAAGTTAATCAGGATGCGTTAGATCCAAGGGTTGGTGGGCATTTTTTAAAACATTTTCATCACGAAAAGTGCGGAGTACCCCTAGCCCTAACTTCTCCCTCTAAAACAAGATTACCTACGATATAGATTTTACATAAATTTAATAAAGATGTGACATGCCGAAAGAAAATAGAGTACCACAAAGCAAATAGAGTAGCATAAACAGAGCGAGAAGTTGATATTTAAAATTATGCACGATAGTAATTCCATTATTTTGATACCCTGAGCCCTAATATTCGTATTTATGGTAAATTTCCTACTCTCACGCGGCAAAAATTGGATCATAAATGCTTGTTCCTTCTTGCTTCATTATACTCTAGACAATCGTCCAGCAAAGATATATATTTTTGAGACAATTTTCATAAAAGTATAGTTTATATTATCACAGGATATATTGTCAAATGAAATTGGTGCTTACTGCTTTTAGCTTCAGCAGGTGCAAAATATACACACAAAATGAGAATTAGAAGAGTAATTTTCAGTGATCACATAATTTCATCTGACAGCGCTAACGATGATTTATTTGGATGGTTCAAGAGCCTTATAAATTGTGTATGATTCGCCTCTCCAAACAAATCCAAATAAGCACTAAAAAATGACTGAATAGTACCTGAAGTTTGTCAGCTGACAAGAAGGAATTACCACATTCTCCACACTCCAACCGAGTAGTATTGGAACAGAGTCCGGCACAGTGCGACCTGTACTCTTCAAACTTCACAAACACCTGAACAATGTCAGAGTTATGCGGAGGAATAATAAAAGGGGATTTTGGATGATTCTAACACCGTTTTGCAAAGGAAAACTTGTCATATTGCCAAGTTAACAGATGCTTAGTCAGGTATATAAATAGTGATTGTGAGTAACCTACCAGTCCACATTGGTTACAATTGTAAGGGGTGTCGTGGTCAGAGCTGAGGTGTCTCTCTAGACACAGCGAACCTTCAAAACCTGAAATCAGGTTCTGTCAGAACTGGGTTAAAGGCTGATTTTTTAATTATTAACCAATTTTTAGCTCGACTGTTTTGTTACTTGAAGTAAATGAGTCTTCGTTACATGGTGATGGAAAATCGAATTCAGGGCGCAGGCGCCATGACAATGTTGATGCTGGGACCTATCGATTCCCGCACAACAGTGAAAAGTATGAGCTGCGATGAACAATAAGTCCACGTGACAGGAACATCTTTAACAGCAGGCTCCACACTTCTGGGACACCTCCCATCACGTGACATTCCCAGCTGTCACGTGTATTCCCAGCTGTCACGTGACACACAAATGTTGCTATTAGCTATAAAAACAATTGCCCTGTACAAGAAACTGTCCAATGAGACAGAATACCCAATAACAGGTGACCAGTGGTTGCCATGGTAACTAACCAATATGCACGAGAAATGCAGAGGCCCTGTACAATCCCAGCCAATCAGTGACCAGTATTTACAGGTCCCCCAAATTAAGGTAAAAATGGCAGCAGGGTGCATGTTACCAAGGTAATATGGTAATACTGGGTAATTCGGTGTGCTTGTCAAGAGTTGCATCAGACAAATCATGTGGTGTGCTGGTCACGTGACATTGTAGAGCTGGAAGCACTGGAGTTGGGTCAAATCCAGGGCGCCCTCAGGGGAGCCCTGGAACCATTTTAAAGAGGCATCCTTTTTACGGAAGTGGTGATTTTTACAAGAGCACCCTGGGATACGATTTACTGGGGAGTATAAAAGGTCACGTCTTGTTAACATGAGGAGATTGTTCAGGAATAAAGTGTAAAAGTGAGTATCAGTGATTTGGTAGGTTCCCACGGCCACGTGATCACTTATTCAATCACTTGATTGGGGTTTTAATTGACGTGGGTAAGGGTGGGGAGGTGGCGCATACTTTCTGGAAACGGTTGTAAATTGGGGAAGCTTAATATGGAGCTTTACAGGGAGGGCAAAATGTTTGCAATGATCAGATTTACAATATACCTTTGTAGTATAAAACTTTGTATGAATCAATCAGTATTTGCAAATTTGTGCGTTTCAGTTTTTATATCACAATCAGTTATAATTGTACCTAACAATAATAATCTATATTAATCCTAACAGAGTGGAGCTCATTAACAAAAGATTCAAGAAATTTGGCCACATCAAAAGTGGGAAATTATGTATTTTTTTTTGTACTCTTTTGTTTATTAGTTTATTGGGCATAACAGCTCAACCTACAGTTTCTGATTTGTATTCAAAATGCAGCTAACCGTGACCATACGCACCACAATTCAATCTTCAAGTCACGTAATCTAATTCCATGGAAAACTCCACCAAATATTGACCCAGAAAGTTGACCCTGACAACTACAGATAGACTCACTGTGTGGTTGCGTGACGACACAGCACTATATGTGCACTATAATATATGCACTATGTAGTGCACTACAATTGAGTTGTTTAGTTAGAGCAAGGTGTAGTCCTGATTAATAAACGACATTACAGAATACATGTGGTATTTAACCCCTCTATAAAATCCGATTTACTGCCCGTATATTCAGATGGAATTTACAGAATGCGCCTACTTCTCTGATGGTTACTGTTCATGGAATTGCCTCTTAAAGCCAAACTTAGATACTAAAGGTCCTCTGGGAGAGCTAATTATAAGCCCTCGCATCCTCAAAAAAGGAGTACTGTTTTTCGGAGAGAAGTTAAGTTGAATACGTGGCTGTGAAATGTAGGAGATGAGCAATGGCGATTGTTAAAAAGTTGATTACAGGTGGCAGGTGCTGAGGTGCATGGTACTTTTGACTTTTGTCCACTTTTCCATAAGGAAGTACGTTTTAAGTTACACCATTACATGTTTAACTGATAAGTACGAATTCAAGGAAAAGTTATTAAGAAAATTAAAACATATTCATGACTTTACACCAAATTCAGGCTGCAGACACGTACTCGCTCCCACATTAAACAGGAGGCCACAGATAAATTAAACAGGATCGACTCCAATAAGAAACCAATCCGGTTGACATTATTTCTAAGTGACTTACAAAATACCAAAATTATAACAACATTATAACAACAGGGCGGTAAGACTAACCTTTATCACAGATACCACACTTGTACACTTCATCCTGATGCTGTGAGGTGACATGTTCATACATAGTCTCCTCTGATACGCTCCTGAAAACAGGTTTTACAGTCAGTTTTGTTAAGATAACGGATGACTATTATATAGTTTATATAGTTTTGTTAAATAATTATAAAATATTCCCATGAGATCACTGGAAATTTAACTCAAAACAAATGTTGGTAAGTTGATATATCCTTGTGATAAACTAACTTAAAATTCGAAATTTTATTTCTGCTCAGTTTCGCACGACCGCCCACGTGCAAATTAGGTAAACAAATTCAATGATATAAAACATCGCCATGGTACGGACTTATAATGATAATAAATTGAAGTTTAACAACACCACTTTTAAGATAAAACTTACACTCAGCATGAGTGTTTAATCTAAAAATCCCACAAATATTCATATATAATTATAATGATAAGTCACCTGTATCCACACTGAGCGCACTTGAACTTGTAACAGTGATGTTGGGATAGGGACAGCGGGGTGGCGTATGTTTTGTAGCAGTTTCTACATCTCAACTCCTGGGAGATTGTTAATTGATTAATCACATAATTATGTAATCACAGAATCATACGACTATTTTTATTGTTCGTCATGTTTCTTAACTACAAGGTGTGATCGATCGACGTTTTGACAGGCAAAGAATTGTAAACAAAGGTTTAAACAATTTGGTATTAGCTGGACAAAAGAAATCAGAAAATTACCTCAAATTCTTTAGCAATATCTGGGGACTTGTCATGACGTGTTTCCATGGAAACCAATCCAGAGTCCGTCAATCTAAAATGATTGAAGCTGCTTCTTTCCCTAGTTGAAGAGTATACGTTATTTTAAACACAGCTTCTCTCTTATTACTTCATTTTCGATGATAATTCGAATTATCAGGGGATTGATCATAAATTAGGAGAAGGTTTATTTTGAATACTTACGAGTAAGGTGTGCTGGTTGAAATGGGCGTTACCATGGTAACAGGGGTAACCATAGCAACTGGAGTGACAGGAGAAATAGGGAAATTTGGAGATCTTTGGACGGTATGGGACTCCTGTGTGGTGTTACATCATTAACTAATGATAAAATGATTTTAAACAATGCATTTGAATTTTGACTTATTCCAAGCAAAATTCTTGTTTAAAAAAAGTTGAACAGGTTCGGAGTATAATCAAGTTTCAAGATGTCAATTTGTCAAATTATCCAAGTTAATATTAATTTAATTATTAATATATTAACTTCGATAGTTTGACAGATTGACATCTTGAAGAGGCCTTTTTCTTTTTCTAATCAGGCCTTTTTATAATCAGCAAATACTCAAATGTCTTACCTTCCATTCCCTTGCTTCCTCCTTGACGACAGCATCGTGTGTCAGGTTGTTACCATGGCAACCTTCATCCTGGTCGCACAGCGAATCTTCCGTAGAAACTGAACCTGCGAACAGTGCATTTTAAAACGATATTTTTAAACAAAATACGATCTTAAAACGATTTCAACTCTAAAAGTTGTAATTCTTAAAAAATTACAAAAATGATACTGTACTGGTACCGGGTACAATTGTGCTACATTTTTTAAACCGGCAAATGGATGCTACATTGTTATGGAAATGCTATAAAACTACCGCAAGAGTAGGTTAGCAGTTATTTTCAAATTTAAGAAACAATGGTTACAGTGGGAAAGAGGCGTTAATTTTCTTTTCAAATGGAATGATATTCCTCCAAAATAGAAGTTAATTTTCGTCGCCTTCACATCGTTACCAAGCTTATCTATTAGCATTAAATTAAAACTTACTGAATGAACTTTCCTTCACCATTCTCGTTTATCAAGCTTAAAGGAAAGTTTAAAAATTAGGAAATAAACATCGTACTCGATTTTAACGAAGATGAAATAATTTAATGATGGATTTAAAAGTGACTCAAGGAAAATACACAGAGGAAATGGAGAAACACATACAAAAAACGCGAACAAACTAAACAATCGAAGAGAATTTGCAAAGTTAATGAAGTACAGTTCGTTCGAAACTATATGTCAGACACTAGAATTAAACTCCTGCTGTAACAACTGTAAACTGGTGCGATTCCCATCGAAATCGACAGAAAGTAGTAGAGCTATCTCAGAAAATTATAACTCGGTGTCGAGGCTATAAATTACAGTTGTTCGCATTAATAAAACAGTAGTTTGAATGTCATGTGAGACAGTGCAGTCCATATCGACTGAGTGCAAAATGCAACATTGTAACGAGAAATTCTCGGAACTACGTCAGATAGAATTATAGCAATGATGGGACTTCACTACTAGGTCAACATCGGACATCCCTTTAATTGTAATATGGTCGGAAGTTTAATACATTACGAAATTGATGAATGTTAATCGGACTAAATTTTTTCAGAATAAATAAGATAGCTCAAGAAATGTGACGAGTTGTTTTGCTGGGTTTAGAGTCTTATCATGCCTTGTAACGAAAAAGTAATAAAATTGATTCAGTCACACTTGTGATAAAAAATGCAAAACTCAATGCATGACTGAAGAAAGAATTAATACGAATCTAACTCTGAGCCAAATAGTTAGCTTCATACGCATGCTGACGTGCCAACCAAAAGTCAAAGAGGTTCAACACAAGTCATCCTCCATGCGTGAGCGCACCATCAAACTCAACCAAATCACGATGCCATGTGCTACAGTGCCAAGGAGTGCGCGGCGCAGTCACCGCGTCACGGCAACCCACGTGATACCCACATGAAAACCCACGTGTCACCGGGGACAACATCACGTGACGCGGGTGCGAGGTCGTGTTTTGAAGTGTTGCTTGATACCCACCACCCAGCACTCGGATTATTCTGTCGTACCAGTGGTATGTGGACATGTCTACTTCAATTACCAGGTGTTAAGCGTCCAACGTGTGAACGAACACGGTTTGGTATGTACCACGTGACCTCTTATTTGGCGTCCGGTCTCAATCAAAGGATCCAGATTACAGCTCATCGGACTATTATCAGGCTGGTTGTTTGTTAGCTCCACAAAACAGCTGCCAGGAGTCAGGACGCACCATTAATCAGATTCCTGGCCCATCATCTAAAGGCCTGAAGCCTGTCAACTACATCGAATCAACTTTGTCATCAGAGGAGAGAATTATTACCCTCACCGACATGCTCAGCTGTATTAGCTCTTCAAGTACTCCTCATTTGTCTGAACTCATTATATGTGCTCTCTTCAAACTTATCTCCCTTTTTTAATATATCCATTTACTTTCTACATTTCCACCAAATCTAGGTCAAGTTCGCTTGAAACTTTGAAACTAGCCAACTCATTTTCAAATTCTAGCCACTTATTCGAGCTCAAATTCTCAGAGGGCCCAGCTAGTTACTCCCCATAATAGTATTAGTTATACCCCTTAATGCTCATCATTATGTCAAGCGCTTAAGTCGCATAAACTCGCACTGTGACCACAAATTATAAATGATAAATGCCGGGAAAAGTATGAAGGAATTCAACATGTAATTTTCGTAATTCGTGAATTCGGGAGCGAAGGGTAGTAAACCAGATGCACTAAATTCACTTGGGATTCACCGAATCGTAACGTACTGTGAATACACCTCCGACACCTCCCAATAAAATTAGATGTAATGAACAAACTACTAGATTTAATAAATACTCTCGCCGATTAACGGCCCGGATCTGATTTGAATATGGACTCACAAAGACCTCTGCCGAAGCAATTATTATTCCGATAGGAACTTAAGGAGTAGGTACCAAACAGCGCAGTGGAGCAAATAATTGGGACCTTCACTTTGCCCTCTTTAATTGCAGGCCACTTCTCGCCGTCAATTCAATTAGTTGGGAGTTTTTACCGGTAAATTAGCTGATCCGCACTCTTCAAACAAACCAGTTAATGTAATAGTCGACAAATGTTCTCACGCACCGTAGTATTGACAATCATTTAAATTATTGTACGACTAGGATCGAATCTTAGCGAAACTTAACTTTTCAATTTGCATCTTTTACTAGGGCTAAGATATAAAATTTCTGGAGGGAATGACTGGAAATGGTGTGTGAATTAAGACATATTTGTGTTCGTGACTATGCAAATTTTTAGTTATGGACAATGTGACAATGGACGGTTTATATAAACCGTTTATATAAACCGAAACATATGTTTCGGTTTTTACCGTGCCATCATGATCAAGTGCTTAACATGCGGTGAAAATCACTGATTAAGTTTGAGAAAACTTAGCGAGCCAAAGAATGAATAACGTTAAAATAACTGAAAATCTACAAAGTGAACATACGGCGGAAGAAATAGAGAGAATATAGAATGCAGATAACGTCCCCGAAATGCGATTACATTTCAAATGGAGATGCGTCCAACCCACAAACAACATCGCTCCCGCTAAAGTAAACAAGTTTCAGCTGCTTTGTTTAAAACAACGCACTGAACATTCCCCGAAACGGAAAGTGGGAAAATTCAACAAAGCAGTACTGTATTTGTTAAGGAAGTGTGATTGTTCAAGTGCTAACTTAGCGCCGAGTCGTCAAACAAGCACCATGTCCTTCTTTCTTATGTAAACAAACGCTATATAGGAGTGCTAATGTGTTTATTAGGAATTAAAATCCGGCGTAAAATTTAAAATTTGTCACCTGCCTGCCCCCGTCACCGCAACTAGTTGAGTGTCTCAGCTGCAATTTAAAAGTGCAAAAGAGAGAGCGAGAGAGAGGGAGAGCGAGAGAGCGAGAGAGAGAGAGAGGATTACAATGTGAGAATATTTACACTTCAAGGATACTTCCGACCATTCCTGATCTCGGAGCAGCTCATGTGCGGAATGTTGCCATGACGACTTAGGCCGCTTGTCTTGTCTCTACTTTCTTCCTGGTGGATGGGGACAGTAAATGAGTTTTAGGCACGGTTTTTAGCTGAGGGGAGAGCGTACAAGCCCCGCCAATCTGATCTTATTAAATTTAGAGTTTACAAGAACGTGGTCAGAGAAATGTATCATTTATTGTGAGATTTAGGTGGAGGTGGACACACCCTTCGCAACTTGGGTGGAATAATCTCTGGAGAACAAGTGAATGTTCTCTAACTACCAACCACATACCATAGCATCAGAAAACTTTGATCGACGTGCGACGTAAATTGTAGGAACAGCTTTTTGATACGGTGATTAGTGATTACTAATACTATGGTTCCTTATGGTCATGTTTATTGGGTATGATCTAGATTGAGCCACACCCAAACTTGTTATGAAAAGCAAATTCACTTTATGATCTCACGATAGTAAAGTGATTTATAGATATGATTTTGGATTTGGTAACAACAAAACGATTCTCAATTTTATGATCTATAGTATGTTAAACTGTTATAGATGAGGTAACTGGCCACCAAATCTGTTGTTCATTTGATTTATATCAACTGCATTTTCTGTTCGCTAACCGATATTAGGAAACTCCTATCAAGTTCAACAATCAACATTTTCCCTCTCATTGACATGCCCATTTTTCGTTGTCCCGTCTGTGGCTGGATACGCCAGATTATTAACTATTTAACATGTTTTGAAAAACTTATGTTGCTTTTAAAATTATAAAATTTGGATGATGGCACAATTTAGTGTACGAAATATAATTGTAAACATAAAATGTCACAGAGTCAAACATAGGAACAACTATTAAAAATGATGATTTCAGGGATAATATCCGGTAACTAGGACGGTAGGACAAGTGAAACTACTTAACTGTTTTAGGAGGAAACGCGAGCTTTCAGTGTGCTACACTTTCATCAGTTTTAATACTTTCAACACTACTATATAACAAATAATTTGAGCCTGATGAAAGTGTAGCACACTGAAAGCTCGCGTTTCCTCCTAAACAGTAGTTTCACTTGTCCTACCTAGTCTCTACTACCGGATATTATCCCTGGAATCATTATCTTATCATGAGACTGATAAACAGCGAACCTCTCCAGGATCTCAACTATTAAAAAATAAACGATGTTCTGATGATTGACGTACTTTTATGTTTGACTAGACGGTACGCCAGATATACCTTACAGTTACAAGACATATTTATGTTCGACATCATTCCGGTGACCTAAATGATTTGGGAACGAAAATATGGGAATTTTTTCCGAAAACCGCCACATTTCGCACCCCAAATTAAATCATGGTATTTGGGGATTTTTTTCATTTCCTTATTTTACAAACATGAAACCCAATATTCGAGAAGATGAAATACAAAAACCTTGTCTCCCCCTTCTCTGATCAGCTGTTTCATCTTGTAAACAGTTTCTCCGGAGCCTTTAAAAGTTAGCCTCAACTTAACTTATAATCCTGCAGAAGGTATAGGATTAGGAGACCGACAGTGTGTATGTTATCTTCCACTACTCCCGAAATTTCACCGCCGTGGCCATTAAAGTAGTGACAGAGCTTGCTTATTTTTAATGGAACGTGTCCAAAGTCATTTTTAAAGCAATTCATGATCGAATACTAGTGTTAATTAATTGTTTGATGAATCATGTGGTGACCTAAATTTTGCAGGTAGTCCGAAAATACGGTATTTTTTTCGAAAAACCACCAACTTTCGTACCATTTAAATACTTCTCGTAAGGTAGTTAAGTTTCAAACCTTCATTTTTCGTAAAAGTTTTGATTATTTTATTTATAGAACCAGAGTTATACCATATTTACGTAATTTGTGTCAAGCGACTAATTACACTTACAGTAAAACCCCGATTTACTATACAGTTGGCTGAACAATTTAATTTGGCTCAAAATTAAACATTTTATATAGTTCAAAAGGGCTGAGATCCTCATATCAATTAAATCATCGATAACGTTATATTAACGTTATATGAACTTTATATTAACGTTTAATTTTAAACGTTATATTATTTTAATAATCTGTTTTCGCTCTTTTGAGCGGGTCGATCATATAATTGATGTTTTGGGGAAAAAAGTGAGAGTCTCCACTCACTCAGTCCCAAACAAATTGAAATAGTTGTCCACATGTTTCGGCCCACGCCTTTGTCATGGACGAGGTGTTACAATTAATTACGTTACATCGCTGCAATTTACAATGTTAAAAATAATCTGTTATATAACTATATTATTTTAACTGTAAGTGTAACGATACAAACAATTTGCAAAAACCGGAGGACTCTAGCCCATTCACTTCCTGACATAGAGCCTAGCCGGTATAATTTTCTGAATTAGTCCCCCTCGGGTCACACTCACATGGTTTTTCTTCGCACATAGTTCTAGTTGGTTCCCAATTAGACTTAGTGGTTATGGCTCACAAATAGTCAAGTAAAGTGTGATGAGAGCTTAAGTAACTAGCCTGACAAGCTTGCTTGGGACCCATTTATAATCCATATTTCAAAGGATCACGTAACAAGCAAAAACCCGATTTACCGTGGAGTTTGGGGAACACTGAACAGCCGCGGTAAATCGTGCATTTGTTTGTTCCAGGGACGTAGCCAGGATTTTTCTTTGAGGGGGGCTGTCGGCGAGCGAAGCGAGCCGACGCGTCCAATCAAGCTGCGCAGCGAGCGAAGCGAGCAAGCTGTGGCAGGGGTCTGGGGGCGCAGCCCCCAGCGGGGTCCAGGGGCGGAGCCCCTTGGCGGGGGCTAGGGGGGCGCAGCCCCCCGGAAATTTTTTGCGAAACAGGGTGTTTTAGACGACATTTGGCATTAAAGAAATTTGTAGGACAGCAATAAACTGGGATTGAAAAGAATCAAGTACTCACGTAAATTTGGTAACTTCACAACAGCAATCTGCATTCTCCAATCAGAATTTACGACTTACTCAGGCCTCATCGTCTTAAGATTTTTACATTTCCTACGGTCTAGGGGACACTATTGACTATAATTATAGAAGTCTTCTAGAATGTTTGCTTGGATTTAATGACATATATTTACTAATCCACAGTTCAAATCTTTGACTGACTGCAGTCATAAACACAGCCCAGTTACCAGGCGACCATGGGGACTAGGGGGCTTATCTTTTTTCTGGGGTTCGATTTTTTCCGGGGGGGGGGGCTGCCGCCCCCCTAGCCCCCCCCCCTGGCTACGTGCCTGGTTTGTTCACATTATATATTATTTTATTACGCATATGTTAAATTCTACTAGTACTTGGAATTGGGGGAAGTAAATCAAAATGGTCCCGATAAATCAAGATTTGCGGTACGTTACATCGGAATTTTAAAGTAAATAGGGGTTTTACTGCATTGAGTTCACCAATGACCAATAACCAAGAATGAAGAATTGAGGATGGCACAAGCCATATTATTGACCATTGTTAATGGTCTGGCCCGGCGCGCGCTACTTCGTAGCACTTGCCGTCGGGCCATTTCGAGAAGAAAGCGGCGCGCGCTACTTCGAAGAAATTTAGACGAGTAACATCCGTCAAGCCATATTAATATCATGTGGTTAAGCATTTGGAAGGCCAAGGTTGATAATTATATTTTTTAATTATGTGCGAAGAAAAAAACGTTGCTACATGCTAGAGAAAGCTTTTCAAATAGGAGCTTTTCTAAAGTAAAATATAAGTGTTTTAAAAGAATGTTTGTACAAAGCCCAATTATATAACGAAAAATTCAATTAGTATGTAATTTCAAATCGCCTAAAATACGAATGAGGTACTGGAAGCGAAATTTCGGGCGAAAATTTGGAAATTTTTTTTTAATCTAGACACTTATTTTACTTCGGTGTATTCCAACAGCCACAATGTTACACAAGTGCAACCAGCCAATTACAGGAAGCCGAAGGATCTTTTTGGCCAGTGACGGTTAAGGTAGTGTGTACCATACTTTCTTCGTCCGAGACTTTGCTGCAATGTGCGGATGATAATTAATCACTCTACACTCGACTGTCACGTGACTTTTTCAACCCGTTCTCTAGCTGGTCCTGAACGACTATTCGAAACCCTAACCCTCTTATCTGATCCCAACCCTAACCCTAACCCAATCCTTAACAAAAGCATATGCTGAAACCCTAACCCTAACGAGAAATTAGACTAACTTCCTTATACGGACATATCACGTGATCGAGACAGTTTTTCGCCTATATCTCGTCAGGGGAGCATTTTAACCCTATGTCATGGGGGGTGATTCGGAATCAGCGTCCGAAAATACATCGATTGTAGTTGGTTTCAACTGTCGGGGGCCCTTTTAGAACAATCTCGAAGATCGACTGTAGAGTGATTTAGTACGCTCGGCAATGTGCAGCTCCTCATTTAACCCTCACACTCGATTTCTCGAGTATTCGGCTGAGTAGACCGGGGGGCTGCATAGACCACTCATGATCCTTAGCTGAACGTCGACGACGCTCACCCCACGACCAGGCAGTCAGTGGGTTTCGAACTCGCAACCTAACGATTGTAAGACAGGCGTTCTAACCAACTGCGCTACCTGGAAAATGGAAAATGTATTCACTTACCCAGCAATTGTTAGTTTATTTAATTGTTCGCTCGTCTCACGTCATAGTACATTGTAGGTTTATAACCTACCAAAACGCGCGCCGTTAGACTCGTCGACGGAACAAATATTTTACGAGTTATAATTATATATCACCCGTTCATGTGGAATGGACTCCCCTTACAGGTACCCATGAAACCTTATTGGCTGGGGCCTAACTTCGATAGTAAAAGAGCTATAGAGACTTCAATTCCGGTTTTTTGCAAAATGTTCGCTTTGAAAAAATAACGTTTCCGGTTTCCCCCTTTGTAAAATTTAAAAGTATTTAATTTTTAAAACTTCACGGCAAGCCTATTCCATTGTTAATGAACTAGCCTTACGCGCGCTATTTCATAGCACTTGCCTCGGGCCATTTCGAGAAGAAAGCGGCGTGCGCCGGGCGCTACTTCGAAGAAATTTAGACGAGAAATATTTAAACGACAAAAACAAACAAAACATTTTTATACTTTGCATGATGATGATGATGAAAATCTAAATATTATAGGCTACAATGAGCATTTTAGTAACATATAGTAGGAAAGATCTGAAATTTAAAAAATAAAAACCCTAAAAATATTTACACCCCCAAGTTAAAAATATAAATACTTTATTTTTAAAAACACTATCAAATAAGGTGGTTGATCAGTCACTTGTGTCATTACGACGACGTCGTTATATCAAGTCAAAATATTCCCCAAAATAATTTAAAGACGATTCCCGATCAAAAACGTTTTTGGTAGAAAAAGTTTTTCGAGTTACATAAATATCAATGGAGATGCAATTTTATAGATAAAGTCAAGGATACAAGGATACAAGGATACAAGGATACAAGGATACAAAAGTGATAATTATTTTATTGAATTCACAATAGTTATAATTCTGAAATAATTTAAGGTTACACAATTCTAGTTATTTACAAATGTGTAGGGATAAAATAGAAATGTTTTATAATACTATTTTTGAGGTCCTATAGCATTATGCATTGGCCAGTATTTGAGTGGAAATCTGGGCTCTTATAGTAGGCTGTAAAATGTTCGTTCACAGAGAGAATTGAATGGATTGCTCTTGCTGTGGCAGTAAATTTTGTAGGGTCTAGTGTTTTATCGGATAGCAAACCGGCTAGGTCAGTAATATTTTTGGGATGGAAGTTAAATTTTTCTCTAACTGAGGAGTAGAGTAAACAGTCAGTTAGAACATGAATTTCGTCCTCAATAGGCTTAAGCCCCTTGCTGAGAAAGCAAAAAGTGCACCATCGATGTTCTCTTGGTACTAGGGGGGTTTCGTAACGGCCCCTCTCAATGTAAAGATTGTGGCAGCTAATACGAAACCTTGTTAAGCTTTTCCGAGCATCGGGGATCTTAACCACTCCTAAGTATGTTTCTGGTTCAAAATCATGTTTAATTTGATTGTAGAATTCTAATTTAGGTGAGGATGCCTTGGCAGATTTCCAGGTATCCACAAATTCTTCCCTCATGTTGTGACTGATTTGGGTAGAGAGCTTGGATTTTGAAGAGGATGAGTGGGGGAAGTTATATTTGGTGAGAAGATTAGAGATGTTGGTGTACCAAGGAAGGCCCAGCATAATCTGCTCGTGAAATGCAGCGGAGAGAAGTTCATTTTCAGTGCTTTCAAGACGACTATAGAAATCTATTGCAAGTTTGCAGGCTTCAAAGAAGAGGGGGTGGCGCCCACTTTCGCCCCAGCAGCCTATATTTGATGCTTTTGAATGGACAGACAAGGACCACTTGATAAACTTAAGGTGGAATCTTTCATAGTGGTCTTGTGAGATGTACCTGAGAGTATGCTGGGGGTTGGCTTTGCTATCTGTTTTGGAGAGGTATCTCATGGTTTTTGAGTGAGGACATAAGATTTGGCAGCCATAGAGCAGTATCGGTTTTATTAGAGAGTCAAATAGAATGTTTAGGGAACGGTGAGAGAGGGCATCTTTGACGATATTGCCTTTGAGGCCATAGAGAGCACGGAGAGCCTTGGCCCTCAGTTCAGTATTTGCTGCTGTAAAAGATCCATTTCTGTGGAATATAATGCCAAGATAGCAGTATTTTTCGGTGTGTTGGATGGGCTGGCCTCCCAAAATGAATGTTTCATAGGATTGTTTTCTTTTAGGAGGGCAGAATATGAGAATCTTGGTTTTTTTAATGTTTACTTCAAGGCCCATAGAGTTACAGAAGTCGAATAGGATGTTTATATTGTCTTGCAAGGCCTTGGGACTTAGGGCAAGTAGGACAAGATCGTCAGCCCAGAGCAGATGTGATATTAGGACGTCAGCTAGAATAGGATAATCACCAACAGATTTCAGGAGAGATGACAAGTCGTTGATATAGATTTTAAAAAGGTCCGGTGATAGGGGGTGTCCCTGCTCTGTTCCTTTTCCAATGTCAATATTAGGGGACAAGAGTTTGGAGATTTTTATATGAGCTATTGAGTTTCTATACATATCACTTAGGCAATTGAAGAAGTTTCCAGTTATTCCAAGGCATGTGATTTTGTGCAGAAGGAGGTCCCTACATACAGTGTCAAAGGCCTTTCTTAGATCAACAAAGCATGCATAGAGGCGAGCTTTCTTAACCTTGGTATATTTGTCAATGACTGTCTTAAGGGTAAAAACGTGGTCATTTGTTTGAGCACCCTTCGAGAACCCTAGTTGTTCTTTTGGGTCAGGGCAGTAGAGCTTTTTGAAGTGCAGGAGACGCTCAAGTAAGATGCTAGAAAATAGTTTACCCATACAGCTACCAACAGCTATTGCTCTGTAGTTGTCCGGGCTGAAAGGGTTGCCAGACTTGTAAATAGGAGTAATGATGCTGGTGTGCCATGGATAGTAACCAGAGACCAGTGAGTGGTTGAAGTTTTTGAGGATGGCTTTGAGACAAAGCGGAGTTACGCTCTGAAGCATCTCGTTGGATATCAAGTCGTTTGAGCAACTTTTACCTTTTTTGAGATTTTTGATGGCAGAGGTCACTTCAGATTCTGACATGAGCTTATTTAGGATATCCAGATCTGGTGGTTCAGGGTAATGTTTGTGATTGTGGTGAGTGAGATCTGGCTCCTGGTCTGGTTTTTTATAAAGGGATGCAAAGAAGTCATGGAAGCTAGCTAAATCAAATTTGTCAAGTAAGGGGCTAGTGTCATGTTCTTGTTTAAGCCGTTTAAATTTTTTCCAGTCGAGTATGTGACCTTCGTCTATAGCTTCATTTAACTTCTTAAGGAAAGCTACTTTCTTACTGTTTACAAAATTGCTATGCTTGTTGCGTTGCTTAAAGTATTCTCGTCTGAGGATACAGTTACAGTGCTTACTACCAAGCCGGTTTGCTAGCCTATTTAGGTTCCGCCGTGAGGAGTTGACTTGTGGGTCGAACCATTTCTTACGGGCAGAATTTTTGGGAGGCTTTTTCACTTTTAAGGCTATATCAGCAGCACTGTGGATAAATAGTCAATAAAGCTTAAAAGTGAAGCCCAAAACAAAGTAACACATCCAACAATGGTTGAGATGTGATACATCCAAGCAGTCTAAGTCGACAATAATATCATGTGAGTTAATATAAAACTAGCTCCAATGTTCATGTAACCAGACAGGTTCTACCAATCCAAAGAGTAAAGTAGGTTTCCATTCAGTCAGTAGTAAACAGTGTCTAGCACTGGTCGTCCTAAGAGGGACTCCCCATTTATTACAGGCCTGGGTAAGGCCGCGTACATACCAATGGATAGAGCATTGGCCGTCTAATGTAGGGACTAGACTCCCCAGCTAGGCGTGGGTGGGCCCTGTAGAAATACAGATTTTCCTTCTTAGCTTGAGGTCATCATTATTCACACATTCACTGCAGATTTGGATGAACTTTGGATCTCTGGAGCAGTTTAGGATCGCCAAGTATGGAGTACCCAGATCTTCCAGACTGGAGACCTCGTTACCAACACTGAGAAGATATGAGGCTTGGTCTCTAGTATAGCATTTTGAACATTGAAGACTGCTCCCACAGCAGATTTTGCAACCTTGTACCAAAGTTTGTTCAGTTCCAGCATGTTGGCATTGGTTTGCCAGATAAACGAGCCATAGAAGAGGGAGGAAAACATCACAGTTTTGGCCAACCTCACTAGGACCTTTTGGTTAGTAAAACAAATTTTAGTAAAACAAATTTTATTTTATACCCACAATCAATTCATATTTAGTTCAAATATTTAAAGTCAAAATAACCATTTCACATAAGTGGTTATATTATAATAAAATAATTTGTGATAAATTAATAAATTAATTTACACTCAAAAATGAACAAAATATACACAATTTTTACCTAGTGCAACACTGGTTCAGCGCGCGGCTGATCGAAAAAGTTTGATTTGATTTACTAACTACAGTGTACAGCGTACATGAAAAAATTACTTACTGAATCTTTTAATACTAGACACATTTTAATTCAGATGTTGTTCAATGAGTTAGCCACAAAAATGTTCAAATTATGTAGGAGGGTAAAGGACACAATTGCTAGTAGTGCTTCTTTGTGCCCGTTGACTACAATGAACATTTTGCGGAGTTTCTCCAGACGGCTTTTATCGGAGTGCGTGTTATTTACTTGGTTATGCACAAGCCAGGCCAACATTTTGTTTTTGTGTCAGCCGTGCTACCAGGTTGCAGAGTATTATAAACACTAAACAATTATACACTATACAAATTTGCTAATACAATATCATGCAGAGTCCGATCTAGCTGCAAACGTCAGACACCACAGTTCAGCCGCCAAGTACCGTTTAAGTGAACACCGAAACACGAGGTTTAGGTGTCATTTTGTAAATCACTTTATGGATGGATAATTCAGTAATTGTTGAAGAAAATTACAGTCACTGCCACCTATAGCGTTATGTCATGGGTCTGATTAACGGCCAAGAATAAACGTACGTGCGCGCTTAAGAAACCCGCGCAAATGTTGAGGTAGGGAGTAGCTGCGGCGCGCTTTTAACATATATTACGTATAGCGCCGTACGGAAACGACAATATTTAAGTAATTGAGTATTTGTTTACATAAATTCCACGTTTTTATCAATAATCTAGCATGGTCCAAAACTGTTAAAGTTGTCATTATGCCACTCATTATCGAACCTGCTTTGGGCATCTAGAAGAGATCGGTTTAACCTTGATTTGATTGAGTTACAGGATGTGTTCACAAAGTCAGGTTTATTCTGTGGATTGGAGTCCTTGAATTGATTCCAAAGCCAAGAAGATTTATAAATAAAGTTATGGCTTGGCTTTGGTGGTATTAGACGGTCATCCCTCAGTTCAGACATGTTAAGTAAAGAGTAGAGAGATATGGGTACCCTATATTTCACTATTTTAAAAAGTTCAGTTATAGTACGAAGTTTGTAAAGATTATGAACAGTAAGGAGTTTATGACTGTTAAATAATGGTTTGGTTGATTCCTTGGAATAGAATTCAGCTCCTAGTTTTTGACAACATAAGGGTCTAACAAGTTTATTATGAACTACCGATTTAGAGCGGACACACTTTGCACATGGTTTAATACGTGGATTAACAGAGTTATTAACATTAGACTCATATTTACCCAGTATTTTACATTGAATAGGTCTAGAACGAGCACATGTTTTGAATTTGTTTTGGTATGAGTTTGCATCTCCAAAAATTATTCTAATACATCTCTTCTGTGTTAAGAATACAGGGTTGATAACTTGGTTAGAGACACCACCCCATACTGAGATGGCGAACGTAAGGTGTGATTCAAATAGTGTGTGGTATATCTGCTTGTGCAGTTTTATAGGTAGACAGTTTTTTATGCGGTAAATACGTCCACAAGCACTTCTTAGTTTCTTATTTAGTGATTCGATGTGAGGTTTCCAGTTCAGTTTATCATCAATCAGCACACCTAGAAACTTAGTTGTTTTAACACGTATTATTATGGAGCCGTCTATGGAGAGATTTAAATCATCGGGTGTACTGCATGTAGACGATTCATTTACACGTTTGTTTGGGGAGAAATACATATAACAGCTCTTCTTAGCGTTAATATGTAGTAGATTACATTTCATGTATCTAGAAATAGACGAAAGAATATCGTTAGCTACATTATAAACGTCTTTTTTCGAGTCTGCAGAAACGAATAGGTTAGTGTCGTCAGCAAATAAGATAAACTTGCCTTTATTAGATACGTTGCATAGGTCATTTATATACAGGAGGAATAGTAAGGGACCAAGAACAGAGCCTTGGGGAACTCCCCACTCAACAGGAAGTTTATCGGAGTTTTCATTTAAGACGTGAACATATTGGCTCCGGTTTGACAGGTAACTTTTTATCAAATTCAGTGCGTTGCCCCTAATTCCGTAATTATTTAATTTGAATAAAAGCTTCTCGTGAGATATCGTGTCGAAAGCCTTACTTAAATCAATGAAAATGCCAAGAACGTGTTTCCTGTCTTTTAAGTGTGATTCGATATGGCTAACAGATAAGTTCAGTGCGTGGCTTGTTGAGTGACCCTTTCTAAATCCAAATTGGTTCTCATAAATGATTCTTTTAGCAATTAGGAAGCTGTACATACGTTTATAAATAAGTTTCTCTAAAATTTTTCCAAATACTGGTAAGGTTGATATTGGCCTATAGTTTTCAAATAGTTCCTGATTATCTTTTTTATAGATGGGACTTATCTTTCCTAATTTAAGTTCATCTGGGAATATCCCCTGTTGCATGCAATGGTTAAAGTGCTTGGCTAAAAAGGGAGATATTATTCTAGCAGACTTTTTTATAACGTGAATTGGAATGTCACTAGATTTACCATTTGTGAACTCATTAATAATATCTATAATTTCATACTGTGTACAATCACTTAGATATATACTTGACTCACAGGTTTTAGGTAAGAAGTTTGAGAATGAGGGAATTGCATCCAGGGTTATATAATCTTCAGAATAATTTTCATTTAGTTTGGATGCAATCGACTGAAAATATTTATTGAATTCATTAGCAATCATCCTACGATTTATTATTTTTTGATCGTTAAGGATAAAACATGGCTTTATTTCACGCCTGGATTTTCCACGAATAGTGTTTATGATTTCCCACGTTTTCTTACTATCACCAGAGCAGTCAGTTAATTTACCTGCATAATGATTCTTCTTGACAAAAGAATCATTATGCAGGTAAATTCATCCCCCAGTTACGGTTTGTATACCTGCTCAGACAAACCCAGCAGTAGATTAGCTTGTTGTATACATCCTGGCTGTGCTGCTTGAAGTTCAACTTACTGTCAAGTGTTATACCAAGTACTTTGCTGCTGTCTGTGAGATAGATGGTGTTTCCACATAGATCAAAGGATTTGGGAACAGCTGAAGCATCTTGGCATTGGAAACATATAACTTCTGTTTTATTCATATTACAGTTTATGACCATCCTCCATTGAGAAGTCCATTCCCCTATGAATCCCATCGCCAGCTCTAGGTAAAAGAGACATTCTTCAAGATCTTTTCCAGTTACTTTGATGGTTCCATCATCTGCAAATTTGAAGGCCTGAATCTGCTCATACAGTTGACACAGGGTCTCCATGTCGAACACATAAAATTTGAAAAGGATTGGTGACAGAACAGAGCCTTGTGGCAGCCCATAATCAAGGCACATCCTAACAGGACCAATGAAACCATTTAGGAGGAGGCTTACCGTCCTCCCAATGAGGAAACTATCAATTGTACTTTGCAAATTATCATTTTTACTTCGCAACTTGCTCTAATAAAAGTAACACGCGACTGCTGAAGGCGTAGACTCATGGCTAGGTCAAAGCCACACAGATTTACCACAAATGAAACTGACTTCTTTGCCCAAAGGGTCTTGCGCTACTGGAACAGTCTACCACCACTTGTGAAAACTAGTGAGTCTGTTACTGGATTTAAAAGTGGATAAAATGCCTTTCGGCTTCATGGATATCAGGAAAATAAGCTTGGCCACTATTAGGAACTGTCATATGACATCATTGATAGGATAGATGTGTCTGTGTCTAATATGAATAGTTATGTAAGTTATATGAAAGAGAATCCAATGGTAGCTAAGAGGAAGAAGGTTAATATCAAAGGTATTTAGTTGAATTTTTAAAAAGTTTGTAATTATATGGTTTCAAACGTAAATTGTTCATTGTCTGCGAATTTCTATGTTGAGATGCCCAGAGAGGCATTATTTATAATGTTATAATGTTATGTTAACATTTTGAAATTGGCGCTGTGGTTAGCTGTGATGTGTAAATTGTTGTTTTCTTGATAACCTATTAAAGCCAACTTTGTACACAATAGGGTTTTTGTTGTAGGTTTACAACCTACCAGGACGCGCGCCGAGTTGGACTCGTCGACATTGGAACAGATATTTTACAAGTATCACCCGTTAAGGTTTTTGCGATCCTTGCGAATGAAGAAGGGCACCGTCAAAAGCTCCTGAATGTAAGATTGTTAGTCAATAGTCATAATGTAAGATTGTTAGTCATATAAGGAAGGCAAATTCTGAAATATACATTAGAGTATTTTTTTATTATTTGAAAATTCAATTAATTATTATATAATATATAAATCAAGCGTTACATTTCAGCCATGCAAAATTACAATGACATATTTTGATAAACTAATTGATAAAAGGTACTGCAATATAAGTTGCTTAATGTTTGGCCGGATGACAACTAACTAAAAGAGAAAAATAAACTTGATTACATAATAATTAATTCGGCTGAACCAACACAAAGCAAGAGCCACATTAACGTTGGAGCCGTCAAAAATATACTGACAAAACTAATTGAAAATTTAAGATTTTTAACACTGGTCGTTCACTGCACATAGTATGTAGTTAATTTTGTGGCATTTGAAAAAACCAAGCCCCCTGTAATCACCCGTAATCATTCTAAAACCCCTTCCCCTCGGCTGATTATGTAACATGTGAACGACCCCTAAAGACTCTTTTGATTTATCTTTGCAAACTTATATACTCTTGTAGAGTGTACACTGATGTAATTTCTACTATCCTTATCCACTACTCTTCATTGCACATAAATTGTTGAGTTCCTAAAACATCTCGCTGAAAAGAACAGCCTTAAGAAAGACCAACGGTACTGTGATGTGATGTCATTTGTCAGACGCAGACTGCGTTTTGATCTACTCAGAACCTGTATAATCTCTATTAGGGGGTACAGAGGTACCAGAACTCTTCCACCCACAGCGATAAGTGATTTGGACCTTAACCTGATCAACACTCCTAAACCCTAAAAGGTCATGGAGTGCTTTTTGGATGAGGGTCTAAACTGCTTTTTGTTGTGATGTGAATTTGTGGATTTTATATATTATTACAATTTTACATTTTTATAGAATTTTTATATAGGGCCATTGCTATATTATGTGTATATTGTTCGAATCTTCAATTGTTGAGTACTGTAAACAATAGTACTATACTATTATATATTATATATAGTTGGAATACCTTGCTGTGGAGTCTCACTTACACGGGTAAGGCCCACGCCATTCGTGTTACTATAAATAATATGTTATTGTCCACTTGAAGGGGACGGTCAACAATCAGTTAAATTATTAGATATTTTAGATTTAATAATAATCTTTAATGATAAGGTGGTATATTATAGTCAAAATTTGCAATTAAATCTTTTGAGTAAATTTATCACTGCAGTTTTGTTCTGTTAGGTCCTCCATTTGCTTAAATAGGAATAGACTTTCTATGGGTGTTGTTAGAATCAATTGGGTATCTGCAGGTCTCATTGCACCTTCAGCTCTGCAAATTGATTAAAAAATGTAAAATGAGGAGGAGCCTGCCAAAAGGTCCTGACTCGTTAAAATATTGACATAATTGTTATTTATCAGCTTACGATTATGACCTTGAAGGCTGGATAAGAAGTAATCTTCAAAAGTTGTGTTCGATGAAGAAAACATCTCGTGATGCAACTGTTGAAGATCATAGCCAACTTGATGCTGCAGCAATTTTGCTTTCTCTCAAGACTACACCTCCTTCATTTCCAAAGAAATTTAACGATCAACTGGTGAATGGAGAGGCTGCTGAAGGTAGCATTATATAGTTAATTATATCCCAGTAGCTTGAGATCAATGTAGGGATGAATCACTTTGAGGTGCTTGACAAGTGAACGAGAATGATTCAAAATCATGCCTTCTATAAAAATTTGTTTGATGCGGAAATTATATATTTTAAGCTGCTATTTAAACCTTGAAACTATGTCTTCCGACTCTGTTTTAAAAGTATTAACTGTATTACTCTCAGGGAACACAACTGGCTACATACCTATATACGACTGGACTCAAGCCATCCCCTCCCTGTCATATGCTGGCAATACCTACAATATCAATTTGCAGATGTATAATTCCCCAGTTCGACTTGTACCTGTGCCATTGAATGAGGAGGTACATGAATGATGATAAAACTCTGAAATCAAATTAAGACACGGTAAATTGTAATAGGTATGCGATAGATTATGATGAAATGGTTATTCATATTATCTACTCATTCAGAACAACGATAGTTACAAAGAGATGTCTATTGCATTTGTGAAGTTTTGTCAGATACACCGTGATACCATACTCCTACACAACCCCTGTAAGTTGTTGATTTTAGTTGACCATACTGGTGTTGTCCAAATAAGTTTAGATAAATAAGCTCCCTGATAAAATGAACTAAGAATTGTGTCATTCTTTATAATATGTTATAAGATTATTTGCATATCTTCAGTAATTTAACCGGATATTCCTCAATTATTTACAGCTCTCACTGCAGATAAGGTGAATGAAAAACTTGTTCAATTGTGGACACATCTCCCTGACGATGAAAAAGTTGTCTACAGTAAAGTGGCTAAAAACGAGATATTGTTGATGCAAGGCAAAGACATTTCCTCTGGTGAAAGTCACATAAAAGAAGAGCAATGTGCAGAAGATAATAACCAGATCTTCCAGCAGGTAGATTATTAAATTGAACGCTTCTAAAAAGCTTTAACGAAGTTCATCAAATATTTATTGTTAAACTTTTGAATATAAAACTATAAATATTTGAACTTGCTCTTTCTAAAAGTCTTCCAGTCAAAATTATGCAATTTGGAGTCAGTGAAATAATTGCACTGCACTAACTGGATTGTGATTCACTAGAGCAACTAATTTTTCAGAGCATGGAAAAGTGTTCACCCTCCTTATTCAGACACCCTATGTGTGCGGCAACTGAATCTTCAAAGCATGAGGGTGTGTACTTGATTGGAACTAAGTATTTAGTTGACAAAGTATGATTAAAATATTTAAGCACTTGTTATGTAAATTGCATATCAGTGTTTACTAAGTTAAGGACTAAGGTAACACTATTGTGATTGAGCCTTGTTTTAACGATAGCTTCAAAAAGCTAAAATCTTTATTCTTTAACTTGGGATTATGAGAGAATACTTTTTGAAAAATATAATGAACATTTAAAATTTCAGGTGCTGACAAGAATTTTAAGCAAAAACCATCACCTTCCCCCACACCTAAGCCTGTGAGAGGCGGAAAGCAAAGATCACTTTCCTTATCAGAGAAACCTATGCACAGGATATATATCAGAAGAACTGTATCTCAAGAAGAAGTTTCAAACAAGGACAATTTTGCCAAACCCAATACACCAGAAAATACTGCCAACAACAAGAAATACTTGGTGCGAATGCGTAGACATTCTATGAACGATAGTATCTTGACTTCTGCTCTCGAAAAAATTAACCCCTATTTCACAAAAAGCTACACAAGAAGCCCTCACAAGGTGAGAAATGACTATACAAAAACCACATACTCAACTCATTCACCAAAACGAAATATATCTGTAACAAGTTTTGATACAGACCCAAGCACAATGATGAAATCGCCCCCAAAGAAGAACAAAAACCTTCCGATTGAAGCAGATATATTTGACTTCAAATCTGAACCACATGGAGTCCACGTCAAAACAGAACCTGAAGATGAATACAATGGGGAGGATATGCGCAAAGCAGAGACTTATTCATATAGCTTGCTTAAAGGAGCCAGTAAAACAAGCTCAGTAAATCCTTGCTTTTCATCACGTAAAACTTTTGTCAAGAAGATGAACAGTATTCCATCCAAATGTGTGAACAGATTGAGACAGGAATACTGTAGCAAAAAGGGAAAGTCAAGTGGGTGTGGAAATAGTGAAAAGCAAACAATGTCAGATTCTTCTTTCAAGCAAATTCATATGGGCACATCGCCATCTCATAGACAATTTACAAAAAATCATTTTGTGCAAAATGTTCATTCAAGTGGAAAATTTGACCCAAACTTAGTTCATAAAGTGGTTCACCAGAAGAGTCATACTCCAATGGGTAACAACATCAGCAAGACAGCATCAAACTGTTCTAACCTTCAGCTTCATGCTACCACCATGAGAAATGAGGGTGGCTTATCAGTTTCTCCTACAATTTCAACTGCTACAAGTGATGCCACCATGGTGACTAGTTCTTCAATGGACTCCTTAAAGTCAGCAAACAGCTCATCATCTGGTGAATCGAGTAAAATGGAACTTTTGAATGATTCAGCTTTGCTGTCTTATGCAATTGCAGGTGAGGAAATGTAGGATGTATCAAACAATTTATCTATACAAAACATATTGTCACTTTATCTGCCGTTTATATTGTGCTGTTGTACCAAAAAAATTTTAAACATCATGAAAATCACCAGTCACCACGTATTATGCCGTTTACAATACAAGATGTATTGTAGTATAATTGTACAATGTAATGTGGACACTTCAGGTAATAACTAACTCAAATTTTATTTTTAGAACTGGAAAGTGCAGAAGTATGTAAATTGAAATCGTCAAGAAGATCGCAAGCATCGGGTCACCAAACTGCTCCAGATACGAGATACAGGTATTGTTGGACTGCGCCGTAATTATAAATAATAAAATAAATTCTAACATTTATACAGATAATAAGTTGAGAAATATCGTCATCAAACTGTAACTTTTATGTAAGCTCAGCTTAAAAGTCTCTTACTTACTTTATCATTTTTCAGGCATGTGTACAACTTTTTCCGAGAGCACGGATTGAATCCTACGCAAGAGCAAGTGAATGAGTTTTATGCATCCCACCGAGATTCTTTCTCATGCAAATCAGCTGCTTACCTTACCATCAGGGAAGTAAAGCAGAAAATAATAAAACTTCAACTAATGTAGAGAAGAAGAACTTTCCTAGAATCAGAGATACAAATTATATTAATAATATATACAATGGAATAATGGATGGATATTTGCTATACACTACACATCATTTATGATCTTGGGCTGATAAAAACGATTTACTTCTGGAGAAAATATATTGAATGTTGCAGATGTTGGTTCGCTGCTTCAGATGGGTTATTTATGAAAATTATCTTATGATCTTACAAACATCAATCATTAAAAATTTAATCAAAACTCATTTCAAATCATATTCATTCTAACGTGATGCAATATGTCAATTATAAATTTGTGCATATTTAAGCCAAAGCTTCGCTCCATTAATTTTTGGTTAATATTGATGACAAAACTGTGCTAGCGATTTTGGTCATCATTGTTAATTTTATTTTGTGTAAATATAATGAACATTAACGAAATATTATTAAATTGTATAATCATTCATAATGTCGATGATTTTAAAGTGAATTCGAATCTAGGTTTGAATCTGACCTATAGTGTAGACTGTAGGGTGTGTGTTGATTTTGGGGTTCTGTTTCACATTTAGTATTTTAATGGGATCTCATATCAGTAGCATTTAATAGTTAAATAATAATGATATTCGAATGGTTCTAATCGATTTATAGATTTATGCAAATTCTTAATATAGGAATGTATTTCAGAATTTGGATGAATGTGTTTTACCAATGTTGGCGGATATTACCATAATTTTTCTGTTCAGTTTATCAGATATATTGGCTTATAAGGCATGCATACAGTACTAATTTTTAATTAATTCGTAATTTAGATTAACTCAAACGCGTGTTAGTTTCATACTTGATAAGAAGTCATCATCGAATTTCCAATAATACCATACCCCGGTGCAATGAACAAGTTTTAATTTTAAATGACGCCAAAGTGCTACATATAATATTTTATGTATTGTATTCTTTTAAAATCTGTAAAATATTCTAAATTTGCTTCCATGTATATTGTATAATAGACGTTAATACCATAATATTATCTTATTTCACCAGCAGTGTTCTTGAATCGAGTTTTAAATACAGTCAGAATCTTAAACGATCGTACTGACAATTTTTTGAATAATTCAATATCAAATTACAGTGGTTTCTACAACCACCAGTTATTATTCAAGTCAGAATATTATGTACATCAGTAAACTCCCGTCCTGCAAGGTTTCACCGTGCAGGAACAGCTAATTACTTAAATGTAATTACTGATCTTTTGTTACTGTGCGGTGCAATGGCTAGTGTATAATTTGTTGTGTCTCCCTTCTCATACTCTCATATATAATATTGCTTGAATATTACCAGCTGTACTCTTGTTCCTCACACAAAGTTGACACTTCTTATCCTGTTTATTGTTGTGATCCATGTGGGCATATTATAAAACATACTTTATTTCGCTCAAGTACATAATAATACAAAGTTATGTAGAAAATTATACCGGTGTGTTATATCGTTATTATGATAATTTCCACGTTTAAATTAATATCTATATTATATTATCTAGGTATGTTGTAAGACGTGTAAATTATGGCGTCAGAGTTTAAAGTTGGTGACAATGTTGAGGTGATTGGGAAGGATCTGAAGGGTGAGATATCTTTCATCGGCAACACTGACTTTGCTCAGGGCAAATGGATCGGTGAGTTTGGTCGCTAGATAGTTACCGAATGTTGTTGTTGCCGGTTTTCTTGAACTGGTAAAAGGATTTGTTCGTCAATCACTTGAAATAAAAGTTTGATGTAATCGTTTGAGGTCAGTTAATTTTAAAATTTCAGGGGTAACTTTACCTGATGCAAAGGGTAAAAACGATGGTACGGTGCAAGGGAAGTCTTATTTCAAATGTAAACCAAATCATGGTATTTTCGTGCGTCAAAACCAGGTGAGCATTTAAGCATCCCTAATACAGCATAATAGTTTTACAAGTTTTACAAAAAAAGTTTTACAAAAATATATATATTTTTGTAAAACTTTTTATGTATCGTATATATACATAATAAGTATTATTTACGGTCTCCAAAACCTTTATGTAGAAAATGTCATATTATTAACACGACCAATATTTTGAATTTTTAACCACCATGACCTAGGTGGCTCTGGTTAAAAGCCCCGCCAAGCCGAAGACCTCTGTAACCAGTAAAGGGACTTCTCGGTCTGGCACGTCCACTCCCAAGGTATGAACTTTCCGGTATTACTTTCTCTTATCATCCTTCTGCTTGAATAGCACAAAATGTTGACAAACAACATTTCAAATCTGTCTCATTGGGTTACGTGAGATAACTTGTCTTTTCTTCTCTGAACCCTAATTCAGGTTTACTTTTAATTATAAGTTACGTTTAGATTTGGCGTAAGGTATTACCAAGCAAGTTATCTGATTGATTTAAAAGTGCATGGCCACATTTTCTCGTTTGATTTTATTGATTTGGGATTTGTATGATCCACTGTGGTTTGAATCTATCTGTTCTATGTCAATGTTATGGGTTTTGAAGCATTCAAAATTGATGAAGCCTTAATAATTGATAGTAAGTTAATCAGAATGTTTGATAATGAATGCTTATATTCATCATAGTTACCACAAACCACCAGATTTTATAATTTCTCCCAAAATTAGCCGTTACATAATGGGGGATATTTTAGCGTGTGCGGATCAGTTAAGTCATCACTGCAACATGATGTCAAGCGTCAACTTGCCACACAACATTTGGTCTTACTTTAGGCTATGATGCATGATTGATCATTATAAAACTGCATTTTAGAAAAATTATGCAATGAATTTGCGATAAAATAGCAAACATTTTAATAACACGTTATTCGATTCAATACCTTGATGACTTACTTTACGAATTTACCATTTTCAACCCCTTTTTTAATACAAATTTAACTACCAAACTGTATTCCCTAATTTGAATACCACCCTCTAAATCTCTAACCCTCTAAACTCTTTTTAAAGCACTCCTCTTTACAACCCCTGATTATAGAGCGATGATGGAGAAACCGAACCTCCTACCCTCGGCATCCCAAGGAACAGTAACCTCCAGTCCCGGCTCTCCGGTCTCCCGGCTCCACGATCGAGGCTCTCCATGATGGTAAACATCAGACTACGATCACGTGATCATATAATTGTTGCACTAGCATGATCTCATCTTGTGGTTCATCTCATCTTCACCTCTGAGGAAACCATGATGTCAATTCACTGATTTATTCGGTAGTGTTTAGATCCTATTAGGGTAGCTAAATAGCATGTCCATTGTCCATGGGTATTGGGTATTAAGTCACATGTTTACCATGAACATAATGCATTATTACTGCATTTCTAAACGCAGGGAAATTATCATTCGAGCATGGTTTTCACACAACTCCACGTTTTTCATCTTTCAAGCGGAATGCTCGAGCAATTATTTCAACCTTACAACGTATGAAATGTCGCACAAACCGTGCTGCTATGTTCTAAACCAATTCCAAGCTACACACTTCCCTCAGCCTTTAACTCACCCGTTCACTGCATCACCAACTTTTCTCAATCATAATTGTCAACCCCACTATCATATAATATCAACTTATCAACATAACACAACACCGCAAAGCTATTGTAAATGTATTGGGTATCCAGTTGAAACACATTTTAATGTTTAAAAAGTTACACATTCCTTGCTTAAAGCACATTGTTAGACCCAGCTGAGATGTGCACTGCTCCCCACTCCCAGCCCCCAGGTAGGCGAGTTACTCTACTGCAGCTGCTGTGCACGGTAAGTTTGTCATGTGCTGCGTAACAAAGTGAAGCAATCATCTGTTTACCCCCTCTGATTTTGTACAGCCCGCTGCCAGCTAAAAAATCCGAGCTGATATCTCAAGCTCAGACTTGTATTTTCTCAGGGGACGGCTACCAAGACAAGTGCCAAAGGATCCAGTTCGAGATTATCTGCTCCTTCTGCTAAAGGTTCTTCTTTGAGGGGGTCCACTGATGACGTGTCTAAAAATTCGGGCAGTTTGTCAAAATCGCCATCGTCTGTGTCCAATGCTTCCAGTGCTGACGGTAAGAAGAAAATCTTTCAGATATTTAGACTGGAAAAAGATGAAAATTACAAATTAGAAATATCCAATGTTCCAAATGGAATCCCGAACGAATTATACCTCATTGATAACGTGCTTAATCAATATCTAAAATTATCTACATAGCAAACCTAGTAAATTTACTTTTAGTTTCTATTTTATTTTTAACAGGAGAGGAGTATTTTTATTACGAAGGTATGGGCTCCAGCCCGCTTAACCGCTGCATAATTCCCCGCTTCTTAACGAATCAACGCTAAAACCCGCTTTTTATAGCATTCAAAAAGTTAAAACCTATCATTGCAGCTGTTTATCAAAAAGCCGCATTTGCAAAATATTACTCAGACATGTGGTTGAGTAGGCTCTTTAAGCAGTTCATATTTAAAAATAGTAACATTTATAATATTATATCATATTATAATAAATAGCTATTTAAATGCTGGCACTGCATTTAGGTTGATGCAATCTCATTTGCATTATAGCAGCATTGCTGCTGCTGTTTTAAAGTTAAATGGTTCAGCCTCTGCGAGAAGATATATTTTAAATGAAAATCTCAAATATTCAATTCGAAGCCAAAATGTATACTACTTAATCTATTTACGTATAATATTCGCTATGTCTAGATATATCATACATGTATAGTTTACACTAAATTACGTTAAGCTAAATGAAATATGTGAGAAGTTGGCTAACCCTGAAAGTAAGTGTGAATACCTAGAGATCAAAGTTACGATGGATGAAATCTCTCTGAAAACATGACCTCACCAAATCTGACAAATATTTGAAGGTCAAATTAATGAACAGTACAACTTGGGAGTGTGTTTATTGTGCTATGACCAACCTCTGTGTTTAAAAATGTCTGCAATTATATATAATTATACAGCATTTTCGAATGTTTCAGGAAAGTCCAGTCCTAGTCCTTCTACTAGAATGACATATTCAAAGTCTGGAACATTGAAAAAAACGTACGGCAGAAAGACACCGGCATCCCCGGGGACAGAAAGAAAAGCAAAAACCTTACCACGGGGAATGGGCTTGAACTCCCCCAAGGGATCTCCAAAGCTGGGACGACGTGAACCAGCCAGTACAACAAGTGGTAGATCATCCCCCAGCGTTGGTAGAACATCCTCTACAAAGACATTACCACGGACTTCCAGAAGTGCTCCAAGGACCACATCAAAGACAACTCCAAGGTCCACTCTTAAAACCACTCCAAGAACATCTCGAGTTTCCAGTCCCACCAAACGGACCCCTAAGACAACCCCGGAGCCAACTTCAACAGCAACAGATCTAAGCAGCGTCACTTCTGTGTCAACTATAACCCAAGACGATGTCGTCTTTGATGAAACAGTTGATGATGGAGTGTTTGATGAGCTCCTCTCCATAGCACCTAGTAGACAAGCTCCTAAACTATCAGCTCTTCCAGTCAAGGACTCAACCAGACAGCCTCCTACTTCTCTTGAGGTACCCACAGAAGGTTCCTCCAAGACAGGTTCCCATCGCCGGTCATACTCGGGAGATTCTTCCGGTAGCAGCCGAAGTGGTTCTTTAAAGATCAACAAAAGTGAGCTAAGCAGTGGGATAATGCAAATAGTGTTAGCATCTCTGAGATTAACTTTACCCTTGTAAGGCTTTTAACGAGGATTCAGGCTCAGATTATAACCTCGAACACGACCACTTAACTCCTCTTTAGCACTTCAACTAATTATTTCCATGGCTCTTTCTTTGATTTTAAATGTAGGTACTGGATCATTTTGGTACTTGGGAGTTGATGACCCTTACAATACCTATTAATCGAATATTGCAATACTTTCTAATATTTAATTTGGTTATTTCCTAACACATTATCTTAAAATGATACACAAGTCTTTATTTCAAGAATACAATCGTGGAATAGGAACCACTACCGTGCGCCATATTTTTTTATAAAAACTTCCCGAACATGCAGCCAAATAGAAAATCCTATATTTATTCTTAAAATATTCAGTTCACCACTACCTTTCCCAACATTCCCACCGCCTTGCGAAGTTTAGTTTATTGTTAAGATAATAAAAATTCACACGTTGAAACAAACTTCCCATAACTTATCTGTTTAAATCACCCTCCTAACACCAAACCTACTAATTTGAATCATACTGTGCACAATTAACCTCACTCTTCCCAGAATTAATTTAGACTCCACTTAGAATTTTCCAAAGAATAATAGCTAAAAAACCCAAGGTTCGACAGGTCCATCCCCATCATCCGCCAAAACACCCGTTAGAAGTGAGCTGTTTGAGAGGCATGTTTGTAGTTTGGCTTGATGGCAGTCTTGTGTAAACTCGGTTTATTTTATAGGAAACATTTTTTTATGAACGTTTATAAACAGCGTTCATAAGAAACGTTTATTAGAGAATTTTTGATAGAGATCATTCTATTAAAACAGATTTTTCATGGGGTGATACTTTCTTAGAAAAAGAATAAACATCGCTTCAAAAGAGTCTGTTGTAATAGATTTTGAAACTGTTTCTTGTAAGATAACCTGAGTTTACGGTTGCAGTGCCGTTGTTGTGCTATATTGAAGAGCGCAAAACAAGGCACAGCACACTGCCGTTTTAAAGCCGTTATGTTTTGATTTTGTACAGTTTTTATACAGACCGGGATTGATTGCTGGTATTTTCACGCTGCGCTGAAGCAAAATGCGATCCACCGTTTTCTTGACACATTTACATTTTTTTAGCATTATTATTAATACGCTGTTCTATTTCATATAATGAATTTCTTAAAACACCCCTTACCCCTACCTGGAGACAATAACTACAACTAGCTTACACTTTGGACACAGGACAATATACAGTAAATCCCCGATTTACCGCACCCCGATTTACCGCAAACCCCGATTTACCGCGGCCATCTCCTTTCCCCCAAACCCCGTGGTAAATCGGGATTTTACTGTAGTAATACCAGTAGACCATGAAAATGGATAACTCCGCCACACAATAACATATCATGCAAATCTTCCTTACATTATACTAAACGTTTTCTTCATTTACATTATAATCTAAGCACATTTTAAACGGGTTTGATACATACAGCGGAATTATCATAAGAGATGTGTGTGTGTTACTCTTGATTATTTAATCTTGATTCGCATGATGCTGATTATCATGGATTATTGATATGGGTGATTGTGGGGAGGCGGAGCAACTTTGTTCATTTAGTTTGTTCAAAGCTTGTTCAAAGTTTGTTCAAAGTTTGATCAAAGTTTGTTCAAAGTGTGTTCAAAGTTTGTTCAAATTGGGCCACTTTCCCACCATTACACACGTCTATATGAAACTATCAATCCCATACATTCAGCACTTTCTTAGACTCTGCATCTTCAGTTCCGAGATTTTAAATGTTGTTTTGACAAGCTGGCAGTTGTACAATATTTCTAATACTCTGATAATATTGTGTGATCTATAGTGTGATTGGTACCTAGTAGTACCTAATAGATACTAGGTACCTACATGTTTCCTGTGAAAACAAGCTGACAAGATCCCGTCTCAGAGACACCCAGTCGAGGAGTTTCTACTGATACCGGTAAGAAGAATGATGATGTATCTCTGAAGAAAAAAGACGCGGAGATCGCTAATTTGCAAGATTCTCTTAAGGACATGGAGGAAAAGGTAATACTAATAGGGGGTGTTCTTTTAAAGACCCAGTCAAAACAGTGCTGAAGTTTTATATAATATATTAAATTTGAGTGCAGAATACTTGTTCTGCTGATAACATTCTTAGTTTATTGTCTTAAGGTGAATTAAATTCCTAACTGTGGTTTTAGAGATGGGCGACAATTATAAAACCCATAACTTGTTTTCTGCTAGTAGGTTGCGTTATTAAGTGTTACTGAAGTTTCATATTAAAACTCATCTTTATTTAAGCGATTACACTTCAATGAATTCTATAAATTTAAGGTACAATTCCTGACTGCCAAGCGAGTAGATGACAAAGCTAAGATAAAGGAAATGGAAAAGTACAAAGTTCAGATCTCACAATTCACTGACTACAAAGCACAGTGGACCTCAGCTCAGGTACAAATAAAACACATTGCTCCTACTAAACTCAATAAAACAAATTGTTTTAATTTTTGAAAAGCCACAGACGTGACGATACGCAACATATCGATCACCAATTTCATCCTCAGCTGTACCAACAGATTTCTAACTGTGTTGAACACTTTTCATTTTTGTGTGGGACGCTAACTTAAGAAACAGTTGAGCCGATTAAAACTCGAGTAACCCTACACCGCAAACAACCGTGTTCACTATGACAATAGCCACCTGCCACCAGCCCAACCTGAGATATGAGATCTGTAGGGCTGGATAAATACCTGCCCTGTGCTGCTGGGTGGGTAAATACCTGACAGTGCCCTGTGTCAGCTAGATCTATCGATTTGGGGTACATTATGGCACCCTGGAGCCTGTGATTGATGCTGTACAATATGGAGTGTTATAGCACTGATTAGTAGTTTCCCTAATTACCATTGAGTATAATTATCATGATTATATGATTATTGATTATGTGTGCTCTTATCTCATATTATGCAGTTTACACGAATTCATATGTTACTTAAAGCATTAAAGGTATGTAATGTATGTAAAACTAAATTACCAATGCAAAGAAGAATCGTTTGCCGGTTTGCTTTCACCCTCCAGCAAAAGCTCACGGAAAAACGTTCATAAACATATTATCATAAAGTGAAGGAAAAAACCCTGAACTTAGCTAATTAATTAATCAACTAATCGTGTAATTACGTAAAATAATTAATCGTTGGAAGATCCATCTTACACCAGGTGTTAGCCAGAAGGTCACTAAATGTCTCATTAAGGAAAATTAGTTGTCTCAATTCAGAAATCTCTAGCTACATCTCTACATCATAGAATGCCTGTTCGTGGAGAGTTGCCTTAAATGATTAAATAATATTATGTGTGTTTGACTACTGCGATCTTGCGATGTAGTTACTGTTTACCCAGCTTTAGATTATATATTATAGGTGTTGGCGTGTTGTTTAAGGTGGATATATTTCAGTCACGTGACTTGGACCTTAACCAGCTTGCAGCTTTGATTATTTATTATGGAACGTCATTTTAGAATCTAGTAAATTAAGTGTTAATACCAGCCTGGCAAGTGTTAATGTATAGTAGTGCCTTAGTGAACTATCGCAATATTTGTGTCCTACTTACATGGTATCTTTGGATATATCATGGTATCTCTAATGGATATCTCCGACTCTGATAATGAAGTAATGTTAAAATTTAAAACTGTCGGAGTTACTCAGAGTAAGATTTGAGGTGTGTCACATGATAATACCCGGGTCTGTTTTTGTAACATGTTTATCACACAAGAGTGAAAATAGCCAAAAGGCACACTCTCTTGATTAATTTCTACAAATGAGTGTCCCTGAGAAGACTTGTAGACTTTGTGTAAGTTAACTATTATTGCTATGAGGTTACTTCCCGTTGGGTTCTTGAGAATTTCACTATTATATTCATCGAGTTCTTCATAATTTTAGGGTATAAGAGTGATGGATACAAGATTGAACGGGGCCTTTATCATCTGGCCTCGATTGAACGTAAATTGTCGCGATTAAAAGATTGTAATGCTCCTTCTGGAGAAAATATAAACATTACTTGGTGATAATACAAAACCAGATACTCTTCAAATGCAATATAAAACCTTACCTCAGGGTGACCTACACGAGCAGTTGAAGACAGCGAAGAAAGAAGCGAAGGAGAGTGGAGAGGCGCGCACTAGAGCTGAAGCAGAGCTGGAGGAACTGAGGGATAGGGTAGAGGAAATGGCACTGGACAAGGAGATGGCGGAGGAGATGAAGGAATGTGCTGAATTAGGTAGATAATGATTGGTGCAAGTAGTTGTAAATATGAATTCTCCTTCTTGAAATACCGTCTTGGCCCTCATAAAAACATCCCGTCTTGAAATTTGCCCCTCAAGTTATGTAGTGTCCCCTGACGTTACAATGCCCATTATCAGAACTTGAGCGAATGACAGAAAAACACGACGAAATTAAACAAGAGTTGGACCTGATGAAGGAGGAGATAAGTAGTGGTAGTGGAGGAGGAAGTGTGGATAATGTTAGGATTAAACAGTTGGAGATGCAGACCAACCAACTCAAGGCTGCTGTTATCAAGTAATTAATAATTAGTCGCTAATTATTGTACCCTGATATTTTAAGATTAAGATATGTATTGGTATTTTGATTTTAGGTATTCGTCAAGATATTATCTAGCCGTATTATCCCTGATTCTACTTTAAGTTTTTCAGGATAATATTCCAATTTTTGGCAGTCTGATGATTCTGGTACACTTTACCATTGTAACTGATACTCTGTTAAATGTTGTGAATTTAATTGTTTTACCACCAGGCTGAAAGAGTTAAACACACAAGATAGAAAAGAGATAGAGTCTCTGAGTTCAAAGCTGACAAAGGAAGAGAGTCAGGTGACTGAACTGACTAAACTGAAGGATAACCTCGAAGAGGAGCTGGAAGAGCACGAGATTATGGTCGGAGAACTTACTGAACAGGTATTTTATCTTTTCAAAATGGGAGGGGGGAATTGAAGTTATATGTTTTAGGAGATATCATCAAAAGCCTGTAATTTATGATGCTAATTAACGCTAATTAATTAGAATAACAGTTCAATATTCATGAAGCAGTTGCAACAACAAAACAAACAACAAAAAACAACAAGTTGTCCTAAATCAGTCTAATCAGATTTTTAAATTCACTATAAAAGTATATATAATAAGTTTTGCTTTTATATATTATACTAGTGTAACCCGGCCTACGGCCGGGATTTCACTGCCGCAGTTAAAAAGGGTAGGAGTAATTACCCGCTGAGTCAAAACCCGCATTAGGTGACCCAATAGTTTCTTAAACAATAATCTCATAATCAGTTATTTCTTGTGGATAATTAAGTCATTATTAGCCATGAGGCACCACACTCCATGATCATAAGGTCTGAACACCGAGTATTACACCTCATCACTCCCGTCTTGAACCGCTTTCTATTTTTATTTAAATCGTTATAGAAATTAACCCTTGTTAACTCCGCACCACACCCGCATATTATATTTGAAAACACGCATAACATTGTCGTATGAACTCTCTCTCTCTCTCTCTCTGCAGTCCAAACAGACCCCAAACACTAACAGTCCCCCCTCCTCTAATAAGCTTAAGGTATAACATTACAGCGAATCTTCCGGGCCAATCCAATTATGACGCTACTTAAATGCAGCTATAACATATTACACAGTAATGAGAGAGAGCAAGCCCCGTAACTCTTGCCGTTCTGCTCACGCAATTTTATGTAACATTTGTGGTACAAAACCATCAATTAAACCACTTACCATCGGCCGATTTAAAAAAAAGTTTCCTATGGGCTTCATCAGAGTTTTGTCGACACTATACCGAAAAAATCAGTCCCGTAACTCTTACCGTTTTTTTTGTATAACCGACCGGAAATTACACACGGACAGACAGACAGACAGACACACATACACACACACATTCTGGTGTTATTAAGGTGATAATACACACTTTTAGTACTTAGTAAAGTACTAAAAACATCATAATACAACTTCCTAACAGGTTGAGTGTTGTATCGGGGCTGAGACTATGGTGGAGAAGTTAACAGAAACAAATCTGGATCTAGAGGAGAGACTGAAGAACCTGACAGATGATCTGGCTGATTTAGAGGCACTGAGAGACCTAAATGAGGAACTGGAGGAGGAGAGGATGGTGACTGAGGCTGAGCTTAGAGAGGTGGGTTTTTAGAACAGGTTATAGGTTAAATTATACTTATATGATTCATTATTTGACGTATTGGCCATTTTACTCCTTTTTTTCGGTAAATGGGCGATGGACATTATATTGTGTGGAAATCATATAATATCGTATCCTAAAGTTCCAGTATTCGAACAGTTTAATGTTAACAGGAGCTAGAGATATCCAGAAACACCCACTATCAACTGAACATGAAGGTGGAAGATCAGTCAGCCCAGAATAACGACCTCCAAAATGTCATCATGCAGTTCAGAGCATACGTTAATCAGTTACAGGTCAGTCAATCAGTGGCGTAACGACCGCCCCTGCTAACCCTGCTAGCAGGGGGGCGGCACCTTAGGGGGCGGCATTTTTCCGCCCCATTACACAATATTGCCGCCCCCTGTAGCCGGTGATGACCCGTGACTCTTCATACCGAAGTAAAAAAAGTAAAGAAATTAGTTGAACGTGTCTACTACTCCAAAATTCTACACGAATTTATAGCGCAACTTAACCACGCGCTGAAAGTTGCGCAAAAAGTGATAACGATACTACACTTTCATTGTTAATACTTTAGCGCGGAGGCCAATTTCTAATGATGCGCGGTGTGACTAAAGTTTATACGACGGTAATTGTGTGAACTCTAACCTTCGAGGTTTGCAGTTTGTGACTTTTCAATAATTTTAAATCCGGCTCCTGGGCTCTGGCCATGTTAGTTATCGTAGTAGGACAAATAGAAACAACCGTTTCAAGATACACTTATAAATTATGTTAAGTAAAATAAACATCATGATCACAGATCAAGTCAACCCAATTACAACAATTTACAAAATACAAAAAAATAAATAAATGTTCAGTGGAAACGCTTGATGCGCCCTGCTTTTGCACTGGCAAATTTCTGTACCAGCTTCGAGCGATCAAGTTTGTCAACCTCACTGTTCTCAATTGAGATGAGAGCTAAATCCTTAAGTCTAGATTGTGACATAGTCGACCTTAGATAAGTTTTTATTAACTTTAACTTCGAGAAGGACCGTTCCGCCGATGCAACAGTGACTGGTATAGCTATGAAAAGCATCAAGGCTGCTACCAACTGCGGACACAACAGCGGAAGGTCTCTCTCGAAGATAAAGTTGACCAACTGGAGAGGACTTGTCACATCTTCGGTCCTTAGGTCACTCCCGTAATCTTCCTTCAGGTCAATTAACTCGTCTGCCAATGATGGCTGCAAGTCCTTGTGGTAGATCTTTACCAACTCATTCGCAGGAAATTTGCCGGCTCCGGATAGGGGCGGCAAATTTCAATTAGCAGGGGGGCGGCACAAAGTAACGTTACTCCACTGGAGTCAATTACATGTGATTATCTCATTAACTAATCACTTTACTTGTATTACATGACCGATATTGTTATGATAGTCAGATAGTAATCGATCATAATAGTGCATTTAACACATTATCAGTCAAGCGCAGCCTAGTCCATTGGTATGATATGATTTTATTGAAAACTATAAGGATATTTAAAACCATATTGACATTTTACAACCATTTTGACAACTATTTTGACAACCATATTGACAACTTTATAGGAATGTCGAGAACAATTATAATTGATTAAAACTAACAAACCATAATTCCTGCAGGCCCAACTGAAGGATACCCAGACTCAAATGACCCAAGATAAGGAAGTGACGGAGGGAGTAGATGACGAGAAACTTCATCAACTTGCTCAAATGCGGGCACAGGTAATGTCATCTTTCAAAACTATCTGGAGTCAAAACTGTAATTTATTATTATCTTTTTTTATTAGGTGTTGCACAGGTAATTTATTATCTTTTTTTATTAGGTGTTGCACAGGTAATTGTTATCTTTCAAAACTATCTGGAGTCAAAACTATAATTTATTATTATCTTTTTTTATTAGGTGTTGCACAGGTAATGTTATCTTTGAAAACTATCTGGATTCATGAACGCCTACATATCACGTGTTATTATTAAACTATTGTGGTATGGTTGCTTTTTCAATTTTGTAGTTTATTCATCGAGTCATTTAGTAAGTTTTTCTTAGATTTTGTACGGATTATTATTCATAAACAAACCCGGCAGTGTTTGGTCAGGTTAAAAATAGACCAGAGCTGATCTGAGGGTATGTCATATGATTTGTATCGAGTTGAACTTCGGTATAATATTACAATGTTCATTGTTCAGGCAGGTTTATACATTACAAATCTGTATTTTAAGTTACAAAGTACAGAATATTCTTACAATATATTTACCCTCAAGCTGTTGTATTGGGACAGAGCGATTTGACCACCCACTAAGATGTTGGAATTTATCACCAATCAGCTTGCAGCATTGACGAATCAGAAGTTAAAATGTATTAAATTTCTCCAGCCAGAAACTATCCAGATAAATTATTCACCAAACATTTACTCACACCTCACTTAATTGCTATAAAATCCTCCAGCTGCTGGAACAGAGCAAGTCGACCACTCACCAGGAGTCGTACGATGTTGATTTCGCTGAGATAGATATCGTGTCAAATGAGGAGGAGGTCAGACTGCTCAAGTTATTCTTCCCGGAGAGATTCACCCAGCCTGGCAGTGACTACGAGGCTATCAAATTGGTAAATTTTCTACATTTTTATATTTTATGTATTTTTATACATTTTTACTGACGTGCCAACCTTTTTGGTCATGAAATCTTCAACTTCCTCTAATCCCACTTCCTCTAATCCCAACCCTCTCCATCCAGATCCTACTACTAAACAAACTCGGCGTAACAAGTGAGGTTATCGGCCGAGTAACCTCAAAACACCTCAAACTAACAGACCTCCTCTCTGGTGCCTCCTTAACCTCGCTCCAGTGTGACAAGGCTGTGTATGCTGCCGGGATTGTTATTGAGATGGCGTACTTTAGAGTCGCAGTTACTACCTTCGAGAGATGTATCAAACAATGTGATCCTGACACATTTTTGAGGTAACTTTACGTTCAGAGTGCGTTTCATGCATATATTGCATAATATCATATTATTGCATAATATCATATTATTGCATAATATAAATTCAAGTTCGACGTGCATAGTTTAACTGTACCGGATAAAAACTCATTGTTTTATTCAAAAGAGCAATTTATCTAATCTGAAACATAAATCCTTACTGGACACTGGTCCTCTAAATAAGGCTAAACTTATAAGTGGGATAAGATCCTTCCTGGCTGTCAAACATATTGTATAAATTTAACAACATCAGACATATTTGGTTTTAAACTGTTGTTTCCTACTTGATTAAACTGTTAGGAAAGTAGGAAGGCAGGCCAGTCTACTTTTCCTAAAGATACAGGTCTAACAATTTATTGTCTGAAGAAATATGAGGTCCTGGAGAGGTTCGCTGTTTATCAGTCTCATGAGACTCTCCAGGATCTCAATTTATTGTCTGGTCTTATTAGTTCCCTATCTTATCATAGTGGTGCAATTAAAAGCTTTTATAAGTACATATTCTAATTTCTAATTGAGGAGAGCCAGGAGATGACCAAAATTTGAAACCTGTTCACTTTTCCACTCTTTACCACTCTTTACCACTCTTTACCACTCTTTACCACTCTTTACCACTCTTTACCACTCTTTACCACACTTTACTACTTCATAGCACTCTTTACCACTCTTTACCACTCTTTACCACTCTTTACCACTCTTTACCACTCTTTACCACTCTTTACCACTCTTTACCACTCTTTACCACTCTTTACCACTCTTTACCACTCTTTACCACTCTTTACCACACTTTACTACTTCATAGCACTCTTTACCACTCTTTACCACTCTTTACTACTCTTTACCACTCTTTACCACTTTCTACCACTTTTTGACTTTTTGCCAATCTTTACCACTCTTTACCACTCTTTACCACTGTTCCACATTCTCCAGGCTAGGAAGACTGGCAAGTGATCTGGGACCGCACATGTCCATGTTGTCAGTGTTCCGGACCCACCTAGAGAAGAGCTCCCTGGACGAGAGTGTAACTGTGGATCCTGTTAAACAGTCGGCCGCTCAGTTCCTGGCTCTCAGCAACACTCACTTCCCCGATATCAAGGTAGTGTCAGATCACGTGATCTTCTTTAAATTACAGATTTATAATTTTAATAATACTAATGCTTTGTTTTGAGAGATGTGTGTTTGGTTTGATAACAAGTTTATATAATATTTTAGTAATAATTTCTGTTTTTCAGCCGTCCTGCAGAGAGGCCCTGTCGGACTACCTCATGATAATGAAGCACACCTGTGAGGGCCTTATCGCCTGTGCTAACAAGATAACAACCTCGCTATCTCGGGTTCAGGAGGGTTCCGTTCAGATCGAGAAGATGAACGGGACAAAACAACACTGCAATGATTTCCTTAAAACTATGCGACGTATCAAGAACTTTGTCCCTGTTGATGGTGCGCGGTGTGAATAAATCTATGATATAGGGCGGATTAATCGAATACTTTAAATCTGAATAAGATTTATCGGTACGTAGTGATTTTGCAGTTCGATTCCGACTTCCCACTAAAATTAACTAATTTCGACTTTCCACAGGAAAACCCTTCTCCTTCCCTGCTGAGATAGACGAGGTTCTGACCACTACCATGTCCGAACTCTCGGACACTTTCGCCGCGCTCAACACAACTGCTGTTAATTTGTCCTCGTATATCGCTGGTAAGTTATCTCTTAGTACAATTATCTCTTACTATTATTAAATGTGTGCGATCAATTGAAGATTTTAGTTATCGGTTTAGAATTTATTGAGGCACTATGTTGACGAACATTATAAAGTTCATGATATTTTTCATTGCAGGAGTAGCTGAAGACGACATAATAACTGTCCCCGACATAGAAGACATCATCAAAAAGGGTTGTAATCCGGTTGGAACCTCCGGAACCGGACTTGACCGGATCAAAGCTCACACTGGCTCCCTCCTGCCCTCTCTCCAACAGATGGCTAAAAATATCCAAGATGGAGATTACGACCAGTTGGGAGATGCCGATACGAAGTCCGAGCCACCTTACGATGCTCGAGCAAAGCAATTCAAGGAGCAGTTCTCTCTTGGAGATCAGCTTAAGATTCAGCTAGAGTACAAGACGAATGAGAACTTTGAACTGAAGAAAATGGTACGTTGCTTGAGTCTTGTGATCATGCCTCCTGGATACACATGACAAGATTAATTAATTAAAATATACGTACATATTATTATGTTACATTATACTATATAAATTTGTTTATTAGATAATTTATGTCATGGGTTTGTATTAATAATAATAACCACTCTCTAGCTCTCCTTTTATTTTAATCACCCCTGCTTTCAAGTAAAGTGACGTATGGTGGATCTATAGAAGCAATAACTCACGCCCCATTATCTCCAGGTAAAGATAAAAGGAGAGGAAGTATCCCAACAAGCAGTTCGAGCTGATATGCTGGAGAAACGACTAGAGAACGCCAGAAGGGACGGTGACGGTAAACTTGATACTCTTAAGTCAGAACTGTCGGAGGCTAAGAAAACTATTTCTGATAAGGATAGACAGGTTCGACTTTTCTTATTATTAATAGATTTAGTCCACACTTAAAATCACATCAGAGAATAGTCTTGTGTTTGAGGTAAATCGAGGTTCGATTTTAGAAAAATGAGATGCAACCGTATAATGTTTAAAATGCTCAAAATTAATGTTAGTTTGAAAATGCTACTCAAGCTCGATAAACAGACAAAATAAAAAGACATATTACCTCCAGTTCGAAGAGACAATGGACCATCTCCAAGAAGACATTGAAGCGCTAGAATCAGAAAAAACAACCCTGAAAACAAAGTTGGAACAAGCGAGCAAGCGTGCACCACGTGCGCACCTCACAGAGTCAATACTTGCAGAACAGGCGTCCGGTCAACCTGGGTCTGTGAAGGTTATTGTAGAGGATTCCCCAGCTACTCTCAGTAAATTAGAGTCGCTTCAGGTACGTGTTTTTGGTTTAATTGAATTTCTTGGAATGTTGTTCGTAATTACAGGTATGTGTTTTCTTGAATTACATACTAGAATAGTAGTATAAGATTGATATGTTTCATTTTTAAATCCTTGGAATTTTATCATACGATCGTTATCCAATCACTAGAACTTGGAATACAGTGTTCTATATAAAATAATGCAGTCTAGTCAAATTACAATCAGTGTATCAATGTACATAAAGATATGATGTCAATGTTTTTCTGCCGCTTTATTATCCCCCTTTTCTTGGCAAGACTCCAACATGTTCAATCATAATTATGCTCTCTAAACATGTTCTTTCTTCACGGCTAGAAAGTGTCATGCCTTATATGGCATAATTAGGTTAAATCGCCAAACTTTTGTTAAGGTGGTCACTAGATATTATATCGTAATGTTGTCAATTCACAGACTTGTATTCAGTGCTATTTTTAGCTGAAATGGTTAATCAATGATGACTGCCCTTGTGATTGTCATTTATAACAAATGACAATCACAAGGGCTGTATCTTATATCTAAGATACAGATCGTAGTATCTTGTAATCTAGTCGAGACTTAAAAGAATCTTATGATCACTATTTAATTTGAGAATCATGTTTTTCATTTTAAATACAAAGTCAAGTGACAAACAAGAATTGCGCCCGTTGTTTCGTTTTGGCGGACGCTAGATTTCCATTTCACTATAACTATTAATATAAGCTCTAATCAGCTCACCTTATAATAATAATATTGAAACATCAGTAGACCACGCGTGCCACATTCAAGTTGGGCTTATTACAAAATACTATACATTACTAGTGTACATTAAAATACGCTCGTGCCGCGCATTCATTGACCACAGACTAGCTATCTCCAAAATCCACGTTTTTCTGCAAAAAACGTCCATTCGTAACCTTTCACTATTGCCTTTTTTCAAAAGGGTGAAAAGGAAAAAATGTGAAAATTCACTCTCATATCCTACTTACTGTAATTAACAGGAAATGAACAGGTAATTAACAGATCTGAAACCCCCTCAGAACTACGCCCAGCTAGTCCAGGATGAGAACGTGAAGCTGATGGCAGATTCACTGAAAACTAAACTAGCAGCCCTACCACCACTCACAGTACCAACTAGAAAGTCACCTGATATTGCTTGTGAGAGGAATGTCAGTGAGCTTCACCAGCAGTTGCTGAGTATTATTGCCAATACTAAGGTTATTGATATCACCAAGAAAACTAACGGAAAGGTAATATTATTCATAATATTATTCATTGTTCAGATTTCAAATTCAAATAATTAATGCTCCCAGAAATTATAATTCCATGAAATTATATCTTTGAACGAAATGACCAGTATTAATCAATAGACTAGACAACATGTGTCAATGAAATTCATTGCACCTTCTTGGATCATTCCCACGTCTAACCTTTTGTCAGCCCTGTTTATTCCATATCTAATCTGACTGTTATTCACAGCTGCCAGCAGATGTTCTAGCCGAACAGAAAAGCAGTCAAGTTTGCCTACACAATCAATACCTCAGGCTGAAACTTCAAGCTCAGAAAGAGATGGGAAGGTTAGTCTATACTATATACAGTATGATCTAAAGATATTATTTATCATCATTAGTCTTGCCATATCCATTATGATCTCAGTTTTTTTCCGCTGTTGTTCTTTTTAGCCATGATACGAGCATTCTTTATGAGCCAATTAGCTAATCAAATCAAATGCAGATATTATGGCGCCGGTGGATTCATACAGACTCCCAACGGAGAATTCGTCACACCGGAGTTCGCTAGAGTGCTCAAGGAAAAGGAAAGTTCTAGAATGTTTGGAAAGATTACCATTCCATATGCCAAGGAAAGTGGGATTAGGAAGATACTTCTGGATAAAAACGAGTTAGCCAGGCTAAATTCCACGTTGCTCGGAACATAACGTTTGGCAAGTGTACACTGTACAATGTACATTGTACATAATGTACATGGTACATAATGTACATGGTACATAATGTACATGGTATAGCATGTTGTACAGGACAGTATTTGGTATGTGGAGTGAGAGAGTGTGTATTTTGTATCTTATCTGTATCATAATTAATGGCTCTTAGCGGTAGATTAAGAGTTTGTATTTACTTTTTATGGCTTGATTTGTAGATTTGAGGGATTTAGGGATTTTATCTCCTCTCCATGTCAGTCAAGTACTGTTACGCCTTAATATAATGTAGTTAGACTCGTTCATTCGTCGTTTTCCTAGAATTGGAAGTTCTTTGAATAAAACTTAATATTGGATCCATTTAAAGCTAGCTCAGTTTCCCTATTTTGACAACATTTGTAACTCGAGAATGCTTAATGTTTCAGTGTACTTGACTAAGAGCTTAAACGGTTCGTATAGGTTCTTATACTCGTTTAGTACTATATAATACAGCATGTACTAAACAGTAAACTACTATTATAGAGTTATAGTGCTACTGTAATACTATGATGTTGTGTCCAGAACCTCAAAACCATCTTTTATACAATATGACGTGTACTTTTTTGCTCATTATGAGCAGATTATCTGCCATTATCATCAATTGATTGATTTGTTGACATAAAGATTTCCATGAAAAGTTGTTTTATTGCATAGCCATATAATATATATTAATCTTATAACTAAATTTAACTAAATTTGACTAATTACTGCAAATTGCCTGTCGCATTAAACATTGGTGGTCAATGAAATTAAACTGGCACATTTATATATCCTAACATAACAATACAAGAAATCGAAAGTAATATAAATATCTTACACACTATAGCTAAGGCGTGATAGGCTGGCTGCTAGGCGCTAAAATTTTGAATAAAGAATAAAATCGCGGTAAATATTTAAAGGTCGAAATAAAGAATGGCCAGTCATTCACGGCTGTAGTATAGTCGCCTCTCTTTTCAGTCTCCTGATATTGACCAATAAATTAATAAAAATTAATTAATAAATAGTCAAGTTATCCATTATGAGTTACAGTACATACTAGTTTATTGAACGAGCATATTATATGTTCTACAAATTACACGTGACAGTAATTAACGAATTTGATTGGTTGTTACTGATCGCGCAATCGTTACATCAATAAGTTCTCTTATAACTAAAAAAGGGAAAACCGACGCGATCGTTCAATTCTAACGTAGCTCGTCTTATTATTTGAGCTTGAACTAAATGAAAAATAAGCCTTACTGTCAATCAACTAATTAACTAATTACCTAATTAGCACTAGGTATGAAATGAATAAAACACACCCCACCCCACCACCCTACATGGCCTACAAACTCCACGAGCCCATCATGTACGACTGGCGGGGCACCTTCACCCAGTTCTACCAACTGCAACAAGCTGGTACTTTATGTGATCTGACCGTACAGACCCGGGATGGGCAGATACCCGCACACAGCTTGGTCGTGTTCACCAGAGTGCCGTATTTTAGGGCGCTCCTTCAGTTCTCATCTTCAGCTGACAGGTTAGCTTTTTCTATCTTCTCTAACTTTATCAGTGGTATTGCAAGTAAACACTGGTACTGCCATAATACTACATACTGTAATACTTTTTAATGTATATATGGCATGAATTTCGGCTTCGTCTGAAAATCCATTCCGTTCGATCGGTACAGGTCAACTTATTGGTAAGCTAGTTACAGGTTACCAATAACCAGTTACTAGTTATAACTTACTAGTTACTCCAGTAACTGGTATTGTAAAAGTAGAAAATAAAGTGTAACATAGCCCTACAGGACTCACCCAACTGAAACAGACCTAAAGAACTACGACAGAGTTACAGTTGAGTCTGTCATTAAGTTTGTGTACACAGGATCCGTTGAAGTAAACTCTCTCCCTCTCCTTAACAAGGTTTGATGTTAACTGATTAAATTAGTTATTCAATAAGTTGATTATTAAGTAAACGAGATTGTCACGTACATATTATGATATTATGGCTCAATAAAAGAGATCGACGAAACAAATTTTGTTGATCGAATGTCATTAATAGCGGATTATTTAAAGTATTTTCTTACAATTACACCATTCCCTTTTCAGGTATTTTGTCTGGCAGATTTCCTCCAAATTTCCAACCTGCGTGACCAATGCGAAGACGTAATCTTCTCAACTCTGAACATTGAGAACTGCGTTGAACTGGCTAACTTCTCCACAGTCTACAGCACTATCGTCAGTCAGCACCACAAAACTGCAATCCTCGAATTCCTACTCTGCCGCTGGAACTACATAATCGAAACCAATACCTGGACTGACCTTAAGTACGAGATAATCCGCAAACTGGTCATATCAGACGAGTTTAACGTGAAGAACGAGGAACAGGTTTTATCTGCAGTTCTGGGCTGGGTCTCCGCTAAACCAACCAGAGTAATCCTGCTTCAGAGCCTGTTACAGGATGTTAGACTCCACGCTGTATCAGAGAAAGTTCTAGATAAACTAGAGGGACATCCTCTTGTTAGATCTCTCCCGGAGTGTTGCCGGCTTATAGACGAGGGAAGAGTCTTCGCTTCCAACGTCAAGTGTGACACTACCCCGATTAGGTTGAAACCTCGGACCTACATGGACAAATCATTTTGCGTGTTTTGTTTGTACAAGACATACCCTCCAGAAGTTTTATACCCTCGTCCTGATTTCTCAAACGTAGCCTGTCCCCACTCCAGAGACACCCTGTCAAGACAGTACGACTCCAGATACAACGCAGCCTACTGTAACAAACAGAGCAATAACTGCAACGTTCTTGTGTATTCAAAGATCATGAGCACTGGGAGCAGCCCATGGAGACTGTAACGAGGTCGTGGGCACAGGACACCGCCATGGCCACGCAGGGCTATTCTGTGTATCTTTTAGGGAACCGGCAGTGGGAGTTTGGTAATATATCCCACAAAGACGAGGTGTATGATGGGACTGTGTCTTTTGATAGGCTATCTCAGACGTGGGAAGAGTGCGGGAATCTGCCTTTCCCGGTTATGTTCAATTCTTGTGGGTCTGTCCGTGGTAGATTATTTTCGTGTGGAGGACTGAATTTAGCTCGGTCTGTAGGTGCATATTGCATTCCCACTCTGTTGCTTTCCACTGAGGATGGAGGGCAGTGGGAGTATATGAACGATATGTTGTGCGCGCGGCGCCACCACGGCGCGGCTGCACTCCAGGATCGGGTTTATGTTGCTGGAGGAAAGACAAAAGGAGAAGATTTGAACCCTTGTTCGTTTTCAGAGTGTTGGGACCCTGAGACTAACGAGTGGGTTAAAATACCCAACCCCTGGAACAACAGGTCTAAATTGTCCGTGTGTACCTCTCCTGATCGCTTCTTCATACTCGGGGGTTTTAATCTCAGTCCGGAGGAACTATGTTATGATTACACGTGGGAGTGTTACGATCCGCGGGAGGGGAAGTGGAGCAATCCTTTAGTTCTCCCTGGGAAATATTTCGATTTTAGGACGGCATACCTTGACAATGAAGTATACATGATCGGGGGCTCAACTAGTTTTGACCCTTATGGAGACGAAGTGTGGTCCCGAGATGTGAATGTGTTAGATTTACGCGCTATGAAGTGGAGGGCGGGCGCACCTCTACCATTGCGTGCACCACCAGAGTTGAGCGAGCTAGATGAGATTCTAAGTGGCCTATCCGGGGTGGAGACTCCCAACATTCCTATCCCTACCGGTACTGCTGTCCTCACTTGAAACATTTTTGTATGCGGGTGTTTTGCTGATTTTAGATTATTTATTGTTTCAATACATTTGTAAATTTAAGTTATCTTGTTATGTTGAATTATTTTTATAAGTTCTCTTAAGTTTTGTTATCAAAAATTATCGACCGTGCCTTAATCCTGATTGTAGAAAGTTTATTCTAATTATTTTATATTATATATTACATTGTGTTGTACATAATTTACTTGATTATTCACATGTAAACTTGGTGTCGTTAAAATAAAAATAACATTAAACAATTACTACTTTGTTACTTAACTAATGAGCTTCTGAATATTGTGTGTAAACTTACAACAGTATAGTAATGAATCATCTCGATCCCAAATTCACAAGTTTTAACTTTCAACCCAAATATTAACTTCCAACCCACTAAAGCCCCTCTCTCCACAGTAAGCACATCCTAAAATGTAAGCTCCACCCCCACAAGGATGGTCTGTGCTTGGTGTTGTGTCAAGTGTAGACCACGTTACAAACGACATGTGGACAACATCTTCCCAGTGGATCCCCAAGATGGTCTTGTTAAGGGTGAGATGCAGAAGCTTACTTACTACGCACTCACTAATCCTAGGAAATTAGACAGAATAGGGAACTATTTGGCTGAGTATTTGAAGTACTATGTGGATCACAGGAGGTATGATTTTGCTAAGATAGCAATGAAGGCGATGGAGCAGCTACTGCAGGCCTGCCGCTCAGCCTCTATAAACTTGTTCGTGGAATCGTTCTTGAGAATGGTCCAGAAGCTTCTAGAGTCCCCCGAGGCGAGTCTGCAAGTTTTGGGTTCTACTAGCTTTGTCCACTTTGCGAACATTCAAGAGGACACGCCCTCCTACCATCGGAGATACGATTTCTTCGTCTCAAAATTCAGCTCAATGTGCTGGAGCAACGGCAGGAACGACACGATCCGGCCAGTGCGCCAAGCAGGACTGCGTGGTCTCCAGGGTGTTATTCTAAAGACTGTGTCAGACGATCTGCAGGTGAATATCTGGGAGGAAGTTCACATACAGAAGATAATGAGAGCCTTGCTGTTCAACATCCACGAGGGTTTCACCTCTTCTGTAACATCGCCCTCCCAATCCAGGTCCATGTCACCATGGGAAGGGGAAAATTCGGACGTTACTTCCGATATTGATCCTGATCAGCTGGCACGGCATGTTCTCCAGGATTTAGTTAGCCGGGCATCATACGGGCAGATCAAGTCGCTGATGATGCCACTGCTGTACTTTATTGACAATCAAAAGTTATGGGTTCCCAACAAATTCCCTATACACTGCATGAGTTTAATCATGCATTCCATACAGATGTCCAGTGCGTACATTGCTATTGCGCAGCTGCTGGCGCATCTGGAGGAGCACAAGGACGCCAGCGCTAAATTAAGATGCAGTATAGTCGAGGTGGTTTCAGCTGCTGTCTCCATAGCTTCAACTGAGAGTATAGGACCTACAATTCTTGAGATGTTTGGATCACTTTTGAAATACCTGAAAATGAGTGTGGACACGTGCAACATCAAGAACGTGGATGTGGAAACTATTAAAGAGGAGGATGAGTTTCAGGACACAATCGTGGAGAGCGTAGGACATTTTTCACATGGTCTACAAACGTACCAGAAAATAGAAATCTGCACTTTTATCCTGCAAAACATGCCCTCAACAACGGATACAGAAGAGGAAACGCAGTTTGAGAGCATGCTGTTGAAATGCATTATGAAGATAACTACCTCCATCAACGTGAACAACGATAAGAGTATCGGACTACCTACCCTGTTCCCACTGTCCCTGCTCGTGCCTCTTCAGAGACTGTCTTTGTCTGATTCGCCCAAGACCCGGACAATGACACAGCAGATATTTCACTCTATTTTGGATCGGCACAATAATCACGAGAAGGTTGTGCCGACTGTTACTCTTGGTGAACTGCCTGAGGAGAACATATTTGTTGGTTAGTTTTTTTTTTAAGTTTTGGTTATAACCAGTTATTTTTCTTGTGACATAATTTACTTTGAACTTTAATAAACCTTATTAAATGTAACTTGTACTCTAACAAAAAATGACGGTGTAACGAGCCTATTTATCACGACTATAAATTAACATGATATCAAGTTAATGCCTTGCCAGGACCTCAGAAGAAACAAGATGTTCTGTTTTTCAAAAGGAACGGTCCAGAAGTCTACTTCCACCTGTACGAGAGTATTCTGAAGGAAGATAATGATTTAGATAACTACACGTGCACGTTTAGGACCGCAGTTCTTTGGTGTCTTGAGGTTCCTGTTGATGAGGTTGGGTCTTGTGAAAGTTTCACTTTTTAACTTTCACTTTCACTGTGTATTTGAATGTCGTTTTACTTCGATTCAAAACATGTGTAATTTACGAACTCAAAACGTCATGCCTTTATCTCATGGAGCTGATAGAGCTGATACACATGTTTCTCAGATAATTATAGCCATGTTTCTCAGATAATTATAGCCATGTTTCTCAGATAATTATAGCCATGTTTCTCAGGTGCTGATAGAGCTGATACACATGTTTCTCAGATAATTATAGCCATGTTTCTCAGATGCTGACAGAGTTAATACCCATGTTTCTCAGATAATTATAGCCGTGTTTCTCAGGTGCTGATAGAGCTGATACCCATGTTTCTCAGATAATTATAGCCATGTTTCTCAGGTGCTGATAGAGCTGATACCCATGTTTCTCAGATAATTATAGCCATGTTTCTCAGGTGCTGATAGAGCTGATACCCATGTTTCTCAGATAATTATAGCCATGTTTCTCAGGTGCTGATAGAGTTAATACCCATGTTTCTCAGATAATTATAGCCATGTTTCTCAGGTGCTGATAGAGCTGATACACATGTTTCTCAGATAATTATAGCCATGTTTCTCAGGTGCTGATAGAGCTGATACCCATGTTTCTCAGATAATTATAGCCATGTTTCTCAGGTGCTGATAGAGCTGATACACATGTTTCTCAGATAATTATAGCCATGTTTCTCAGGTGCTGATAGAGCTGATACCCATGTTTCTCAGATAATTATAGCCATGTTTCTCAGGTTGCTGATAGCAGGTGCTGATAGAGCTGATACACATGTTTCTCAGATAATTATAGCCATGTTTCTCAGGTGCTGATAGAGCTGATACCCATGTTTCTCAGATAATTATAGCCATGTTTCTCAGGTGCTGACAGAGTTAATACACATGTTTCTCAGATAATTATAGCCATGTTTCTCAGGTGCTGATAGAGTTAATACCCATGTTTCTCAGATAATTATAGCCATGTTTCTCAGGTGCTGATAGAGCTGATACACATGGCATTTGGTCTACAGGATGAAGCCTGCTCTAGCTCCAGAAATAACGTCAACATCTTGCATGGGCTGGTCGCTGCTTTCCTCGTCTTCGCCTCACGGTAACGTGTTTTTTGATAAAGTTGACCTCACAGTGGAGTTGGGTTTTGATGGGGATCGGAGGGTAACGTGTCACGTGACCTTCCGTCAGTTGTCAACATAATACGTTTAACTCTCACTTTCACTTTCACTTTCATCGCTTACACCTTACTTTTACGACGTTATAATCCTGTAGGTATTCAAGAAACGAAGCTTTAGATCAGCACATAACGAATATAATACGAAAGAGGCAGAGTGATAAGCCGTATTTACTTCCTCAGGTTGCTTTCTCTACAATCGACAAAGACAGGTATACTTCAGTTTTGTAAATAATTACATACGCTCTATCGAATAATCTGATTATTCGATTCATTTTTTCTATCAAATTTTTTATAGACAAAAAAACCGAGCCCATATTTTTGCAATTTTGTAGACAGAGTGCAGACTTTATCTTCAAAACCTTAAATTTTTTAAATAAAATATAACTGTAACCTCTCAATCAGTGAGCTGGATAATGAAACTGCGGAAGAAAATGTTTCCTCTTTTATGTTTGATGCTACCGTCGTGGCTGAATGTCTAAACCAACAGGGCATGAACGTGGACAGGCTATCTGATCCTTATCACTACAAAAGTAAGTTTATTTTCTTTTTTATTGGGGACCAGCTTTGCTTACTGGCCAATGTTTACTTCAAATATATTTTATTATGGATACAAAATCAATGTAAAAAAGTAGCACAAAATACTTAATAACTCCTCATTATTTTTGGAAAATGGAAAAAATTAAAATTGGAGAATTATTTGTTTTTTATTAATATATGACATAGCTTAACTAATCATCGATGATCAGTTTTCAACGTTAAACTATTAAATTATTAAACTATTTAATTAAGTAACGAACCCTCTAGAGAGCAGTGAGAATTCTATGGACGGTAAGAAATATTGTAATAGCTGGGCGGCCAAATTGCTTGCTGGTTAAACTTACATATCAACTAAAAAGCTATTCAAACTTTATCAACGTAGAATGAATTATGTGGGAAAATGTTTATAACCGTATTAATTTATCCTAAATGTCTGGAAAAAATGTCCCATTTCTGGGTGAAATATTTGCCTTAGAGTTTAGATGCTAAACTGCGAAAAAGCTTTGCATCATTCTTGCTACATTTTCTTTGGGTTGATCTTGGGTCTGTTTCTTTGTAACGCGTATTATATGTTAGGAATTCACATTCTTGCTGTATGATGACCTTGGATGATGAATTTTCCTGTACTGAATCCATTGTTATGGCTGTAATAATCACTCTTGGTAATATATTTTAAAGATAACCCGATGTTTAACTTCAGGAGCAGCAATACCAAGGACACCAGAATCGGTGAAATCACTTCGAGTCAGCTTGCTGGATGCCAGGGTGTCGGATGTACAGGTAATTTCCACCCGTTCCAAAAATATTTACTCTCTAATGTTATCATCCAGGCAAGTAGAGTTTAACCAATCAAGTAAATTTCTTGCGGCCACACGCCAAAACACTTGCGCCTCCTTCACTCGATCAAGTGTATTCTTAAACTTACAGTTCTCTTTTTTTCTCTGTCGAATCACACTCAACAAATTGTGGTTGAAGCACTTGTACTATTTGAAGCTCATTTTCAGATAAGCTTGCAAGAGGAGATAACGTTTGACACTCTGAAACAAGCCCTTCAGCACAGACAGCAAATGGCGCTAGCCACCAACAACTCTTCCAAAGAAAGGTTACTCTCTCAGGAATCTTACGAAGATTCTGTGGCCCGGACGGCTGAGAAGATGTCCCACATAACGGCTTTGAAACAGCAGATTTTCAGCTCTTTCAAGTAAGTTTTTACGCGTTAATGTTTCCTTGGTATAAATCAAACGTGGTTTCAACTAAAATATGCCTAATTGTAAATTGTACGGAGTGAATCCGTTCAAAACATCGGATTTCCGATTGACCAACGGTAAAATGTTTATTCAACATGTATGTAACAATCCCCTCCCAAAATTTTTCTCGAATTGCGATTTTAGAGCTGTTTGCCATGTTAATTATAGTTGTTTCCGTTCTGAGTTCGGACGGTGTAATATTATGATACTGTAAACGTACGCGGCGGCGACATTTAAGTTAGCAGACATAAATGCATATTCAGAAGAGGCACGCGCGTACGCGTGTTAATTTTCGCTCGCTCTTGGACGCGCGCGCAATCGTGTTTATAAACAATTCGTAACTGCAACAGTTGTCCCTGGTACATTACACTTCGATGTATCTGTGTAAACTGTGTCATGCACTTTTTGAAGGCTATTTTTGCAAATTTATATACATTTTTTGATATTTATGAGCCTGCTTGCGTTGCCCCTGCCCTCAGAATCACAATAGCCTGTGTCTCGTAGTCTTCCGGTCTCACAATTTGTATTTCAGGAGTGGCGACGTTTCTCCGACGGAATCCTTACACTCGCTTATAGACCTAGATAACTTGACCAATCTGTCAATAGACCTACCAGATATGTATGTTTATTAATCCCAGTAATAAATTAGGCATTAATTAACCGATTAGATTTGATTGAGTAAAAACTGAACCTCAGAACTGCCAACCTTTATATCTATTGCATATATTTGTATTCTTGTCATAATAGCAAACTTTTCTACATTTATCTAACTGGATAGTGGATTGTTTCCACGATTCTCAGTTAAATAACACCATCTTTTTCGTTGTGTTTGAGAGAGTAGATAGTCAAAATTATCCTGAAATGTGCGTTTTGAGTGTCACTTGCAGTGCAGGGTTAAGTTAGTTAATCACCAGCTTAGTTAAATGTACGTTTTGTGCGAGCTGGAATGTTGGTAGTATCCAAGTAGCCCGACCCTGTCCGCGGGCAGGATCGGGCTACTTGGATACTGCCGGAATGTTATACTTGCTGGAATTTGTTGTTATCTTTGTAATCTTCTTGTTAGGTGTTAATACCTTATTCCCTTTGTATCTGATGTACGGGTAAAATTTAATACCAACGCGAATTTGAATAGGTTCAGTGGTAGCTTTTCGGTCCGGTTTAAACTTTACGCAAGCCTTTTTTCTCGTTATGTGTGGCAATTGCGTGTTATAATTATATAGTGACGTGTCTTGATTAATATGGAATCTGGATGACTAAAATATTTAAAAAATATGAAACAGTTTATGAAGTTTTTATTGCTGTTATTACGGGTTACAAGATTTTCGTTAATTTAATCTGTGTTTAAGAGCCGAGCTTGATTTTTGATTTTAAAAAGTTTTTCGTTAATTTTATTTTGCAAAAGTGATAAATAATTCTTTAACGTTAATGAATTTTTGATTGAAAAATAATGTATTTAGTTTTACTAAATCTATTCAATTTGCAGTTTTGCTGATGCAATTTTCAATGTTATCGTGTCGCGGGCTTGTTAGTTTAGCTTTGGTAGTTGGTGTATGGAGATTGGAGAGGAGACCGGTTTGATTTTATTATACATTATTAATAGATCGTTAGTGCATATAAATCAATTATCATGTCAACAAATTTGTTTTATTGTATAAAAATCGCAAAAATTTAATTTATCGGTTGGATTTATAGCTGGATAAATCTTAAAGATATCGTTGAGCGAAACAAACTTCTATAATACGGGATTAAGGAAGATAAAGGGTATTTATACAGAGATACTTTGTCAACAAAAATGTTATGCAATATCCCGATTCAAAAAAGCCGAAATAAATTTTACTTTGATGTTTACATAATGTTTCTCACTCCAGCTGCAGTCTGGTAGTGTTGAGTCTCATGAATATTTTTCTAGCTCTCTTTTTCCATGTTTTTGCCTCACAGGAGATATTGTGGTCTTTTCTATTGAATATAACTGTAATACATTGATGTAAAGTTTATTTGAATTTTGAAATAATAAAAAAAAATGTATCACAAAAGTAAAAATCTTTACATCGCTAAACATATCAAGAGCCCTTTGACCAACGATAGTCATGACAAGTATAACAGGGGGGGGGGGGGTGGGCAAATGTCAGTGTGCAAATGTTGGCCTTAATAGCTCAGTCACTGTCCACTGAGTGTCCAATTGAAATAATTCTTTCTGATATACTACCACCACTGGTTCGAGGAATTTGTCAAATCGAAAAATATTCGTGCTAATTTTTTTCATTTTCGCATTTATTTGATATTTTGAATAGTCGGATCGAGCCAAATTTTATTCAATTTTGTTTGGCCATTCGAATTACGTTTGTCCTGAAAAAATGCAGAGAGTTGTAGTTTCTCAGATCACTGGGAGACTTTGGGACCGGAAACTGATCCGGCCCCCAAAGAGGGGTCAGATCATGTCACCAATCAGTGACGTACAATTAGTGATGTGATCCATGGATTGAATATAATTGACCTAGAAATGGGCTAGATCTGGGGTAGAGTTCATATGACAACTCTGTATATACAAGCTATAAATTAAGAGGTGAACATTATCTCTCTGATCGATTTATAGATCACATAAGGGTCGGGAACCTTGCTAAGGTATTATTGGGTGATAGAAGGTAGTAGTAGTATCGCATTCTATCAACAGTCATGCCTACCTTCTCCAAGTTCCTCGCTCAACGGTTTCAGAGGATGTCAACAGGTGCTTGAATCTGACGGATATATCTACAGCAGATAACCGAGATACGAAGCATAACGAGTTTATACATTACGTGTGATCAGCTAACTACAGCCTCTGAGTATCGTCAATATGCATATCCTTGAAAAATGGGCAAGTTAAGGCCAGTGGAACAGTTTGTATATCACAATCTAGCAATTGTGGGGTATGTCAAATTTTAGGTTAAGACTGGATCCTGACGAGACTCTGAAGGGCCTAAGAGAAAAAGTGCCGCCGTTATTTTGAGGAGCCAAAAATGACCATCATTGAATAATGTGCAATTCAAGAAAAGTTGTCTAGAAAAGCTCCCCAAATCAGGGGTCGTTCACATATTACGTAATCAGCCGAGGGGGGGGGGGTTTTCAAATGCTTACGGTTGATTACGGGGGGGGGGGGGGGTTTGGTCGTTGATTACGTAATCAAATTTTTAATTTTTTACCGATTTTCGAAATACCAATTGGACAATTTTCGGTAATTATTTAATCATTATATTAAAAAAATCTTCTCAAGTCTCAGACAACAATACAATGAATAATGTGTATTTCTTGTATCTCTACATCAAAATTTAACTCAAAAATGGGGGGGGGGGGGGGGGGGGTGTCTAATCTTGATTACGTAATATAGGAGGGGGGTTGGGTCTTGATTACGGGGGGGGGGGGATCAAAACCTTGATTACGTAATATAGGGGGGGGGTTCGGTCTTGATTACGGAGGGGGCTGCTAAGGGGTGGGGGGGTAAAAATTGCCAAAATATTGATTACGTAATATGTGAACGACCCCTCACAAATATGATTTTATCCGTCAGATTTCATTTTAAAACATTTAAACTCAGGATTACTTTCATATAATAAATTGCGTCATTGACAGACATTATAGATTCAAAACCAGGGTTTGACTGAAACTTGACAAACATAGGTAAATTATAAACAATTGGATCGAACCATTAGTATCCGCACAAATATAGTGCATCATGCAGAACCTATCTTTTAAGAATCGTTCGCTTGTGAATTTGAAATATTATACATCACGTGCGAACGGTCTCTTAAAACCTCAAGACAACAACATCATAGAAAACAAATAAAAAACATTTCAAGAACATTCAAGTTATATCCGAATTAATTTTGATAATTAGTCACCATATTAAATCAATTGCCAGCAGTACTTGAATAACAAATATCCCGAGATTTAGTCTCCTAAAAACAGACAGCAACATTTCATATGGAACCGATTTCATGTACATTGTACCACATCAAATTCTGATGATGGAAACCATGATCCACAAAATGGTTAGCCCGCGGCCGTACTATATTATACCCAAAAATAACTGTCCACTTTATATCGACAGGGCACAATCTAAATTTCACATATAATTTGAACATTTTTGGTATCGAAATAAATCGGAATTTGATGATTAACTGTATCTGTGACCAACATATGAAAACAAACCCAGATTGAATATAATGTTTCAAAGCAAATAAAGCACAAAGTACCTGCCATTTCAATGACAACTGATGACTTTCTTCAAGCCTCAACATGCTCGTCACAGATACGGCCACGGCATAATAATTAATATGCTATAATTAGGAGGTTATGTTACGAAATTAAATATAACTTACAGAAGTTCAATAGTAACACTAACAGCATGTGATCGGAGGCTAAACTATCACAATGCTCATATCCATTGAGTTGATCAATCAACCTTTAGTATTGCAAATTCCTAACGGCGACAATAGATATACGACAATAAATGTCCTGTCAACTTCCCGCGCACACTTACAAAATATGATAGAAAAAAAGCATTACAGAACAACTTTCTTTCTCCAGACATTACAAATCTTCACAAAGTACACGCAGCGGAACATATGGCAGTTTAGTTCGGAGTTTATCAAATTGTCAACAATGTGTTGGTCTAAGTGTATGGGGGGGGGGGCCAATGGCATAAATGGAGAAAATGGAGAATTACTCATGGGTTTTTCCATTTTCTCCATAGAAAAAGTCTCCATTTTATGCCATTTTATGCCATTTTATGCCATTGAAAACCTGAAAAATTTAGAATTTCGAGAAAAATTATTTTAAAAAAAGATATTTTCGGCCAATAATGAACAGGGTATCATGAAACATGGAGAAAAGTGGTTTTCAGAAAAACTTTGAAAAATGTTGACTTAGAAAATGTTCGGTCCGAGTCATTTTCGATACGTACCTCCCGTATCGAGAGCTCCCGATTCCGAGCTCGTGTTGCAAAGGGGAGGCCTGCCTTCCGAGATCGCATTACCTCGAGTCCAAAATTGTGTATCGAGGGGAAGGTGTGAACTTCGAAAAACCGAAAAAATATTTTCGGCAAATAATGAACAGGGTAGCATGAAACGTGGAGAAAGTGTTTTTCAGAAAAACTTTGAAAAATTTTGACTTAGAAAATTACCCCTCGGTACACAATTTGGACTCGAGGCTTCCCCCTGGTAATGCGATCTCGGAAGGCAGGCCTCCCCTTTGCAACACGAGCTCGGAATCGGGAGCTCTCGATACGAGAGGTACGTATCGAGAATGACTCGGGCCGAAAATTTTATAAGTCAAAATTTTTCAAAGTTTTTCTAAAAACCACTTTTCTCCACGTTTCATGCTACCCTCTTCATTATTAGCAGAAAATATTTTTTGGTTTTTCGGTTTATCGAAGTCTGCACCTACCCCTCGATACACAAATTTGGACTCGAGGCTTCCCCCTGGTAATGCGATCTCGGAAGGCAGGCCTCCCCTTTGCAGTGTGAGCTTGTTTCGACTTTCGAGGATGTAGGTCTCACTTCTCGGTGCCTATTACCCTCCCCTATTACTCACTCCTGCTGTAGCCTGTAGAAATAACTTTACACTAGGCTTGAGTAATTATGAGTTTGCCTGAAGTGTGCCTCTACTAACCTAGTATAAGCATTTAGTAGCCTACTATGAGCTTTCATAAGCTTGTTACGCCCCTAGTAAGCGTAAATAAACATGTTAGGATGTCCAATTTAGGTGTTAAATGGTGTTAAAGATGAAATTTCGAAGACAAAATTCATGGCATAAAATGGAGAAAATGGAGAATTACTCATGGGTTTTTCCATTTTCTCCATAGAAAAAGTCTCCATTTTATGCCATTTTATGCCATTTTATGCCATTGGCCCCCCCCCCAAGTGTATATTTCAACCAATTCAAATAACCATGCTCTGTCACTATTTGCCTAACTTTATCAGTTTCACGAAGTCGTAATTTCCTCTACATTTTTCAGGAAGTAGTGGCCCTCCAGGTTAACCGTTAAGGGGTTGCTTATTTATTCTATGTGAGAGGACTTCCAGCGTCGTTAATCTTACTTCTCATATCGCTCTTCAAAGCTTATCTGAACAAAACAATTTGTTAGGTATCTCTTTGGAAGCGATAGATAGATTATTATTCTTGCTATGAAAGCGGACATATTTGAATGATATAATTGAATCTATTCTACGTAGACAGTGCCAAAATACAAATAAATCAACATTTACTATTAGGGATGGAGGGAGATGGTAAAGCCAGCCATGCTGACCACATTAAAAATCTTGATTTTTAACAAAAAAGTCAGGCAATTCGATCGGATCGCTAATCTACAGCTTGTTATGGGGTCGTTCACAATAGCTATGTGTAAAACTGATTACGGAGGGGGGGGGGGGAGGAGGGTAAAAATATTCCAAAAAATGATTACGTAATATGTGAACGACCCCTATTGGGGAGGGGGAGGAGAAGAGGAGAGTGAGAAGAAGAGGGAGAAGGAGGGGAGAAGGAGAGGAGGACGCGGACGGGGAGGAAGGGACGTCTGATCGACCGTGCTTCTCACGAGTAACGAACGTGCTTCACATCATACGGATATCTTTGCTAACACACACACGACTCACGAATCACATTTTCACGATTTTGTCACGTGGTAAAACTAACTATAGGAGTTTTGCCATCTGTTGATGTCCGCCTTCACGATTTGAACCCTCAGATAACATCCTGCTGACAGGCCCGCAACCTGGGAATAGTACAGTTAAAATGAAAGTGAAAGTAAACGGGAAAGTGAAAGTGAAAGTAAAAGTGAAAGATTAAATATTGTCTCTCAGACCGTCTGGTAGCATTCAGCTGACAGGCCGGAATATATTGATGTCAATAAATGGCAACTGTTATAGCTGTTAGTGTTAACAATGGGGTTGTTTTGGCGAAGTCAGGGCTTTTTAGCAGTTAGCGTCACTAATTATGATCTTACCTTTAAAAATAAAAGGAAGAAACGAATCTAAGCTTTTAACAATTCACAGTTCGTGGAAAGTTAGATAGTTTTTACACACGTGTGATAAAACGTCAGAATTATTACCACCGTACACTGACAACACCATGCAATGAAAACTGTTACAGTAGCGGCAAGTGAGTAAAATCATAAGATCACAAAATAGCACGTGCATTACGGTCGCGCGCAGCGTGAAAATGAGTACGTGTTGCGCGCAAAATGTTAAACCAAAATGTATCACGTTTTCCATCAACGCGCCCAGAAGACAGTAGATGAATCCATAAATTTGGAACATGGGTACATCGCAGTATTGGCCGTATTTGAGTGCTCGGAAGGCTCAGTTCGGTTTTCTAAGATGGATATAGCCGTATATATATAGTAAGCTATGCCTAGGAGCCATCAAAAGTCGCATAAAATTACCCATGGAATGACCAGAAATGAACGAAAATGAACATTCTTCTCAAAGTGCTCCGAATGGTTTAAAATGGGTCGGAAAGTGTTAACATTGGTCCTAGGACCACTCAAACCAAGTTTGGGAATCACTGCATGTCTAGAACCGATGTTACCTATGTTCCAAAATGTTCCAATTTTGGGACAATAATCCTCCTGAGAATCCAGATTTTTGGAACATGGGCACATCGAAGTATTGGCTGTATTTAAGTGCTGGGAAGCCTCAATTCGGTTTTATAAGATGGATAAAGGTAAAAACTAGGCCTAACAGCCATCAAAACTCAAATAACATTACCAAGGTTCATGTAATGAACGAAAATGAACAAAATTGAACATTGTGCTAAAAATGCTCAGAACGGTTTAAAATTAGTCGGAAAGTGTTTATATTGGTCCTGCGACCACTCAAACCAAGTTTGGGAATCACTGCATGTCTAGAACCGATGTTACCTATGTTCCAAAATGTTCCAATTTTGGGACAATAATCCTCCTGAGAATCCAGATTTTTGGAACATGGGCACATCGAAGTATTGGCTGTATTTAAGTGCTGGGAAGCCTCAATTCGGTTTTCTAAGATGGATATAGGTAAAAACTAGGCCTAAGAGCCATCAAAACTCAAATAACGTTATCCAGGTTCATGAAATGAACGAAAATGAACAAAAATGAATATTGTCCTAAAAATGCTCAGAACGGTTTAAAATTGGTCGGAAAGTGTTTATATTGGTCCTATGACCACTCAAACCAAGTTTGGGAATCACTGCATGTCTAGAACCGATGTTACCTATGTTCCAAAATGTTCCAATTTTGGGACAATAATCCTCCTGAGAATCCAGATTTTTGGAACATGGGCACATCGAAGTATTGGCTGTATTTAAGTGCTGGGAAGCATTTATATCAAAATATTGGAGGATTATTAAAACAAAAATATTTGCCCAATTAAATAATTTCTGTTTAATTGTACATAATTCTGAATGCAACTTTAAGACCCTGTTGGACGAAAATATTGACTCTTTGCCACCATTTTTTAACCATTCTGAGTGCTTTGAGGAAAATTTTCATGTTCGTTGTTCATTCCATAAACTTGGGTAATATTATTCGACTTTTGATGGCTCCTCTATAAGGCCTAGTTTTTTTATATCCATCTTAGAAAACCGAATTGAGGCTTCCCAGCACTTCGATGTCCCCATGTTCCAAAAATCTGGATGCTCAGGAGGATTATTGTGACAACATTGGTAACATCGGGTCTAGACATGAAGTGATTCCCAAACTTTCCGACCAATTTTAAACCGTTCTGAGCATTTTTAGGACAATATTCATTTTTTGTTCATTTTCGTTCATTCCATGAACCTGGGTAATGTTATTTGAGTTTTGATGGCTCTTAGGCCTAGTTTTTACCTATATCCATCTTAGAAAACCGAATTGAGGCTTCCCAGCACTTAAATACAGCCAATACTTCGATGTGCCCATGTTCCAAAAATCTGGATTCTCAGGAGGATTATTGTCCCAAAATTGGAACATTTTGGAACATATGTAACATCGGTTCTAGACATGCAGTGATTCCCAAACTTGGTTTGAGTGGTCATATGACCAATATAAACACTTTCCGACCAATTTTAAACCGTTCTGAGCATTTTTAGGACAATATTCATTTTTGTTCATTTTCGTTCATTACATGAACCTGGGTAATGTTATTTGAGTTTTGATGGCTCTTAGGCCTAGTTTTTACCTATATCCATCTTAGAAAACCGAATTGAGGCTTCCCAGCACTTAAATACAGCCAATACTTCGATGTGCCCATGTTCCAAAAATCTGGATTCTCAGGAGGATTATTGTCCCAAAATTGGAACATAGGTAACATCGGTTCTAGACATGCAGTGATTCCCAAACTTGGTTTGAGTGGTCATAGGACCAATATAAACACTTTCCGACCAATTTTAAACCGTTCTGAGCATTTTTAGGACAATATTCATTTTTGTTCATTTTCGTTCATTACATGAACCTGGGTAATGTTATTTGAGTTTTGATGGCTCTTAGGCCTAGTTTTTACCTATATCCATCTTAGAAAATTCGAATTGAGGCTTCCCAGCACTTAAATACAGCCAATACTTCGATGTGCCCACGTTCCAAAAATCTGGATTCTCAGGAGGATTATTGTCCCAAAATTGGAACATTTTGGAACATAGGTAACATCGGTTCTAGACATGCAGTGATTCCCAAACTTGGTTTGAGTGGTCATAGGACCAATATAAACACTTTCCGACCAATTTTAAACCGTTCTGAGCATTTTTAGGACAATATTTATTTTTGTTCATTTTCGTTCATTCCATGAACCTGGGTAATGTTATTTGAGTTTTGATGGCTCTTAGGCCTAGTTTTTACCTATATCCATCATTTACAATTATTTTTGGCACTATTTAGAGCTTATTAGGGCAAATAAATGCATGGGACACTTTTGGGACAATTTTGGGACATGTTCCAAAAATGTTCCAAAAATGTTCCAAAAATCTGGATTCATCAACTCGAACCAGAAGACGTTTCCCTGAATTTTGTAGTGGATTTTGTAGTGGATTTCGCGCGCCGCACGTACGTTACAATATTTATCATTGTAGAATCTACGACGGTAGAAGTCAGAAGTCTCAATAAACTGCTCGTACTTATACTTTTATAGACACTTATAAGATATGAAAATCTAAGTAACACATCCAACCCCACTCAGGCCGCCCATCCCAAATAGCTTGAAATCTGTGACAAATCCCTAAAAATCCAGAATGAGAATCTTTACCCCTGGGCCCTGAAGGGGATTTGTGTTGCTGAGTATTTGAAACATGTTTTGGTGGTTAAATATGTAGTACATATCCCAAACCATCATAAAAATCAAGTTTCGACCTCTCAACCCACTCGGGCCACTCCCAGGGGCCACGCCCATCCCAAAATGACCGAAATCCAGCTAAGATCCAGACTTTAAAATCTTTACCCCTGTAGTGCTTTTATGTTCCGGGGTAGGTGGGACATGTTTTAGTTTAAAAATGGGTTCTGCCTGTCCCAAACCATCATAAAAATCAAGTTTCGACCTCTCAACCCACTCGGGCCACTCCCAGGGGCCACGCCCATCCCAAAATGACCGAAATCCAGCTAAAATCCAGACTTTAAAATCTTTACCCCTGTAGTGCTTTTATGTTCCGGGGTAGGTGGGACATGTTTTAGTTTAAAAATGGGTTCTGCCTGTCCCAAACCATCATAAAAATCAAGTTTCGACCTCTCAACCCACTCGGGCCACTCCCAGGGGCCACGCCCATCCCAAAATGACCGAAATCCAGCTAAATCCAGACTTTAAAATCTTTACCCCTGTAGTGCTTTTATGTTCCGGGGTAGGTGGGACATGTTTTAGTTTAAAAATGGGTTCTGCCTGTCCCAAACCATCATAAAAATCAAGTTTCGACCTCTCAACCCACTCGGGCCACTCCCAGGGGCCACGCCCATCCCAAAATGACCGAAATCCAGCTAAAATCCAGACTTTAAAATCTTTACCCCTGTAGTGCTTTTATGTTCCGGGGTAGGTGGGACATGTTTTAGTTTAAAAATGGGTTCTGCCTGTCCCAAACCATCATAAAAATCAAGTTTCGACCTCTCAACCCACTCGGGCCACTCCCAGGGGCCACGCCCATCCCAAAATGACCGAAATCCAGCTAAAATCCAGACTTTAAAATCTTTACCCCTGTAGTGCTTTTATGTTCCGGGGTAGGTGGGACATGTTTTAGTTTAAAAATGGGTTCTGCCTGTCCCAAACCATCATAAAAATCAAGTTTCGACCTCTCAACCCACTCGGGCCACTCCCAGGGGCCACGCCCATCCCAAAATGACCGAAATCCAGCTAAAATCCAGACTTTAAAATCTTTACCCCTGTAGTGCTTTTATGTTCCGGGGTAGGTGGGACATGTTTTAGTTTAAAAATGGGTTCTGCCTGTCCCAAACCATCATAAAAATCAAGTTTCGACCTCTCAACCCACTCGGGCCACTCCCAGGGGCCACGCCCATCCCAAAATGACCGAAATCCAGCTAAATCCAGACTTTAAAATCTTTACCCCTGTAGTGCTTTTATGTTCCGGGGTAGGTGGGACATGTTTTAGTTTAAAAATGGGTTCTGCCTGTCCCAAACCATCATAAAAATCAAGTTTCGACCTCTCAACCCACTCGGGCCACTCCCAGGGGCCACGCCCATCCCAAAATGACCGAAATCCAGCTAAATCCAGACTTTAAAATCTTTACCCCTGTAGTGCTTTTATGTTCCGGGGTAGGTGGGACATGTTTTAGTTTAAAAATGGGTTCTGCCTGTCCCAAACCATCATAAAAATCAAGTTTCGACCTCTCAACCCACTCGGGCCACTCCCAGGGGCCACGCCCATCCCAAAATGACCGAAATCCAGCTAAAATCCAGACTTTAAAATCTTTACCCCTGTAGTGCTTTTATGTTCCGGGGTAGGTGGGACATGTTTTAGTTTAAAAATGGGTTCTGCCTGTCCCAAACCATCATAAAAATCAAGTTTCGACCTCTCAACCCACTCGGGCCACTCCCAGGGGCCACGCCCATCCCAAAATGACCGAAATCCAGCTAAAATCCAGACTTTAAAATCTTTACCCCTGTAGTGCTTTTATGTTCCGGGGTAGGTGGGACATGTTTTAGTTTAAAAATGGGTTCTGCCTGTCCCAAACCATCATAAAAATCAAGTTTCGACCTCTCAACCCACTCGGGCCACTCCCAGGGGCCACGCCCATCCCAAAATGACCGAAATCCAGCTAAATCCAGACTTTAAAATCTTTACCCCTGTAGTGCTTTTATGTTCCGGGGTAGGTGGGACATGTTTTAGTTTAAAAATGGGTTCTGCCTGTCCCAAACCATCATAAAAATCAAGTTTCGACCTCTCAACCCACTCGGGCCACTCCCAGGGGCCACGCCCATCCCAAAATGACCGAAATCCAGCTAAAATCCAGACTTTAAAATCTTTACCCCTGTAGTGCTTTTATGTTCCGGGGTAGGTGGGACATGTTTTAGTTTAAAAATGGGTTCTGCCTGTCCCAAACCATCATAAAAATCAAGTTTCGACCTCTCAACCCACTCGGGCCACTCCCAGGGGCCACGCCCATCCCAAAATGACCGAAATCCAGCTAAAATCCAGACTTTAAAATCTTTACCCCTGTAGTGCTTTTATGTTCCGGGGTAGGTGGGACATGTTTTAGTTTAAAAATGGGTTCTGCCTGTCCCAAACCATCATAAAAATCAAGTTTCGACCTCTCAACCCACTCGGGCCACTCCCAGGGGCCACGCCCATCCCAAAATGACCGAAATCCAGCTAAAATCCAGACTTTAAAATCTTTACCCCTGTAGTGCTTTTATGTTCCGGGGTAGGTGGGACATGTTTTAGTTTAAAAATGGGTTCTGCCTGTCCCAAACCATCATAAAAATCAAGTTTCGACCTCTCAACCCACTCGGGCCACTCCCAGGGGCCACGCCCATCCCAAAATGACCGAAATCCAGCTAAAATCCAGACTTTAAAATCTTTACCCCTGTAGTGCTTTTATGTTCCGGGGTAGGTGGGACATGTTTTAGTTTAAAAATGGGTTCTGCCTGTCCCAAACCATCATAAAAATCAAGTTTCGACCTCTCAACCCACTCGGGCCACTCCCAGGGGCCACGCCCATCCCAAAATGACCGAAATCCAGCTAAAATCCAGACTTTAAAATCTTTACCCCTGTAGTGCTTTTATGTTCCGGGGTAGGTGGGACATGTTTTAGTTTAAAAATGGGTTCTGCCTGTCCCAAACCATCATAAAAATCAAGTTTCGACCTCTCAACCCACTCGGGCCACTCCCAGGGGCCACGCCCATCCCAAAATGACCGAAATCCAGCTAAAATCCAGACTTTAAAATCTTTACCCCTGTAGTGCTTTTATGTTCCGGGGTAGGTGGGACATGTTTTAGTTTAAAAATGGGTTCTGCCTGTCCCAAACCATCATAAAAATCAAGTTTCGACCTCTCAACCCACTCGGGCCACTCCCAGGGGCCACGCCCATCCCAAAATGACCGAAATCCAGCTAAAATCCAGACTTTAAAATCTTTACCCCTGTAGTGCTTTTATGTTCCGGGGTAGGTGGGACATGTTTTAGTTTAAAAATGGGTTCTGCCTGTCCCAAACCATCATAAAAATCAAGTTTCGACCTCTCAACCCACTCGGGCCACTCCCAGGGGCCACGCCCATCCCAAAATGACCGAAATCCAGCTAAAATCCAGACTTTAAAATCTTTACCCCTGTAGTGCTTTTATGTTCCGGGGTAGGTGGGACATGTTTTAGTTTAAAAATGGGTTCTGCCTGTCCCAAACCATCATAAAAATCAAGTTTCGACCTCTCAACCCACTCGGGCCACTCCCAGGGGCCACGCCCATCCCAAAATGACCGAAATCCAGCTAAAATCCAGACTTTAAAATCTTTACCCCTGTAGTGCTTTTATGTTCCGGGGTAGGTGGGACATGTTTTAGTTTAAAAATGGGTTCTGCCTGTCCCAAACCATCATAAAAATCAAGTTTCGACCTCTCAACCCACTCGGGCCACTCCCAGGGGCCACGCCCATCCCAAAATGACCGAAATCCAGCTAAAATCCAGACTTTAAAATCTTTACCCCTGTAGTGCTTTTATGTTCCGGGGTAGGTGGGACATGTTTTAGTTTAAAAATGGGTTCTGCCTGTCCCAAACCATCATAAAAATCAAGTTTCGACCTCTCAACCCACTCGGGCCACTCCCAGGGGCCACGCCCATCCCAAAATGACCGAAATCCAGCTAAAATCCAGACTTTAAAATCTTTACCCCTGTAGTGCTTTTATGTTCCGGGGTAGGTGGGACATGTTTTAGTTTAAAAATGGGTTCTGCCTGTCCCAAACCATCATAAAAATCAAGTTTCGACCTCTCAACCCACTCGGGCCACTCCCAGGGGCCACGCCCATCCCAAAATGACCGAAATCCAGCTAAAATCCAGACTTTAAAATCTTTACCCCTGTAGTGCTTTTATGTTCCGGGGTAGGTGGGACATGTTTTAGTTTAAAAATGGGTTCTGCCTGTCCCAAACCATCATAAAAATCAAGTTTCGACCTCTCAACCCACTCGGGCCACTCCCAGGGGCCACGCCCATCCCAAAATGACCGAAATCCAGCTAAAATCCAGACTTTAAAATCTTTACCCCTGTAGTGCTTTTATGTTCCGGGGTAGGTGGGACATGTTTTAGTTTAAAAATGGGTTCTGCCTGTCCCAAACCATCATAAAAATCAAGTTTCGACCTCTCAACCCACTCGGGCCACTCCCAGGGGCCACGCCCATCCCAAAATGACCGAAATCCAGCTAAAATCCAGACTTTAAAATCTTTACCCCTGTAGTGCTTTTATGTTCCGGGGTAGGTGGGACATGTTTTAGTTTAAAAATGGGTTCTGCCTGTCCCAAACCATCAATACGTAAGAACACTTGATCGGCGGCTCACTCCCCTTGCATGCCTTTGGCACTTACGTCTCACATCCCTTGATACGAGAACCGCCTCTTTAGCAAGGTTCTCGTCCCTTATGTGATCTATGAATCGAGCAGATAGATCATGTTCACTTTGCAGCCGTCCAGACATTGATTGGGTTAACGAGGTGTCGTACGTCACCTCAAGATCGACCGACAGGGGGCTGCCAGGCCAGAACCCAATTGATTGGGTCTAAAGTCACGTGACCACGTGATTATAAGCCTGAAGTCACGTGACCATGACGTCACCAGAGCTTTTCTCCGTTTCCCGCTCATTGGACCAGGTGAGCTTGCATGCTTGTGAATGTAAGTACAGCTGTACTGTACAGATTCTCAGTCTGGATTTTACCTGGATTTAAATCCAGGTAAAATCCAGGTGGCCTGAGTGGGTTGAGAGGTCGAAACTTGATTTTTACGATGGTTCGGGACCCATTTTAAAACTAAAACATGTGCCACCTACCCCGGAACATAAAAGAACTACAGGGGTAAAGATGGGACACGTTAGAGGTACGTATCGAGAATGACTAAGACTGAAAATTTCTAAGTCCAAATTTTTAAAAGTTTTTCTGGAAACTACTTTTGTTCATGTTTCATGCTACCCTGATCATTCTGAGCCAAAAATAATTTTTGTTTGTTTTCGAAGTTCGATATACGATTTTGGACTCGAGGGTCCCCTTTGTAATGCGATCTCGGAAGGCAGGCCTCCCCTTCGCAATACGAGCTCGGAAGCGGGAGCTCTGCTTTCAGAGGTACGTATCGAGAATGACTAAGACTGAAAATATTCTAAGTCCAAATTTTTAAAAGTTTTTCTGGAAACTACTTTTGTTCATGTTTCATGCTACCCTGATCATTCTGAGCCAAAAATAATTTTTTCGGTTTTCGAAGTCCGCACCTACCCTTCAATATACGATTTTGGACTCGAGGGTCCCCTTTGTAATGCGATCTCGGAAGGCAGGCCTCCCCTTCGCAATACGAGCTCAGAAGCGGGAGCTCTGCTTTCAGAGGTACGTATCGAGAAAGACTCGGACCGAAAATTTTCTAAGTCAAAATTTTTCAAAGTTTTTCTGGAAACTACTTTTGTTCATGTTTCATGCTACCCTGATCATTCTGAGCCGAGAATATATTTTTCGGTTTTTTGAAGTCCGTACCTACATTCGGAAATTTGTGGATCCGAGTGGGTTGAGAGGTCGAAACTTGATTTTTATGATGGTTTGGGACAGGCAGAACCCATTTTTAAACTAAAACATGTCCCACCTACCCCGGAACATAAAAGCACTACAGGGGTAAAGATTTTAAAGTCTGGATTTAGCTGGATTTCGGTCATTTTGGGATGGGCGTGGCCCCTGGGAGTGGCCCGAGTGGGTTGAGAGGTCGAAACTTGATTTTTATGATGGTTTGGGACAGGCAGAACCCATTTTTAAACTAAAACATGTCCCACCTACCCCGGAACATAAAAGCACTACAGGGGTAAAGATTTTAAAGTCTGGATTTTAGCTGGATTTCGGTCATTTTGGGATGGGCGTGGCCCCTGGGAGTGGCCCGAGTGGGTTGAGAGGTCGAAACTTGATTTTTATGATGGTTTGGGACAGGCAGAACCCATTTTTAAACTAAAACATGTCCCACCTACCCCGGAACATAAAAGCACTACAGGGGTAAAGATTTTAAAGTCTGGATTTTAGCTGGATTTCGGTCATTTTGGGATGGGCGTGGCCCCTGGGAGTGGCCCGAGTGGGTTGAGAGGTCGAAACTTGATTTTTATGATGGTTTGGGACAGGCAGAACCCATTTTTAAACTAAAACATGTCCCACCTACCCCGGAACATAAAAGCACTACAGGGGTAAAGATTTTAAAGTCTGGATTTTAGCTGGATTTCGGTCATTTTGGGATGGGCGTGGCCCCTGGGAGTGGCCCGAGTGGGTTGAGAGGTCGAAACTTGATTTTTATGATGGTTTGGGACAGGCAGAACCCATTTTTAAACTAAAACATGTCCCACCTACCCCGGAACATAAAAGCACTACAGGGGTAAAGATTTTAAAGTCTGGATTTTAGCTGGATTTCGGTCATTTTGGGATGGGCGTGGCCCCTGGGAGTGGCCCGAGTGGGTTGAGAGGTCGAAACTTGATTTTTATGATGGTTTGGGACAGGCAGAACCCATTTTTAAACTAAAACATGTCCCACCTACCCCGGAACATAAAAGCACTACAGGGGTAAAGATTTTAAAGTCTGGATTTTAGCTGGATTTCGGTCATTTTGGGATGGGCGTGGCCCCTGGGAGTGGCCCGAGTGGGTTGAGAGGTCGAAACTTGATTTTTATGATGGTTTGGGACAGGCAGAACCCATTTTTAAACTAAAACATGTCCCACCTACCCCGGAACATAAAAGCACTACAGGGGTAAAGATTTTAAAGTCTGGATTTAGCTGGATTTCGGTCATTTTGGGATGGGCGTGGCCCCTGGGAGTGGCCCGAGTGGGTTGAGAGGTCGAAACTTGATTTTTATGATGGTTTGGGACAGGCAGAACCCATTTTTAAACTAAAACATGTCCCACCTACCCCGGAACATAAAAGCACTACAGGGGTAAAGATTTTAAAGTCTGGATTTAGCTGGATTTCGGTCATTTTGGGATGGGCGTGGCCCCTGGGAGTGGCCCGAGTGGGTTGAGAGGTCGAAACTTGATTTTTATGATGGTTTGGGACAGGCAGAACCCATTTTTAAACTAAAACATGTCCCACCTACCCCGGAACATAAAAGCACTACAGGGGTAAAGATTTTAAAGTCTGGATTTAGCTGGATTTCGGTCATTTTGGGATGGGCGTGGCCCCTGGGAGTGGCCCGAGTGGGTTGAGAGGTCGAAACTTGATTTTTATGATGGTTTGGGACAGGCAGAACCCATTTTTAAACTAAAACATGTCCCACCTACCCCGGAACATAAAAGCACTACAGGGGTAAAGATTTTAAAGTCTGGATTTTAGCTGGATTTCGGTCATTTTGGGATGGGCGTGGCCCCTGGGAGTGGCCCGAGTGGGTTGAGAGGTCGAAACTTGATTTTTATGATGGTTTGGGACAGGCAGAACCCATTTTTAAACTAAAACATGTCCCACCTACCCCGGAACATAAAAGCACTACAGGGGTAAAGATTTTAAAGTCTGGATTTAGCTGGATTTCGGTCATTTTGGGATGGGCGTGGCCCCTGGGAGTGGCCCGAGTGGGTTGAGAGGTCGAAACTTGATTTTTATGATGGTTTGGGACAGGCAGAACCCATTTTTAAACTAAAACATGTCCCACCTACCCCGGAACATAAAAGCACTACAGGGGTAAAGATTTTAAAGTCTGGATTTTAGCTGGATTTCGGTCATTTTGGGATGGGCGTGGCCCCTGGGAGTGGCCCGAGTGGGTTGAGAGGTCGAAACTTGATTTTTATGATGGTTTGGGACAGGCAGAACCCATTTTTAAACTAAAACATGTCCCACCTACCCCGGAACATAAAAGCACTACAGGGGTAAAGATTTTAAAGTCTGGATTTAGCTGGATTTCGGTCATTTTGGGATGGGCGTGGCCCCTGGGAGTGGCCCGAGTGGGTTGAGAGGTCGAAACTTGATTTTTATGATGGTTTGGGACAGGCAGAACCCATTTTTAAACTAAAACATGTCCCACCTACCCCGGAACATAAAAGCACTACAGGGGTAAAGATTTTAAAGTCTGGATTTAGCTGGATTTCGGTCATTTTGGGATGGGCGTGGCCCCTGGGAGTGGCCCGAGTGGGTTGAGAGGTCGAAACTTGATTTTTATGATGGTTTGGGACAGGCAGAACCCATTTTTAAACTAAAACATGTCCCACCTACCCCGGAACATAAAAGCACTACAGGGGTAAAGATTTTAAAGTCTGGATTTAGCTGGATTTCGGTCATTTTGGGATGGGCGTGGCCCCTGGGAGTGGCCCGAGTGGGTTGAGAGGTCGAAACTTGATTTTTATGATGGTTTGGGACAGGCAGAACCCATTTTTAAACTAAAACATGTCCCACCTACCCCGGAACATAAAAGCACTACAGGGGTAAAGATTTTAAAGTCTGGATTTTAGCTGGATTTCGGTCATTTTGGGATGGGCGTGGCCCCTGGGAGTGGCCCGAGTGGGTTGAGAGGTCGAAACTTGATTTTTATGATGGTTTGGGACAGGCAGAACCCATTTTTAAACTAAAACATGTCCCACCTACCCCGGAACATAAAAGCACTACAGGGGTGAAAAGCACTACAAATCCACTACAAAAATCAAGGAAACGTGCTCTCAACGCGCCCTTGAAGATAAACATTTTCGGTATCTATCTGCGAACGTTTTAAAAAATAGTTCCAATAATATGAGCCAAAAATACCAAAATACTCCCCTCCATATAAATTACAATAGGTTAAACGATGGAATGTGTGGCTACAGGCGTCAGGCACCATCACCATAATAAAGCAGAAGGTGCTTAGAAACATGCGCTCATCCATAAAGTAGCACAAGTGCCAATTGTTGCTTTGTATGAGAATATCCTGGTGCATTATATTCTGTGTCACGTGCTATCAGGGCTGCTCCCTATTGGTGTAGAGGATGTTTCCTTGCAAACATTTTGTCATTAATTGGGGACTATTGGAAGTGCGCTGTGGTGGATAATATCTTACAAATATCTGTGGATCTGACAGGTAAGCAATACACCACAGTTTTCACACCGACCACTGCATATAATTAGTGTGGTCGTCTGTGGATAACGATCAGAGGATTCTGAATATTCATGTACAAGTAATTAAGCGCTGCAAGAGGAGTATAATTCACATGGTAGGTATACACTAATCCAAGGGAAGTGAGTGTGTTTTTCAAGTGTTTAGTTTGACTATTAGTCTTTCGGCTAGACAGTTTTTAACAAAACTGTGTACTGTTAATTTCTATTAAACAAGTAGCAGTACAGTATGCTAATATAGGAAATAATTCTGTACACCAGTACATTTCAATTGTTGTGGTATATTATTTATACATGAACTGGTACAGCAAATTATCATTCATCACATATTGTAAAGCGTTACAAATAATTATTTCCTTGTTATGTATGAAACATCAGCCATAAGGAGAAGTGAAAGGTGGCTTGCTTTAAGCCTAGTGAACCAATCAAATTAACACAAGGGAAGTTCTTAAAAAACCAAAAGTAAAAGTAAAAGTGAAGTCGAATTTGCGAAACTCGACAAATTTCATGTTCGGCGTCACCATATATTTCACCAAAATACCAAGGAAGTTTATAATTGCTTGTAACTAAGTCAGAACTTATGTTACATTGATTTAACTATCTGGTGAAACTAAATCAATTATCGATGAAATCAAAATAAAGAACAGAGATTGTTCGGTAGCGTCTTGTAGCGCAGCAAGATAGTGACATTGGACACGAACCCAATCATACATATAACTGATATGACAGAGGTTATATAAACCTAAGATTGACACAGTAGATAGTCACATGATCAACAAAGAGCTATATGATTGGTCTGACATAGTGACGAGACAGATATACTAATACTTGCTTCACATACCGGGCAAGAAAACATTTCATTCAAAATCCCAACATCTTACTCACAAAATAACTGGTTTATTAATGTGTGATTTACAGGGTATGCTTTTAGCCATCATACAATTCAAAGTTTACAAAGCATTTTAGACTTGATCTGTGTAAAACTGAAGGTTATCAAACGCAAGCCAGAGACTAGCAAGCTGGAATTTAGCAAGACAGAAACTAGCAATCTATTACGTACAAATGAGGATGTAGCAAAGTTCGAGTAGCACGTGCAACATTAATTATAGACAGGCGGCACAAGGGTCAAAACCCGGTCAGAAAGATAACGAAAATGTTGCATGAAAACTTCAACAAGATATTTCTGCTTCAACAAACAGACAACTGCTGTTCACAATATGATTCAATGCTGCATTCAAGACTATATCTACAATATCTGCGGAGCTGGCGCAGGAGAGCAGGACACATAGCAACCACATAGCAACTAGCTGGTCCACAGTAGATCAAGTAGATCAACAGTAGACCAAGTTGGTCTGTTTCTTACAGGGTTGTGTGCAGTAGTACTTAGCAGGGTACTTTTCCGCGGAGGACCTCCGGTTTATGAGGGTATAGGAGTCCTCGCTGTTATACTTCATGATAAGGTACGCCACCCCACACACTATCTGAGCGAGATAAAGGTACTAATTAGTACACTGATCAGCAATACTTAGTACTAATTAGTACACTGATTAGCAATACTAAGTACTAATTAGTACACTGATTAGCAATACTTAGTACTAATTAGTACACTGATTAGCAATACTTAGTACTAATTAGTATACTGATTAGCAATACTTAGTACTAATTAGTACACTGATTAGCAATACTTAGTACTGATTAGTGCTCGTTAAATAAAAGAAAATTGAATAAGCTTTGCCTAATTGAGTTTTACTTTTATGCAGTGTTTTTAATTTCAGTAGGAGAATACAAAATTAGAACATTCTGCCAGGACTTTAGTCAGGATTGCTGATGGATGACACGTCACATGATACGTCACATGACACGTCACAGGATACGTCACAGTCACAGTTTTACCACAACTCTTGTTATTCAGGCAGTTACTAAAGCCAGATGTACAAACTTCTCAGCTTCACAGACCACGCCCACTTCATCTGACCTTCTAGTGCTTTACCGGTAAATTAGCGTGCGTCACATTTGGTGTATTATATCATAATAACAACAGTGACTTTCCAATTAATAGTTCCAACACATGATAGTAAGGAACTGCAAGGTGACTGTAAGGTGACTGTAAGGTGACTGTAAGGTGACTGTAAGGTGACTGTAAGGTGACTGTAAGGAACTGCAAGGTTAGATTTATCTGGACACAGTATCATAAGGTCGAACTGCTGGACATAAGTTTTAGACATGTTTGTTGTTTTGTCGGAAAAACTTGTTAATATGTAGTTGAGGAGGTGACTGGTGGTGTAACATAGAGGCTGTTTGTCACAGGTTAACCCTTGTTGCATGTGTTCTGAACAAGTCTTTTAGCACTTTTAGCACTTTGCTGTACTTCAAAAGAGAGGCGCTATCTTTTCTAGCTGACTCGTAAAAATTCGGTAGAATTATAAATAATTACTATCAGAAAACTGTGCAATTTTCAGGCACACACGCTGAAAACCAATACGGTAAAAATTCCTAGCTGTTATTACTACTCGCCGCTATAGTATGTGCTAATCTGTTTCTCAATTTAGAGGCCAATTAACCTGATTAGTGCAATTTTTATAATTTTTTGCGGTGATTTTTGGGCGGCTCTCGCCTCTCAGCTGTCAAAATTTGAAGCTGGAATTTTGTCGCTCTAAATTCTAAAAGCTTATTAAAACTTTAAAAGGTAATCAAATATAAATATTGATTATTATATCATGTTGATACTTCATACGGTGTTTAAGTTTTTAAATTACACTGACGTAAAAGTAGAGTTCGGCTGCGTTTAACAAATCATGTCATTGCCTTTTAAGGGAATATACTGCAGCAGTGCCAGTAACACAACTAGATTGATTTATAGGGCGAGAAGATGTCAAATAACCGCGAAAAACATGTAATTAGGTCAAATTATCGCCGAATTGCAGTAATTCAAAGCAATACTCAATGTTAGATTATAACTGCACTATCAGTGTTATAAGGGTTATCAGATTGATGGAGTTTAGCTAACACAGTTAATAATATAGGGTGATGGGGGGGGGGGGGCAACCTCATAAATATTTAAATAACCATAAATACGAATACCTATTTTGAAATCGGAGAGGATAATAGGTATTCATGAGGTTGGCACCCCCCCATAAGATATTTATAAAATTACTACTATTATTATCGTTAGGTAAGTACGTCGTGTGAATTGCAAAAAATGCAGACAAAAATTAAGGACTCTATATTGGCAGCAGTTGTCATGCTTCATTGTAATAATATGAGTATAATAATAATAGTATTATATCTGGATACTGGTGAGGGATTAAACACATTTTATCTGGCACATTGATTACCCAATCAGCCTCCAGTATTGACGAATCAAACTCCAAAATCACAGTCACGTGTCTAAAAAATATGCTTACGCTTCCCTCCACTGGTATCCACAATCCACATTGTATATAATAATATGTACTTTGAAAACTACGGCTGATGTTTTAAATAGTCCCACTGTTAACTTTGTATAGTGGATTAGCTTTCTGACGCCCTTACTCTCACTCACGGGATTACAAAAATTTGATTGCAAATCTCACCGTCGTGAGTAGTACTGTTAAAACACAATCTGAGACTTATTCAGCATTACGTTAAATCACGTGATATTACGTTCAATCACGTGACATTTCAATACTTTCAACACTAAAATATATAGATTATTTGAATTAGCATGATATAAATGGGTCCCAATCCCCATCAACCATCTCCTCTATAATAACTTCTTTTATATATCCACCTTTACAATAACCACGACGTAGTTATTCATAACTAGCTTTATCACGTGTATAATCACGTGACATACTTTTAGAAAGCACAGTAATAATAATATTCTGACTTTATTCACGTGTACACTGTTATACGTCATGTGTATCGTGTGTATTTGTATAGTTTCTTAAGGAAACATAACATGTTTTGATTTCTAGACGAGTGCTAAATTCATACAGATTACAGTGAGTATTGGACTTCAGCCAATTCAGGTAAAATAAAATTTCCATAGTAATTAGTATGTACAACAATTTAGATGACGTATATCATCCTGAAACGTGCACAATTAAGTAACATTAAATAATGGAAATATCTAAATTTCTCAGACAGTGATGATTTGTAACTTATTGATAAATAAATTGGCTGTCCCGCAGGTAGTTCCTAGGTAAATATCCAAGTAATAATCCAACTATACTGTGACCAACTACTCGGAATCTCTTAAAATAGGCCTGGTACATTAAATTAACATCCTTAAATGTAATACACACAATGGTCGCTTGTTGAATAATGGCGCCTGTATAATAGTAGGCTGTAGTTGGACAGAATGTCTGGGAATTAATCTTTGCTATTATCTTAATAAAGGAAGTTACTTAGACAGATAAGACACTGTAGCAATGTGTTATCAATATTTCTGGTGTAAATCAGATTGAACTCCAAGGTCGTTTTAATTTAGCGATCATATAATCGTCTGCCTTTAAAAATTCGAAATGTTCAAATGTAAAATTTGTCAGAATCCTGTCAGAAATGTTACAATCTTTCATTTATGAGCTCAACCTTCTTCCTGCCACTGCAGTACGGTTAAGTGCTTATAATACGATGAACTGCGAATAGTTTTAAACGATTACTTAAAAGCTTTAAACTTTTAAAGTAACCGCATTCCCACAAATTTAGTAAGTACTGAACTTCAACTACAGTAGGTAAATACGGAAATGAGATGTGTCATTAGTGTACCAGGTAGGTTTATTGTTAACACTAGTAGTGCAGGTGTGTGCAGTCTTAAGTTATAGATGAATAGGTGCGAAGCATATTATGAAGGAGTACGTGAGTGGATCGAAGATATTCATTATTCAATGGAAGTGACTAAGTCCTTAGTAAAGGCCATGGCCGGAATTGAAACGGATATAGATCATGATTCCGAGTCGCTGAAAGAAATTCTAAAAGTGAGGACAGAAAAGCATGAATTAGAATACACGTTAATCTGCAATGAAAGCAGTGATAGATCTACACGTGCAATTAATCAGGCAAGAGAAAAAGGAAGCTCAAGTTGGTTGACTGTCCTACCTCTTAAGTCTTATGGGTTCACATTGAACAAAGGGGAATTCAGGGATAGTCTACTTCTTCGATATAACAAAGACCTTCCACGATTACCTCAATCCTGTGTTTGTGGGGCCAAAATGGACATCAACCATGCTCTAAACTGTCCAAGAGGAGGCTACATCATCATCCGCCACAACTCAGTTAGGGATTTCATAGCCAAACAACTATCAACTGTTTGCAAAGACGTAGAATGTGAGCCCCACCTACAGACTTTAGACGGGGAGACTTTCTCAACAAGTACCACACTAACAGGAGACAATGCCCACCCTGACGTCCGTGCAAGGGGATTCTATCGTCCAGGACAGAACTCCTATTTCGACATAAAGTTTCTCAATCCCAATTCTGAGTCTTATCTCTCATCATCAACAGAAAAAATATACGAGAGAGCTGAGACTCAGAAGCGGAGGTTATACAACGAGAGAATATTGAATGTCGAACATGGGAGTTTCTGTCCACTGGTGTACTCTGTCACGGGTGGCAGCGGGCCAGAAGCGAGAACATTTTTTAGATTACTGTGTGAGAAAATAAGTTATAAAACTCAACAAAACTATTCAGATGTTGTCAATTTTTTAAGATGTAAATTATCATTTATTATCAGGAAGCTGGTTCTCCTGTGTATAAGAGGAACCAGATCTTCTGTCAATTCAGTTGACAAAAGTTGTGAAAGCGACTTTGAGTTCGCATGCTTTGTATTAAAGCTTAGCTAATTATGAGTCCTATGGACTCAATTAATTGTTGATTCAAATCTGGTCGATATACATTGTTGTAAATTATATTGTTATATATTATTCTATTTGTTTTCCAAAAAAAATTATTCAATATAGTAATTAGTAAAGTATTGGAAATATTGAAATTAAAGTAGTTATAAAGTCTCATTAAATAATGTAATATATAAACACTAACCATCTTATGTTACTTTTATTTATTCAATATTCTCTGAACACCCAATCTGTTAGTGTATAAGAGTATTGGCTGTAACTGTAAGAGCTGTTACTGCATGACGCACACCCATTTATATACATATAACAATATTGTTAAACTTAAACCACTCTAATATTATGCAACAGGTGGGGCGCGCCGGGTAGGGCAAGCATTTCTGATCTAAGAAAGTGCAGCATGCCCCGGCCAGTGTGCCCCGGCCAGTGTGCAGCATACCCCGGCCAGTGTGCAGCATACCCCGGCCCACAGCCTGCAGGGGCTGTACAGGGGCTGTACAGGGGCTGCACAGGGGCTGCACAGCCTGCAGGCCCACAGACTGCACCTAACTTATACTCGGTCTACCTAAATTACCTAAACACTAAGTGCTACAGGACTAAATCAACATTCTAAATATTTGCTGATTTGCAGCAGATTGCATGCACATTACATTATATGTGGCCCTGATCCATCGGCCATCTTAGAAAAATATGTCCTAATTAAATCGACTTATTGACCTACAATATAAGTGATTTACAGCCTAAAGAAATTCATTATGTCTGCGACAAACTTTTGTGTGTAGATGAAATATCTGCTCCTGCTGTTTATTTAAATTTAACACCAAAGTTTAAACAATGCTCAGAGATAGGAAGAAAACAGTTTACAAAAGACGAGAATTGAACTTGCCAAAACAAAATGTACTGTGTGGTTGGAACTATGTACAACACGGGTGGTGGGCGGCGGCTTAAAATTCTCGAAATTTTTGATATTTTGTACGTGGTTAATTTATATTTCAAGATGTCGAAACTATAAGATTTCTGGATAGTGAATATTGAATCACGGATTTCTTCCCTCTCCCTTTCTTGTTTTTCTTGTTAGAATAGTCTCTGCAGAACGATCAAATCTCATTAATATAAAGTTTTGAATTATAGAACTATTGCGGTAGAGCCAGTAGAATGTAGATCAAATTACATTCTCCAAATCTCCATATGGATAATGGATATAACCTTAATATTAAGTTATACACAGCAAAGAATAACCATACTTTATTGAATGAAATAACGATTATGTGAATAGCAGAGCATTGACCATAGAATTCTACACGGTTAATATAAGTTACATACACAATAAAGGGTCCCATAATGGCTATTGAGCTTTACTTTTATTGTCCTCTGTACGACGCGACAAGATGAATATAGCTTATTCCCAGACATTACAGTCCACTTTTCTTTAGAAATGTTGTAACTTTCAGTACCAAATTAGTAAATTAATGGATTCAAATTATGTGCTCATTACAGGGTTACCCATGAATCAATATCAACTTTATTAAATACTTTTAAATTGTTGTACTCAATCCATGTTAAGTACAAGCTGCTAGATCCTAAAACGTTGCTAGTTGTAACCTTCTTGTATTTGTTTGAATTCAGATTATAAAATAATGTGTCTCACCTCTAAGAATAGAAGGACTCCTAATATTATGCCTATTAACCACAGGTTCTTTGTAACATCCTGAGGTATCTTTTCTTTGCAGCCCTGAAATATTACAAATTTAGTATTTTACGACAAATCTGTGCAGAGCTGTAGACTGTAGGGTAGCAAGCTGTTTAGGAAGGTTTAGAAAAATGTTCTAAAGTTGTAGATTATTATTGGTTTGTAAGAATCAGTTAGAATAAAGTCATGAACATTTTGAATTTATGAAAAGTTTTGTTCTGACTTACTGTATGTCAGAACAGTCTGTGAGAAACACAGAACAGTCTGTGAGAAACACAGAACAGTCTGTGAGAAACACAGAACAGTCTGTGAGAAACATACTCGTCTACTTATAGCTTTAGGCTGTCTAACTGTTAAAATAATACACTTTTGTTTAGCGTATATAATATATATATATATATATTATATTATAACACTTCTGTTTATCATGTAACATGATGTTTAATATAGTTACTGTTTAGTAACTGTTTAGTAACTGTATGGTAACTGTTTGGTAATTGTCTGATCTGCTTGGTTTAAATATTTTAAACTCCACAAGATGACTCATCACAGATTAGCTTGTGTTACAGCTGACCGCACCTGATAAAACATGAAATAACCCAGAAATGTGTGTAACGAAACACCACTTTTGAGACATCCAATACTGCACTGTTATTGTATAATACTTTTAAAGTTCTCTGCAACATATTTAGACAACCTCAACAATTCAACACATCTAACAAATTTAACATATTTAACACATGATTTAATACATTTAACCGTAGCACCGTCGCCATTAGTGCAAGTAAATTGTGTTAATAAAGATAGTTTTCTTATTTTTCTGGTCCCATTTTACTATAATCGAGAGGCAAAACCAAGGTACTATCATTAAGAGATTAAGGATGTGAATTATAAAATCCCAAGAATAAAGATACCCGACACCATCTACTCTAAAAATCGCAACCACCCAATTTATCATTATTTCTCTCTATATGTACTTTTCACTGTTATGTGAAAAGAAGAACTGGGCCTTAGTGAAAGTGAAATCGCAGATGAATCTTTCAACGTTCCAAAGTTCACTTTGAGTACTTTCTGACTTTTAGCATCTGTCTCTTGAGAACCACAAGACACAACAAATACTCGGAATTGACTATACGTAGTAAATGTGTGTCAAATTGTCAATGACCTGGTATATTAGAGATACGTTACAGGAATACAGTTTCATAATTTGAATATTAAGGGAGTCGCAGGACTCACAGGCACTACTACAATTTGGTTTTTCCTCTGTAATGTGAATATTGGATATTCGAGGCTATTTTATCATTTTCTGACAAATTTTCTGACGATTTTTACCGTCTGTAAGACAATAGACAGAAATGTGTGAAGGTATGGAAGAAAACATTTTTAAAAAGATCCTTATTTATTTTATGTGCGGCTACACCATAAATACAGCCACCATAAATCCAGCGCATAACTTACTCATTTTCAAAAAAACGTATGTTCAGTTGTTCAGTCTAACAAAATCACATTCATAAAATATCACGACTTTCTAAATCAAATTACCCCTATTCCCAGTAACCGTATGAAAACACTATGTAATATATATCATATTTTCTGTCACAGTTAGGAATCGAACTGTCGGAATATACGCCCTGACAACAGTTGTCATGGCACCTTACACGAATTATTGAGTACGTATAATACAATCAGAGGCTGGTTATTCCATATATGGGCATGTTCAAGTGATGGTTTACTTACTCGGATATGACAAGATTAATTCTCACTTCGTGAAACATTGGAAGGGTGAAGTGGGAGTTTTACTAAGTGCTTTAATTTATAGTCTAGACTCAGGTATTTAAACTTTGGGTAGCGTTACGGCTCAAATTGGGGTTAAGAAAAAGGTTTGAACGTTAGATTTAAATCTGATATTTCTGTTTGAGCTGTGATGGAAGGTCAAATTTCTGGGTCACGAAGTTCTGCAGCTGAATTACATGATCCTCGTTTACGATGGTAGTGTGGTTAGTGGTTAAGTACTAATGTGATGGAGTTATGAGTTACTTTACAACTTGATAAGGTAAACTTGGCTACTGAGGTGCTAAAAGTGTTTCTTGAACAATTTGATCTGTGCTACGGTATAAAAGACTTTCCATAATTTCTTTTCAAAAACTCAACGATCATGTACTTCCGACCTATTAGATTTAAATTTATTCTGTAAATTTCACTAGCATTAGATTAGTGATTTTTGGCAAGCCATAAACTTCACGAAGTTTTCCAAATCGAGCAAGATGATTATTACATAATCACCTAATTAAACGATAATTATAGCTTTTTCATGTGGGAACTGCAGCCAGGGATCTGTCAGTACCTGTTAACTGGTATACAGTAACTATTACACTGTCACACTGTCACGTTCAGTATAACAAAGGAATATTTCCCGCTAAAATCTATCCTACTCCTGTAACTCTCCTGTAATCTCCAAATGCAGTACTACTCTCACTACTCTCACCTACTAGTCTGCCGTTTTCTGACAAAAGTGCTTAAGTAACACAAGGTTCATTTTGTGTAAATTGAGCTTAAAGATTTCAATTCTGTAATTGCTCTGGGCTAGCTATTGTCCAATTTAAACTGCACCCACTATGTTTCTAAGGTACTTTGTCGACTTTTGAGACTTCTGACAAAGTTTCATCATCCTAACTTCTCGGAAAGTGCCTCAAAATCACAAATTATAGTTTGAATTTCTTAGAAAAGTGCTTAAGTACAGTCACATCGGCAAATACTACATGTTCTGATGAAAATGACCCGTTCAAACCATTGGTCATCGAAAGTAAAACGAAAAATTAGCCTAAAACTGTTGTGATGAAACATTGGTTGTAAATAGGGGACACGCTGGAATAGAAAAGTTGAAATTTCGTTTTCTGAGAAAAGTGCTTAAGTACAGTCACATCGGCAAATACTACATGTTCTGATAAAAATGACCCGTTCAAACCATTGGTCATCGAAAGTAAAACGAAAAATTAGCCTAAAACTGTTGTGATGAAACATTGGTTGTAAATAGGGGACACGCTGAAATAGAAAATTTCGTTTTCTGAGAAAAGTGCTTAAGTACAGCCACATTAGTGGGAACTTTATCTGCGATCATTCTGACCTAAAATTTTACGACAAATTGATTGGTGGTGGTTTAAAAACACGAAAACACTCCCTTCTCCCCAGCGGATTAAAAAATAGTCGAAATTCTACCAGCATTTCAACGAAGAGTTGATTGGTGAAAGTACGGGATAATAATAAATAAGTTGCTTTCTTTAGAAATTAAATTAAGAACTCAGATGAGGCTTTCTTCATAAAGACCAATGATTTGCGAATTATTGATATCGTAACGCGAGGCAAAGAAAAATGTAACATAATTGTAAGTAATGCTGTACATAAATAAATGGTAAATAATACAAGAAATAGATGATTTTTAGTCAAACACTCGATTAAGATATCTGTTATATAGCTGTACTATCAGGCAAGTTCATCCAGAATACCCTACTACTCGGGGCCATAAGCCTGCACAGTTTACGTATAATGTCTTGTTTTTTGGGAGTAGCTATCCCCCGGGGCTCTTCCTGGGCGAAAGCTATTTTGCATCCTATGGAAATGAGTCTCTCGTCTTTTTGTCTGAGAAATGAAATGAAATGAAAGGAAACCTCGTCATGATTTGTTTTCCATTCCATTTCTACAGACCCACGCTGGAAACTTACAACTTTAACATCTTTAGTTTTTTAGTTGCTTGTTCCGTAGGACCTTGGCCACGATTCAAAGTATGTGCAGTTCATGCTTATCGCAAAACCCACCTGTTCAACTGCCTGAACAAAGTCCTTATAATCATGAAGTTGACCTGATTGTTTAATGGACAACTCCACTTTATGGTGGAATGAGTCTGCACTCATAAAGGTGTGCACTGGCTTTAGATACTGGGGATACTTGACCGTTATCTTGTCCAGGTCAACATCTGGGCTGTTGATGAACATAGGGCAGTAAATAAAGTCCAACACTTGTTTTGAGCAGAACAATTGTCTGCCCAAAAAATGATCTCCCTGCTACCAATCTTGCCAACTAACTGGCAAAAATTTTTATTGCCCTTATCCAAGTCGAGGACACATTCTCATCTTTCCTGCGATTGACTCATTCCAAAGAATCGCTAAAGGAGCTCCGTCTGACCCCAGCCTCGCGAAGGTCTCGTTAAATGTGCGTCTTGTAAAAATCGCCTCCTTGTACTCCTTGTACTACATGTGTGGTAGTAAAAGAACTTTCTCCATATCAACAGAGAAGGAGCAGTGAAGCAAATCGCTTCTATCTCTTTGGTAATGTTCCCTTGCCTGTCGATAATCCCGCCAGTCTCAACTTATAAGAGAATACAAAATTTTAAAGCAAATTATGACGTATATTTTGAAACGTTCTGCATTGACAAATCGGCAATTTTGACGGCGAAGCTAGCGTTTCTGAAGTTTATGACCATCACCAATCGATCCGCCGTGAAAATTTAGATTTGTTAGTACCGATTATATAGTTTCAGTTGGCAGTATCAACATTAAATTAAAGGTATAATGGCACTTAAGCACTTTTGTTAGAAAACGAGCACGTTTTCACAAAAGTGCTTAAGTGACATAAATTAAGCACATTAATTTAGCACTTATATTAGAACAAGTAAAGAGACAGTTAGAGAACTGTAAACCTTTTCCTTATAATACTACTCTTTCTGATGAGAACGTGAAACATGAACTTGATATTTTGCATGATAAATATGTGTTAGTACCTACTGATAAAGCTGCTAATAATATTACTATTGTATGTAAGAAGTTTTACATTTCGAAGATTCATGAAGAACTGGCTTCAGATAATTTCGAGATGATTGACAGGTCAGTTGATGACATTGTCCAAGAACATGAAAAGTTTATGTTAAAATATGGAATTAAATTATTACCTGAAAATCGTAAATTACCGTATTTATATATTACCCCTAAACAGCATAAATCGCCAGTTGGTTTTAGATTTATTACTTCAGGTGCTGCATGTAGCTTACAGCAACTTTCTAAATATGTGGGAATTTGTCTTAAATCTTTATTGCATTCAGCTAAAAATAGGTCACTTTATGATAATAAATTTCACTCGAGAAATGATTTCTATGTTATAGACAATAACGAGCCTGTTATAGATTTTATTCACGCTAATAACTTGAGAATGGGTTCTAAATCTATTAATACTTACGATTTCTCTACTCTTTATACTTCCATTCCTCATACACAATTAAAAGCTAATCTTTTAAAGTTTATCAACCGTGTTTTTGGATTTAAAGAGAAGCCGTTTATCATTCCTAATATTTATACGAAAAGAGCTTATTTTAGCCAAGGACGTTGTTCTAATAAGACTAGTTTCAGCAAAGATGAGCTTATAGAATGTGTTAACTATTTGATCGATAATTCTTTTGTTATTTATCAAGGCAAGATATACAAGCAAGTTATTGGGATCCCGATGGGGACTAATGCAGGACCTCAGATTGCTAATACTTATTTACATGTGTTTGAATATGAATATATCAAGAAACTCATAGAAAATGGTGATGAGGTTGCACTTAAGAGTTTGGAAAATATATTTCGATATCAAGATGATCTTATTTCGTTTAATGATAGTGGTCTATTAGGGAATATTTTAGGAGATATCTATCCTACGGAGATGATTGTAAACTGTACTAATGTTTCACCGCGTAAGTGCAATTATCTAGATTTATGTATTAGCATTTACAGGGGCAAGTTTAGAGTAACACTTTATGATAAACGGAAAGACTATAGTTTTAATGTCATTTCTTATCCTTTTTTAGATGGGAATATCCCAAAGAATCTTTCTTACGGGGTATTTATTTCTCAGCTTGTTAGATTCGCTAACATTAATACCACAGTAGAGGGATTTTATAGTAACATTCGTGACTTAGTTAAGAAGCTTGTAAATCAAGGCTTTATTCCTGCTGCCTTGCGCAAAAAGTTTTTGAAGTTTTACAATTCTAAACTTAATATCTGGTGTAAATTTGGGGTAGATATTTACGATCGTGTTATCAAAATATTTGATTAGGAATGTGTAGACTGTTGATATGTTGGAGTAGTTCATATTTGTTTGTCCTTCATATATCGCTTTTATTAATTTGGACCTTGAATCTTGAGTGTAATGTGCCTTTTCTCTTCGGCTCACGCTTCCCGCGTGTGGTTGTACCTGGAACCTAGATTGAGTTCCTATTTTCACCTTATTTACATTATTTGAGTTATTTCGTGCGTGTCTAGGGATCTCTTTGTTGAGATGAGTTGTTGTATTAGTAATATTTAGTTGACCTAGTTTATATTCTTATTTTATTTTACCCTTTTCAGTTTTTAGATGATTTATGTTATTTGCATGCTCATGTTATAATAGAGTTTGAAGCATTGTTGCGTTTTGGGGCTTTGTAATACTATGACGGCATTGCTTTGAATTTGAATTTCTGATGATATTGATTTTCACTTTCAGTGCTATGTAACCTGGCAGTAACGTTGTAAAGGACTTTGAGGGGGTCTGTAGTCCCCCCGCATAGTATGTTTGTGTTTCACTGATTTGTAAACTGAAGACGTAAATAAATTGTTTTCTCCCAGGCCAAAAGACCCACGATCACCAAATTACCGTCACTAGGCCAGTTTTGGGCGTAAAAAACAATGTCACCGTTTTCAGTTCCCGAAATGGCACCGTTTTTGAGATAAACGGCACCCGTTTTCCAAAATGTTACTTAAGCACTTTTCTCAGAAAAATGACCATATTTTGCATTTTAGGGGGTTCCAAAAAGGGGGTTTCGGGGGGTCGGCGAATCTATCCAATGGTCCTCAGGGACAGTTCTCGACCCAAAAACAAAAGTTGGACCAAAAAACCCGAAATTTCCAAAATGTTACTTAAGCACTTTTGTCAGAAAACGGCAGTAGTCACGTTCTCATTGAAATACTGTAGAGTAGGAGAACTGGAGAAGTAGTGTAGATTAGCAGGTTCTCAGGTCTCATTATCACGTGATATATGTTGTGATTATCACGTGACATGTCGCATTGTGACAGGGGTCCTATTTTGCATTACATACTGTATGATGTATCACACTTTAGTCTCACGGGTGCAAAACAATAGATACTGTCCGTAGTCCGTACCTAGACAAGTATGTACATGATATTCACATTTAAACTTCTAAACGGAGAGTTGTTCCTTAGTACTTACTACTTTGATACGATAGAGTAAAATAACAAGTACAATCCTAAAATAACAAGTACACTGCACACCCAGAACAGTAGTATAGTTGAGTACCTCCTACTTATAAGTATTATTCCTGTACCCCCAGTAGTCAGTATATTCACTCTTCACAACAACTGTCTCTCAGAGAGAGAAGCCCAGTCCTTAGTACAGTAAGATACACAGTTCCCGCCCAAATCTGAACAATAGTCCAACATAATACCTTCTCGTCACGTGATGAGTACTCTTACTAATATGTGTGGCGCACTGCCAACACTAGGTCAGTGCACTACATCAGTCCTTCTGTTCAGCAGCCAACAGGACATGTCACAATAAGGTGACAACAGCAGAGTGACAAGGTACTCTCTCTATCTGTCACGTGACGTTCATACATTGTCACGTGACTACCTGTAGACAGTCTGTACTCTTCTGTACTCTTCTGTACATTTATGTACATTTTAGTGTATAGACCAAAGTTATTGCTAAATGTCTGATTAGAATGAGATGAATTCACTACTATACTGGTGTAGATCTGATTTAGACCAACATACTCTCTGATATTTCCTACTTTTTACAAACGTATTATTTCTGCCCAGGTTAAAAATCCTGGCAAGATCACACCGTATAATAGTGAACACGTGCAACAAGACCAGGAGTGTAACTGTCACTGCTGACATTCCGAACATTACAACCTACCCACGTGACATTACAACCTGCCCACGTGACATTACAACCTGCCCACGTGTCTGATCAGAGAGGCAGTACTCTTCCTATTTACAGATAATAGAGTAATAATAAAGAGAATCAGCTGGTATAATTGCTTTGTGGAGAAGATGGAAGAGAATGCTCGCTTGAACTGACAAATTATAGCCAGTGTGTGGTGATTCGAAACTGACTAATTGTTGAAGATCTGTAATAATTAATAACATCGGACTCGTTTCTGGAGCGCTCTTGAGGGTTTTCTACTCTTCGTTTTGGAGTATGGATTAATGGCGCTAACTATTTTAGTTGGGATTAATTAGTTTGATAAATTTATCGTGTTGTAAATTAACAGCCCTTGAGTTAATTACTTTGTACTTGGATACGGACCAATTCTATTGAGATGACGCACTTAGAAGATGGAATATAATTATATGACACGTGTTTTCTGCCTAAGTGTGCAGTAGATTCATGGACCACGCCTTAACAATCAGCCTTATTAGTAACCTTATTGGTAACCTTATTACTAACCTTATTAGTAACTACACGGTTCAATTAACACCAAATCAGGATATGGCACACTTTTTCACAGCAGCTCTTGTTGGCACACCACAACTGTGTTTAGCGCTACATATTAATTCTGGTGTTATAGCATTTTAACAACTCGTGGACAGGTGTCAGCAAATGTGAAACAAATGGAAGCCTTTCCCAGCAGCGCACTTGCTAAACGAAGCTACCTTGTGCAGGAAGTGAGGCTGTAAGTCGGCCCCTTTTTCCAATTTAACGCCGTGGTTTCACAAAATATCAAGGGTTACTACTAAAACAATCGAGGGTTAATATACCCAATATATAAGTACATAACATAACATTCCACAAGTAAATAATATGCAAGGTTATTTTTGGATGCCGACAGTTATAAGATTTAGCTTGTTAATAGTAATATGATTCGTAATAGTAATTTGTTAATAGTTTATAGTAATTATTTAACAGTAACACGATTATTTTGTTACAGATTTACTGACAGATGTAAAACATTCCCATAATACAGGGTGTACCAAAACAAGGTCCCCATGTGATCACGTGATCAGTTTTATAACTCAAGGACAGTTGGGAACGGTATTTGATATTTACAGGGGCTAAAAGGTATGACCTCCGGAATCTGTCAACAAAATGTGAGACCTCAAATTGATTGGAGTGGAGCGTGGCACTGTGGCAGCTTCATGAGTCTTTTTTACAAATTGTCTGATATCAGGATAATATCTCGATCATTTTTTATGCTATTGTTACGCAGCTACTGAATGAGTTAGAGCCTTGAAACCTTGGGAACACAATTAAATTTAAAGATTATTAAATGCTAAATATAATAGTGTTATTTAACCTACCACATTATGATATGTTTCCTCGGAACAGTGAGGTAGATCGTGTTCCGTCCGAGGACAGCAGCTCCGAGGAGGGTCTCCGTTATAGTCAGCCCGGCCGTTGTGTCCGCAACACTTGAATATCTGAGGAGATTATTTGGGGTTATTTGGATATTTGAGGAGATTATTTGGGGTTATTTGGATATCTGGGGAGATTATTTGGGGTTATTTGGATATCTGAGGAGATTATTTGGGGTTATTTGGATATCTGGGGAGATTATTTGGGGTTATTTGGATATCTGGGGAGATTATTTGGGGATGTCTGAGGAGATTACTTGGGGTTATTTGGATATCTGAGGAGATTATTTGGGGTTATTTGGATATCTGAGGAGATTATTTGGGGATGTCTGAGGAGATTACGGTACGAAATTCATGAAAGGAGAAAAGATGTAAATATTTCATTCAGCTGCATTGTATCATGAATATTGAATAAGGAATAGGGATTAATTTGTAATATTTGGTTTCACAAATAACTTAATAAAAACCCACCGTCTGAATGGAATCAATGGAATCTTTGATAACAGACTCATTTCCATTAGATTTAGTGTTATTGTATTCAGCAACTGCACTCTCGAGCCCCTCTTCTAGGTCGATAAATATCTGAATGTAATAAATGTCAAATTAGAGGTTTACCTACATCTTGGCAGGTCCTCAAATCACTAATTATCGTTAACATAATGGAAGGGTTGAGGAGGATGTACATTTGTAATTACCACATTAGCATCCATTAAATTAATCATTAGCTTATCAATTTTAACATTGTCGTCTCATATTTCATAAATTAGTCCCTGACATAATATATGAGGTCATTTACTGAATAATTCTAATTTGTCAGGCTAACTAAAAATGTACATTGACAGATTAGCGCGGAAAATTACCTTATCTCTGATGGTATAGGCCCATATACCACATCCAATTTGGCCAAAGACCAACAAAATGAGGAGCATGAAATACTGAGGGGAGGTTATGTTTTAGTACTCAAATAATTCCATACATGTAATGTAAGCTTCAAGAAAGCTATGTCACTAATTGAAGCGGCAAGCCCTACAACCTACAACATTTACCGTTGGAGAGCCATACGACAACAAAATCACAAACTCTTCAACGCAGTTAATTGACAGACTAACATCTGTACCGTGTACAGTAATACCAGAGAATGCCAGAAAGGAGAGAAACCCAACAACAAACCAGCATTAAAAAGTTATTAGATTGAAGCAGAGTTCCACAGCACCCTAAGAATGATATCACGAATATCACGGAGCCGACGATGATGAGTCCGTACATCCATGTTCCAAAGTTATCGTCAGAGATGTTGTCTAGAGACTTGTATTCTATCTTCAGGTAAACTCCTAGTACTAGTAATGTGCCGCCTAGTGCCTGGGGTTTTGGTGTATGGGGTTAGGTTTTAAGGGGTAGAATTTGCAGAGGTTCAAAGAATGTTTGTGCACGGTCGTGTAGTGTGAAAGAACGCAGTTTTATCAAGTAATGTATATTAGATCTGCTTTCTTTTGATCAACATAATTTCAACAAATTTCTAAAATGAGATTTAAGTGTATTAATTAAAAATGCTAAATGAACCCCATCAATTAACCCAGAATATGAAGTTGAAGATGAAGAGGACTGTTCTGATGACTTGTGAACAAAGATGTGAACAGCAAGTAGAGCTCCCTGATGATATTGATAGGTGATCTGATCGCTGTCTACTGTTCATACTCTGTCTACCGTCAGCCATTTCTTGCTTTAAATTTTAGTTGATGACTTAATTGATTTAATTGGTTCAATCGATTAATTGATAAGATGATTGAAATCAATGAAAAATACATTCGTTTCACTGGATTATGCAGTATAAAATTTCGAGTTTAGTTTAATCTTTTCTTCAATTTCAATTTTGCATTGGTTTATGTAATTTGCAGTGCAGACTTTAACACTTAATGCAACCACTACACAAAGAAATATCATAATCACGGAAGATATCAAAAGTATGTTAAAACAGCAGAATACTAAAATAAATAAATAATCACAATAGGTCGAACAAGCTACACCAAAATTAAAAAAACTTTCTCCTGAAAACAAATAGTTAAATCCCTACAATAATCTTTAAAATACAAATTAATATTATACCTAGCAAATCTATTGTAGCAGTTCAATATTCACGATTGACAGGCAGCGCAGTTTAAATAAGTTTATGGTTTACAAGCCATCTTACAAATAATTCCACGTCATGGCATATCAAAATTTTGTTGCGCATGTTCTCAGACCAGAAATGAGACAGTACTAGACTAAAAACGGCTGGCAAAAGGAACCAGTTGCCTGTAAGAGCTTTACTGGTACCCGAAATACCGCTTCTAAGGCACCACCCCAAGCCTGATATCAGCTGCAAGCACAAACGTATAAATTGTTTAAGGATTTTCACAACAAATCAGCTTGTACATACAGGGTGGGCCAAAAGTCAGTGTGCAAACGTTGTGTCTTATACCTCCGCCGTGTTTTATATTTGAGAGTTGTTGCTTTGCAGATGGCATACTGTACTTACTGGTTCGAGGATTCCGTCGTCAAAATTTGAAAATTCGAATATTTTAGACCACGCCCATTCAATATTAAAACACCTATATTGTTTCCTTTGAACATGCTGAACGCCTAATTTTTTTAGAGACGGTAGATTATCAAATGTTGCATATGATCTAAAAACATGAGGCAAAACAGATTAGAAATGACGAAGTTATCAAGCATTTTGTGTATCTCGTTAACAAAATTGACTGGGTGATTATGTGACACCGTGACACGACACCTTAATTGGGCACCCTTAACAATTCCCATATTGTTTAACGGGGTAGTTAACGGGGTCACCTTATCACGTGATTAGGTAAACCAATCACCTGATCACACGTAATGAATAAACTCGTTATGCTTCATATCTTGGTCATCTGAGAAGCTACAGTTCTAATTCTTTCAGGACAAACGTAATTCGAATGGCCAAACACAATTCAATAACATTTAGCTTGATCCGACTATCCAAACTATCAAATAAATGTGAAAATGAACCTCCATTTGAAAAAAATGAACGCGAATATTTTTCGAGTTGACAAATTCCAAGAACCAGTGGTGGTACTAAGTCATACCAGAAGGAAGTATTTCAATTGGGCACTCAGTGACTGAGCTATTAAGGCCAACGTTTGCACACTGACTTTTGGCCCACCCTGTACTATTGAATATTGAGAAATAGGTAGTTGCAAAGTTACCATGATAAAGGTGTTAAAAGTGCACTTGCACATGCAAGGATTTGAGAGGGGCATTTTGATCGTTTTTTTGTTGTTATTAGGTGGTTTTCAGTGCGAGCTATATTTCAATTGGCTGTAACTTCGGTTGTGATGGATATTTGTTGATGTTATAAAAACTGTCTACCAAAAAATACTATTAGCTTCCTCCCTGTGACCACGGGCTTTCAAGTAATATATAATATAATACAAGTTAAAAAGTTAAGTGTCTAGTATTTGTGTTTGTTATTATTAACTATTAAGTTCGATTGAAATATTTGCTTAAAACACTACTAAATGTTGTAAAAAACAAAATATTTACAAAACAAAACCACAGGGACACAGAAAGGAGAAGAACAGCACATCACACGGACAGAAACTGCTGCTGAGTTGACGAGTATCTCGCTTATTGTATTAATTATGGGTCTCTTGTTCATTACAATAAGTACGATCATACTTTAAGATTATATTGGGCTGACACAACTGCTGCAAGGTTAACATTGGGGTCCAAATCGGCAAAGCCGGGAGTGTGACACAAAAATTTCGCGTTATGTAAGATATACAAAATATAAATTATTGAAATGAAATAATAATTTAATTTAATGCGAAGCAAATTTTAACAATAATATTTGCACCAAGTTAAAAAATAATTCAAAACGGTTAATTTAAGATTATATGATTTATAGCATTAAAAAACACAACTTCTTCGCTCTAATTCAATGGAACAGCAGATTATGATAACTATGACAAGTTCACGTTTAAACTTTTCACTAATTAACTGAAGTAACTCATCAGACATGTAGCTTCTACCTTATTAATGATATTTTTCATCAGTCTGCAGTGTCAAAACCGCTGTCAATACCGGTAAAAACCGCTTTTTTATTGTGTAGAAGTTCAGCAATGAAATATATATATATACTAAGAAATCAAAACAAACCTTGATTTGTATCAGGTACCTTAGAAACTCTCCAGTAAATTGGGTGAGAATTGATCCCCCAAGATTTTAAATTTAAATTTACAAAGCCTGCCCCTACATACCCATAAGTATATCAAATGGTCCTTGTCCGTCCATTCTAAAGCATCAAACATAGGTTGCTAGGTTGAAAGTAGGTGCCACCTCTATATAATAGTCGCCTTGAAAGCACCAAAAGAATTTATTCTCTACTACTATACTGCATTTTACGAGCAGATTATGCTTGGCCTTTCTTGGTACAACAACATCCACAAGCTTCTCACCAAATACAACTTCCCCGCTCATCTTCCTTCAAATATAGGTTCTCCACCCGTATCAGTCACTACATGAGGAAAGAATTCGTGGATACCTGGATATCTGCTGCAAGGCTTCCTCACCAAAACCAGAATTCTATAATCATAATAAAATGAATAACATGATTTTATACTGTTATGTATACCATGCAGAAGCATATTTACGAATGATCAAAATCCGATCCCTGATATTCGAAAAAGGTTGACAAGATTTCTATTCGTATCAGCTGCCTCAACAACTTCTTATCGAACATATATACTCATGATACTCGTTTAAAAAATTGTTCCAGGACCTTCGACGAGTCCAACTTACTCAGCGCGCGTCCTGGTAGGTAGCTGTAGGTTATATAAATGATAAACCTACGATTAATAAAATAACCATCATTTTAGTTGTCTGCATTTGACATACGTTGCATGCCACTTTTATAACATGTATCAAGTTGGCATGCGCTGTATGACCCGCCGCGCACGAGTGTGCAGCTCCCCCTGTATAGTATAGTTGACGGATGTTACTTGCTCTAACCAGAGCCCTCTCGCTTGCAGTAGCGCGCGACCGCCTTACTGGGCCGCGCTCAGCCTGTCATTCCGCCTAATCTCTATGGTAATGAACATAATAGCCTGGGGTCCCCAGGTAAGCGACCGCCGTACGCGTATACACATGGCTATGTGAAGGATGTTACTCATCTAAATTTCTTCGTAAAAAACGCGCGCCGTTTTCTTCTCGATGGCACGTGCTTTACTTGGGGACCTCAGGCTATTATGTTCATTAACATAAACGCCGAATAGAGATTCGGCGGAATGACAGGCTGAGCGCGGCCCAGTAAGCACGTGCTACGAAGTAGCGCGCGCCGGGCCAGATCATTAACGATGGTCAACCTGTATCGTATTTACCTAACCATGTCCTTTCGCGCCACTGCGGGCGCGCTTGTTTCACAAGCCGTGAGGCGGGCGCGCGCTACTGCAAGTGCAAGGGCTCTGGATAGAGCAATGTATCGTAGAAACTCTACTATATATCATGTATATAGTGAAAGGCGCAGTTTATATCTCCGCCAAAAGCATCACATTTTAGCATTAATGCGCGTAGTTTTCTCAACTATTTTCACAGTCGCGCCTTCCTGAAGTTACATTAAACAGCCTCTTTTGCTTCCTAACATACCAGTTTACAGGAAGCAAAATATTATATATAAGTAAAGTGCAAGAAACCGAATTCGAACTTGGCACATTAATAGCATGGGAGACGATATTATACATGGGCGATATTTAGTAGAGAATAAACCAGTACCTATATAATAACGGTGTACCGGTACCGGTATACCTACGGGGGTGATATTAGTACAATTTTGTAAGAACACCTCCTCCCGTATTATTGAGAATAAATTTACTTTTCCATACAATTGTGCACTTCAGTCGTATAGTAAACCGGCAGTAAAGCATGAAATGCTTTTAATGATAAAAGATTCGTTTGTTACATATATGTAATTATAATCATGCTTTTTTTGAGTCGAGAAATACAAAATATGATGTTAACAAAACACAACTTTAAAGAACGATCAAAATTCTTACAAAGTTTTATTATAAAACTCTGTGACTGTTAAAAAGTATTAGGTAAATGATTCTTTTAATTCTGCCTTGATGGTCTGTAGCTTTTTCTCCTGTTTCCCTATTCCTAGTCCTTGCTATGACAGTATTAAAACTGTAATAATTGTCACGAGATGTTTGATCTAGTTGTTAGAGTTGAGCTATTCCTAGTCCTTGTTATGACAGTATTAAAACTGTAATAATTGTCACGAGCTGTTTGATCTAGTTATTAGAGTTGAGCTATTCCTAGTCCTTGTTATGACAGTATTAAAACTACAATAGTTGTCACGAGATGTTTGATCTAGTTGTTAGAGTTGAGCTATTCCTAGTCCTTGTTATGACAGTATTAAAACTGTAATAATTGTCACGAGATGTTTGATCTAATTATTAGAGTTGAGCTATTCCTAGTCACTGCTATGACAGTATTAAAACTACAATAGTTGTCACGAGATGTTTGATCTAGTTATTAGAGTTGAGCTATTCCTAATCCTTGATATGACAGTATTAAAACTGTAATAATTGTCACGAGATGTTTGATCTAGTTATTAGAGTTGAGCTATTCCTAGTCCTTGTTATGACAGTTTTAATACTGTCATAGCAGTGAAAATGTTAAACAATAAGCTGATTTAAGAGAAGAAAATATTAGTCAACTGAAATTCTAATCTGATAAAGTGCACTGCAACTGTAAACTCAAATGTATTAAACAAATTCACAACTGATCGTACAGTTTAAAATGGAACAAAATAAGACAGAATAATTGATAAAATGTTTAAAAAATAAGCTGTTTAAAGATAAAGGTATCATATCAGACGAGTAGTTAAATGCGGGGCGAAGGTCTCAATTGAAGGAATAAATTGCTGCAGGGCGCGGCATAGCAACGATCCAATGAGCAACGATCCAATGCGAAAATTTAAAATCACATTTGGATATAATGCGCGTGAGTGCTTACAAATTTGCTTTTGGCGGAGATATAAACTGCGCCTATAGTGAAATGACCGTGAGGGTCACGACGTGAATCGTGATACAACATCTAAGAGGTTTTTTTTGTTTTTGTTTTTGCAATTTTGTATTTTTGTTATTTTGCGTGCCTAAATTTGAAAACAACTTGAGTCGATGCAATGAATTTTCTTCTCATAGCCATGTTACATTGTTACATGAAACAAAAACGTATAATTATAAAGCATAAGCATGTACACAGAACGGTCAAAATCGAATCTAAAATTGCACCCAAAATTGTATTCATTTTAAATCATTAATCATTCAACGGCTTAGTGACTCAGTTGGTTAATCCGCTTGGTATTGCTTAAGGTACCAGGTTCGATTCCCGACTCTGTCACTAGCCGTGGGGTGAGCGTCGTAGACGCTCAGCTAAGGATCCTGAGTGGTCTATGCAGCCCCCGGTCCACTCAGCCAAATACTCGAGAAATCGGGTGTGAGGGTTATAAAATGAGGAGCTGCCCATTGCAGCAAAGTCTCGGGCGAAGAAAGTATGGTACACACTACCTTAACCGTCACTGGCCTAATGTATAATTGAATCCTTCGGCTTCCTGTAATTGGCTGGTTACACACTTGTGTAACAATGTGGCTGTTGGAATGTCCGAAGTAAAATAAGTGTTGAGATAAAAAAATACATTTCGAAACGAAATGATTTAATCTCGATTCATGATGATGAAGTTTATAAAAAAAAAGTAATATAACTGCAATGCGCGCAATTTGGGAAGTATGCTTTCTATTCCGTGGAGATATAGCAACTGCGCATTTGATTTAATTATTTAATTGATATTCCCTTCGTAATTTGTATTGTGCTCATTTGCAATTCGTTAATTTACTTCCATCTTTTTATTATAATTAAAGGTGAGAAAACGAGTCAAAAGTAAATCGAAAAATAAATCGAAAAATAAATCGAAAAATAAATCGAAAAATAAATTTTATTACAAAGGTTTTGTAAAGTGATTTAGCAAAACTTATTATTAATAGCACAGCAAAATTATTTACAATTTAGAGAATAGCTTATAGCAATAGCAAATAAAAAAGCTTTATGTCAAATGTTTATCATTTCATAAGTTTATTGTTACTCGTTACTATGAGACAAAACCATGCGAACAAAACAACAGCGACAAAAATAGTCACGTAGCAACAAATAATTCAATGACTCTATTAAGGAAAAACAAACGTCATGCTGGATTCTCTGTGTCGTTAGTTGGGGTTTCGAGAATCTCAGCACCTCGATTATGGATAATAAAAAAATCATTAGTTGCTACCTCCTCGCACATCTCGACACCTTGATTTTGGTTGCTACCAATATCAAGGCCAGCAGTTGTTGCCTCTTCGCACAATCTTTCTACATTCATTATCTCGACACCCTGGTGTTGGTTGTTATTGAGGACAACAGTTGTTGCCGCCTCGCACAATCTTTTTATTTGCAACATCTCGACACCTTGATGTTGGTTGTTATTGAGGACAACAGTTGTTGCCGCCTCGCACAATCTTTCTACATTCACTATCTCGACATCCTGATGTTGGTTGTTATTGAGGACAACAGTTGTTGCCGCCTCGCACAATCTTTTTATTTGCAAAATAACCTTCTTGTACAGCCCACTATTAAAGAATGGATTCAGAAAACTGTTGATGGGTATTACCACCAGAGCAAACATTTCGAATACTAGAGGAGGGACTGAACTAGTATCCATATAGTAGAAGTATATGGTAGTGCAGATAAGGGGTATCCATCCCACAAGTTGAGTTCCGATCATCAGAGCCACTTTAATGGTCAGAGCATTGGAATTGTTGTCCTGATCACCGTTGGCGTTATTTTGGCCCACTGCTGCTTTGTTTTTTCTGTCATTCAATACAATCATAGAGTAGGTAACTACGACAACGATGAGTAGAGTAACCAGCACTGCTAAATACGTCAGCTTGTATGTTTTGTACGAACTCTGAGCTTTGAAGATGTTGTGCACACACAGTCCATTGTTACCATAGTAACTTACTTCCATAGTATCAAAGATTTGTGGCTTTGAGGTCACGTTCTTCAAGACAGCTAAGGCTTCATACACGTTCGAGTCTTTCTCATATTTAAACTTGTTTTGATACATTCGGTCTAGATGGGAAACATTCACGGGATTCCTGCTGAAGAAAGGATTATCTTCAATGTTTGAGAAAAATATTTCCGTTCGAAAGATATCTTGGACGAATGCAAACGGAAGCATGGGAACGATAGAATGGGCTGAGTTTATCAAAAATATAACTACGGAGACTAAGACAACAACTTTTTTTCTAACATTGGTCACAATGAGTACTGTGCAATGATAGCACCTGAGAATACTCACAAAAGCTACAACTATAAGGGAGCCATGGGAGGAAAATGAGAAGAGGACTCCTAGAGCTGAGCAGTATTTACTTGCCCTCCATTCTCTCTCAATAATACAATAGTCTCCTCTCATTCTTAGGACTATTGCCGCCAGCACCACACAGCACAGATAACAACCCATCAACCCATCATACACGAATATTTGGAGTCGCAGGATTTTATCAATCTCTCCCTTCTTTGATGCTGGCTGTCCGAGAAAGCACTGTCCACCCTCATATAGATTCAGGAAAACTATTGACAGCCCCATCACTGAGGTAACTAACAGGATTATCTTGGAACGTATGAGGAATTGGGATGAGGACAAATCCCCCGAATCGCAAGTCTCACACTCATCAAGTCCGTTTGCACAATCTTTCACGTTATCACACTTTTTTTTTTCGTCTACCCAGGTTTGGTTGGAGCAGTAAAACCGGCCTGGGCAGCCGATCTCGTCCGCTCCATTTTTGCAATCACGTGGGCCATCACAAATAGCTTTAATGGGAACATTTTGTCCGGTCGAGTAAAACATATTTTCCTCACAAAGGAAGGCCAAGTTGTTAATCACTTGATGATCAGTTAGTCGTGCGAAAACTATGCGGTTACAAAAATATGACATTTTTTCTTTTCCGAAGCCTGCTTCATCGCTACAATTGTTTTTGCATATCGAGGATACGTATGTGTATTTTTCGTCAGAATCCCAAAATGAAGTGTTTGCGAGTCTCATTTCGCTCGATTCATACAATATTTGTTTAAGACATTTATCGGTGTAGTTGAAATAATTCTGGACGAGATGCTGGTGAGGATGAGGTTTGTCAGGAACATTGTCTGCTAGTACTGAGCAATTAAGAGAGCTGATCGTCTCAAATCGTCGCCAATATAGTTCAGAAGATGTACAAATTTTGTTTTGCCTCGTTGTGTCTGGAATTGGACAGAAAATTTCAACTGTCTCAGGACAGAAGCACTCATCCGACCCGTCCTTGCACTGATGCACTCCATCACAGAGTTTTTCGGAGGTAATACAACCCGAGCCGTCGAAGCAGTAAAAGTAATATCTGGATATTCTTTCTGCGTCTTCTGCCTTGCAATGACATTCGTCAGTTGCGCACTGTGATGCACCGTCACATACTCGAGTATCTTTCATTTCGCAGAGCCAAGATTTATCTTTAAATGTCACGTCAGTGCCAAACACGTCAATGTTGACTTGACACGAGAAGAGATTATCGTGCAGGGATGAAATTTGGCACTTTTCATTCCACTGCAGCATTCGTTCATAATATCTGATGGACGGTAGTTTTGATATTAGGTTAGCACAGTCTGCATCAGGAACCACATAATCCGGGCGGCTGACCGCAACCAGGCACACCAAATCTTCATATCCAATAGTGGCCGAGTTATCCGGTTGCTCAATCATGAAGATGGTAGCCACAAGAAAAGTAAAAAGAATAAACTGTATCCGCATAATCGTGCAAGCCGGCAGAATCAATTTAAGTCTAACAGTCTTTCAGTTTCACTGCGTGCCGGCCGGTAAAAATTAGGTTTATATATTGGTTCGTATCCTGGGTACAAATCACAAGAAATGAAATGAAACTAACGTACGGTTAACGGTACTTGCTTTTCTACGACTCTTATTTGTTGTGGAATCGATGACTATTCGAGCACTTAAAATATATAAAGGCGGAACAGGAGACAATTTGGCACTGATAATGGTTCCATTTAGGTCAAATAAGAAAACCACTGAATGGGATCGAGTCGCAGTAAGGTGGAGCGATTTCAACCTTTATTGCAATGAGCTGAAAAGGATCAAACTCTAGTACACAATAAAGCCATTTGCATGATCGATCCACCAACCCTGCTATTTTACGTGGACCACTAGGAAAAGGATCCTGACCTTCTTTCGCTAGCAGCTTCTCGCTTTTATTTTCTACTAGATTAAAATGGTACGATCGGAGCGTTAAATAATACGTCAGGGTCAGGGTCAGGGTCAGGGTCAGGGTCAGGGTCAGGGTCAGGGTCAGGGTCAGGGTCAGGGTCAGGGTCAGGGTCAGGGTCAGGGTCAGGGTCAGGGTCAGGGTCAGGGTCAGGGTCAGGGTCAGGGTCAGGGTCAGGGTCAGGGTCAGGGTCAGGGTCAGGGTCAGGGTCAGGGTCAGGGTCAGGGTCAGGGTCAGGGTCAGGGTCAGGGTCAGGGTCAGGGTCAGGGTCAGGGTCAGGGTCAGGGTCAGGGTCAGGGTCAGGGTCAGGGTCAGGGTCAGGGTCAGGGTCAGGGTCAGGGTCAGGGTCAGGGTCAGGGTCAGGGTCAGGGTCAGGGTCAGGGTCAGGGTCAGGGTCAGGGTCAGGGTCAGGGTCAGGGTCAGGGTCAGGGTCAGGGTCAGGGTCAGGGTCAGGGTCAGGGTCAGGGTCAGGGTCAGGGTCAGGGTCAGGGTCAGGGTCAGGGTCAGGGTCAGGGTCAGGGTCAGGGTCAGGGTCAGGGTCAGGGTCAGGGTCAGGGTCAGGGTCAGGGTCAGGGTCAGGGTCAGGGTCAGGGTCAGGGTCAGGGTCAGGGTCAGGGTCAGGGTCAGGGTCAGGGTCAGGGTCAGGGTCAGGGTCAGGGTCAGGGTCAGGGTCAGGGTCAGGGTCAGGGTCAGGGTCAGGGTCAGGGTCAGGGTCAGGGTCAGGGTCAGGGTCAGGGTCAGGGTCAGGGTCAGGGTCAGGGTCAGGGTCAGGGTCAGGGTCAGGGTCAGGGTCAGGGTCAGGGTCAGGGTCAGGGTCAGGGTCAGGGTCAGGGTCAGGGTCAGGGTCAGGGTCAGGGTCAGGGTCAGGGTCAGGGTCAGGGTCAGGGTCAGGGTCAGGGTCAGGGTCAGGGTCAGGGTCAGGGTCAGGGTCAGGGTCAGGGTCAGGGTCAGGGTCAGGGTCAGGGTCAGGGTCAGGGTCAGGGTCAGGGTCAGGGTCAGGGTCAGGGTCAGGGTCAGGGTCAGGGTCAGGGTCAGGGTCAGGGTCAGGGTCAGGGTCAGGGTCAGGGTCAGGGTCAGGGTCAGGGTCAGGGTCAGGGTCAGGGTCAGGGTCAGGGTCAGGGTCAGGGTCAGGGTCAGGGTCAGGGTCAGGGTCAGGGTCAGGGTCAGGGTCAGGGTCAGGGTCAGGGTCAGGGTCAGGGTCAGGGTCAGGGTCAGGGTCAGGGTCAGGGTCAGGGTCAGGGTCAGGGTCAGGGTCAGGGTCAGGGTCAGGGTCAGGGTCAGGGTCAGGGTCAGGGTCAGGGTCAGGGTCAGGGTCAGGGTCAGGGTCAGGGTCAGGGTCAGGGTCAGGGTCAGGGTCAGGGTCAGGGTCAGGGTCAGGGTCAGGGTCAGGGTCAGGGTCAGGGTCAGGGTCAGGGTCAGGGTCAGGGTCAGGGTCAGGGTCAGGGTCAGGGTCAGGGTCAGGGTCAGGGTCAGGGTCAGGGTCAGGGTCAGGGTCAGGGTCAGGGTCAGGGTCAGGGTCAGGGTCAGGGTCAGGGTCAGGGTCAGGGTCAGGGTCAGGGTCAGGGTCAGGGTCAGGGTCAGGGTCAGGGTCAGGGTCAGGGTCAGGGTCAGGGTCAGGGTCAGGGTCAGGGTCAGGGTCAGGGTCAGGGTCAGGGTCAGGGTCAGGGTCAGGGTCAGGGTCAGGGTCAGGGTCAGGGTCAGGGTCAGGGTCAGGGTCAGGGTCAGGGTCAGGGTCAGGGTCAGGGTCAGGGTCAGGGTCAGGGTCAGGGTCAGGGTCAGGGTCAGGGTCAGGGTCAGGGTCAGGGTCAGGGTCAGGGTCAGGGTCAGGGTCAGGGTCAGGGTCAGGGTCAGGGTCAGGGTCAGGGTCAGGGTCAGGGTCAGGGTCAGGGTCAGGGTCAGGGTCAGGGTCAGGGTCAGGGTCAGGGTCAGGGTCAGGGTCAGGGTCAGGGTCAGGGTCAGGGTCAGGGTCAGGGTCAGGGTCAGGGTCAGGGTCAGGGTCAGGGTCAGGGTCAGGGTCAGGGTCAGGGTCAGGGTCAGGGTCAGGGTCAGGGTCAGGGTCAGGGTCAGGGTCAGGGTCAGGGTCAGGGTCAGGGTCAGGGTCAGGGTCAGGGTCAGGGTCAGGGTCAGGGTCAGGGTCAGGGTCAGGGTCAGGGTCAGGGTCAGGGTCAGGGTCAGGGTCAGGGTCAGGGTCAGGGTCAGGGTCAGGGTCAGGGTCAGGGTCAGGGTCAGGGTCAGAACCCAGTTGATTGGGTCTGAGGTCACGTGATTATGAGCCTGGGGTCACGTGATTATGACGTCACCAGAGCATGCTTGTGAATGTAAGTGTAAGTACAGCTGCACTGTACTTTATATCTAATAATTGACAAAATTTTCGACCTTGTTATAAACCTATTTTGATGACCATTCCTGACCTAAAATGCACATATTTTCTTCCAAAACGCAGTTAGTACTTGTGTACTAAGTGGTGGGTATGCTGCTCATTTCCCAAAAAAACAGTTAGTACATTTATCTAATTCGACTACATTGAAAACAAAACCCCTACTAAATAGTGGGTATAATTTTCCCATTTTCAAATGTTTAATGAGCTGTTTAAAGCAATTTCTGGGTGGGTATCTTATTTTATATACCAAGACACAGTTAGTACCGTGATTTCTCAACAGTTAGTACCGCAAAAGCCGGCAAAAGGGGGTGGGTGTCCTAAATATTATCCAAAAAAGCAGTTAGTACCGTAAAGGGGGTGGGTGGGTCCTTTTTGTAAATTCCAAAACTGCACTTAGATTTAGCCAACGTCTCGTACGGCACTAACCTTTCCCCCCCCCCCCCCCCCCCCCCCCCCCCCCCCCCCCCCCCCCCCCCCCCCCCCCCCCCCCCCCCCCCCCCCCCCCCCCCCCCCCCCCCCCCCCCCCCCCCCCCCCCCCCCCCCCCCCCCCCCCCCCCCCCCCCCCCCCCCCCCCCCCCCCCCCCCCCCCCCCCCCCCCCCCCCCCCCCCCCCCCCCCCCCCCCCTATAATTAATATCTTGATACAAGCCAGCAAGGTATCTTGATACAAGCAAACTAAAGCGGAATTCGTATTTAGAACAGCATTCTTTTACTTGAACATTTACAAATTTAAATTTAACAATTTCGATCATATGAACTAAACAATCCTCGCTCTTTTAACAGGGTGCATCACAGTTTAACTACGCTTAAACTACGCGACTACAAATATATCTTGATACAAGTTAGCAGACAAGGAGGAATGTTGAGACCAAATACGATGAGCACAGCTGTCCTCATATAGCTGCTCCACTTCTGACTTCCAGTTCACTAACATTCAGTTCTCTTTAAGTTTAAGTTCTTTGTTTGGGGGGGGGGGGGGGGGGGGGGGGATTAGATATAAACTACAGTACAGCTGTACTTACACTCACATTCACAAGCATGCTAGCTCACCTCATGGTCCAATGAACGGGAATCAGAGAACAAGCTCTGGTGACGTCATAGTCACGTGACCTCAGGCTCATAATCACGTGACCTCGGACCCAATCAACTGGGTTCTGGCCTGGTCAGCTCCCTGTTACCCGATCTTGAGGCTGCAAATTTTCACATGCCAAATTCATAGGATTCTTAAGGAGTTGTGCGAGATGGCGATAGAATTATGAGGACTACCAGATCCTGGTGGAACCTAAGCGATCCATGATATCACGACAGGCCCTACCCGTTCAGCCCAGACAATTACAGAGCAATAGCAGTTGGCAGTTGTATGGATAAGCTGTTCTCTAGCATTATACTTGAACGTCTCTTACACTTCAATAAGCTCTACTGTCCTGACCCAAAAGAACAGCTTGGACTTTCGAAGGGTGCCCAAACTAACGATCACATTTTCACCCTCAAGACAGTCATTGACAAATAGACAAAAGTTTACAAAAGCTCGTCTTTATGCATGCTTTGTTGATCTAAGAAAGGCCTTTGAAACTGTATGTAGGGACCCTCTTCTGCACAAAATTGCATGCCTTGGAATAACCGGTAACTTCTTCAACTGCTTAAGTGATATGTACAAAAACTCAATTGCCCATATAAAAATTTCCAAACTCTTGTCGCCTAAAATTGATATTGGCAAATGAACGGAGCAAGGACACCCCCTATCACCAGACCTTTTTAAAATCTTTATTAATGACTTTTCAGTTTTCATCCCTCCTGAAATCTGCTGGTGACTGTAGTTTATATCTAATTACCCTCTATAGAAACGCAGATTTATTTTCTGACAGAAAGCTAGAAATTTACCAAATTATCGACCTTGTTATAAACTTATTTTGATGACCATTCCTGACCTAAAATTGCACGAGAAATCGATTAAACTTGGTTTCAGAACTCAACAATGCTTCCTTATGCCTTTAAATCCATCTTTTACCAATATAATTAACGTTTTGATCCTATTGATTAATTAGTATCAGGTAACAAATAGGCAGAAACAACCATCATACCTACATTGCATTATTAACGGGTCGATTTCGAGTGACCAATAATCGTCGTCATGATACGTCATGTATTCCTGATCATCATCAGCAATCAAGAGACAGGAGCGGCGGTTGCTTTAAATCAATGGTTTACGTTATTTTTGTGAATTCGACCCCTGTTGAAACAGTTATCACACTTTGCAACTGCATATGTATTGAGGATAGCTTTACAAATAAGAGGATCAGTAAATAAAATTGCCACAAGTTTTTCTCTCACTCACTTTCTATAAGACACATTGGAAATTCGGAATTTTTTTAACGCCGAAGAATATCGGAATTTTATCTTCAGAATGAAGTGTAGCACAGTCCAACTACCATACTATAAGCGAGGGGGGGGGGGGGATCATAAGGTCAGAATCGTACGTGACGTTGGGTGGGTGGGTCATATTTTCTTCCAAAACGCAGTTAGTATTTGTGTATTAAGTGGTGGGTCTGCTGCTCATTTCCCAGAAAAAACAGTTAGTACATGGTACTAAAGGGGATGTCAAACTCCAAAAAACCCATTTTACCTCAAATTTCAATCTTGGGAATGGGTTATGAGGTTTTTTTTGAGTTTTTTTGGGTTTTTTATTATTTAAAAATGTTTTTTGTAACTTTTTATCTAATTCGACTACATTGAAAACAAAACCCCTACTAAATAGTGGGTATAATTTGCCCATTTTCAAATGTTTAATGAGCCGTTTAAAGCAATTTCTGGGTGGGTATCTTATTTTATATGGACACGTTCATTTGAGTTTGAGGATATTGGTAAATATAAGTGACCCTATTAAAAGGCACAGTGTAGTTGATTTTGTCACACTATGAAATTACATAAACCCTTGATGGTTAGGATAATCGTCTCATCCTCTAGGCTAACTTTGTCACATAACGATATCTTAATCAGGCGATAAGATATCGCTTAAATACGGCCGGCACGGAAATGGTTACATTGTCACACTATAAACATGTGACGGAGTAAATATGGACCCCTTGCCGCCGTTTATGACCAAATTTGTGGGTGTCCAGTTGATTGGATGGGTACATATGACCATTACCTACATATTTGACGAATTTTTTCGTTAGATGGTGCACTCAGGTTTACTCTGTCACACATTAAAGAAAATATGCGATGAATGTTTAGGGCGCCTTGATAAGCAATGCTGAGTAATGTAGGTTTATTTGATGGCCTGGAAGTGCTGGGAATTGTTATTATATCCACCAGCGTGCGCTTTTTCGCATAGCGGGCTCTCACCAGCCCGCTGTCAAAGGGCCCGATATCTCTACAGCCCGCTCATGATATAGCCCGCTAACAAGTGACATTTAATTTGACCAGTAGCAATATAGCCCGGAGTTCTCTAAAATATTTTCAGTTTCTGTATCGTCTCCATGTGAAATTCCTTATTACACTGACTATATTATATACATTTTATTTTTGTGTCCGGTAGGGCTGCTCAAGCAGCTCGTGAGCAGATGACATGATACTTTGATATATATCAAAGTTATTATAACACACTACATAATACACATCAGCACTATAATCCCCCTATATTATTGATATTCATCGTCACTGACATTACATTCATTATTCCCACGGCCCAGGAATGCAGTGCATCTCCAGCCCCTATATACGACACAGCCCTTTATGATTGGCTTACATTGAACACGTGACGTGTTACCATGGTTACAACAATTAGTGGCGACCTTTTCTATAGTTGACTTTTATAGTACAAGCTCCATTGTTTATTTATAAAATTATATATTAACTGTAATACGCCCGCTGGTGGATATAATCCACATCACCTCGACCCGCGGGCGGAAAAATCGTATAGCACTCGGGCCCGATGGGCCCTCCGTGCTATACGAAAATATGTCCTCCTCGGGCTAGCGCCCTCGGGGACATATGAAATATTGCACGCGCGTGCGCGTGCAATATTTTGTTCAGCCCGCGAGTCTCCGGTGATATGTATATATATCATATAGTCGTAAGGAATTAAAACACAGAAGGCACAACTAAGTTTACTTTGTCACATAATCTTGATGATATCTGAACATGTGTGAAATTGAACAAATAATGATATACCAGCTTAAACCCCTTATATTGCGTACTATGGATCAAACAACACTGCTAGTACCATGCACCAGTCACATAAATCATTATCAGGTGGTAATATGTTAACAGTGTCACAATTAAACTACCGCAACATGGTCAAAAATAGGGTAATTTCGTCACAACAAAATTATTATAACTCTGTTAGCTCCTTGCTGGCAAAATAACTAGTTTATCGAAATTTTGTTGATGATAAACTTACATAGTATTCTAATAGAGGTATAGATCTTCAAAATTGGGTCAAGACATGTTTACTTTGTCACATTAATTATTATAAGAGTTAGGTAATCGTCATCAGATTAACAGATCTTTTTCGTAGTTTGGATCGATTAATATCGGCAATAAAGCATCCTATGCCAATTTTAACACACTATCTTGATATTTTTGGGGCAGGGAAAGTAAATTTTGTCACATTTTCAGTTTCTTGACAATTTAATCTAAAATTGTTAAAATTGAGCTCTGATGTTCTGGACAATATTCTTCCAATCGTTTTTGAAAGAATGTTAAATTCTAATGGAGTTATAGATCTTCAAAATAGGGGCAAGACATGTTCACTTTGTCACATCAGTTATTATAAGAGTTAGGTAATCGTCATCACATTAACATATACTTTGTAGTAGTTTGGATTGATCTATATAGGTAATAAAGCAGCCTATGCTAATTTTTACACTATCTTGAAATTGTTAGGGCAGGAAAAGTTAATTTTGACACATTTTTAGTGACTTTGACGAATTTAACCTAAAATTGTCAAACTTAAGCTCTGATATTCTGGACAATATTCTACCAATTTTTTCTGAAAGAATGTTGAATTCTAATAGAGTTGTAGAATATAGATCTTCAAAATAGGGGCAAGACATGTTTACTTTGTCACTCAGTTATTATAAGAGTTATTATAAGAGACTGTTTCATTCTATAATCATTGTTTTCAACCTATTTACGATTTCGTATCAATTTTGTGACAATGTAAACATCAACTGTTTTCAACTTGCATCAACTACATTGTCATCATATAAAGTTTTCCAAAATCAGATATAAATAATTCGTCCAAAATTTAAAATTCCATATATTGTGACAGAATTAACCTCATTTCCCAATAACCAAGTGCCTGTATTAGCTAACTATTCAAAAATCAAAACAACATATTTTAGGGCTATGATTGGTAGATCAACCATCAGATAATGAGTTGAAAGGGTTTTTAGGACACCTCACAGTAGAATAGAGCTATGTTATTCTGAGTGTGACAAAGTTACCCAAATATTACCTTGTAACCGTTCGATCCGTGCCCTTTAACCAATGTTGTATCATAATTGTTAGGTTGACCTAATATACTATATTTCAGACCAAGGAATGATAATTAGACAACTGCAGTTAACTAAGTCACACAAAATGTGACATTTGAAACATTATAGTACCTAACAACAATAGATTTTCTTTCTGAGCAGTGCATATGGGAGTATGGGTTACGTGGCTAATGTTCAGAACTTCTGAACGTGCTAGGTTAATATATGTCAAAATTAAGCCACTATCGTCGAAAACGCTATTATTTTTGTTTACCAATATCCTCAAACTCAAATGAATGTGTCCATATACAAAGACACAGTTAGTACCGTGATTTCTCAACAGTTAGTACCGCAAAAGCCGGCAAAAGGGGGTGGGTGTCCTAAATATTATCCGAAAAAGCAGTTAGTACCGTAAAGGGGGTGGGTGGGTCCTTTTTGTAAATTCCAAAACTGCACTTAGAGTTAGTCAACGTCACGTACGGCAATTAGTACTTGATCCCCCCCCCCCCCCCCCCCCCCCCCCCACCCCGCCCGCTATAAGTAATAGCTTGATACAAGCCAGCAAGGTATCTTGATACAAGCAAACTACAGCGGAATTATTATTTAGAACGGCATTCTTTTACTTGAACATTTACAAATTTAAATTTAACAATTTAGATCATATGAACTAAACAATCCTCGCTCTTTTAACAGGGTGCATCACAGTTTAACTACGCTTAAACTACGCGACTACAGATATATCTTGATACAAGTTAGCAGACAAGGAGGAATGTTGAGACCAAATACGATGAGCACAGCTGTCCTCATATAGCTGCTCCACTTCTGACTTCCAGTTCACTAACATTCAGTTCTCTTTAAGTTTAAGTTCTTTGTTTGGGGGGGGGGGGGGGGATTAGATATAAACTACAGTACAGCTGTACTTACACTCACATTCACAAGCATGCTAGCTCACCTGGTCCAATGAGCGGGAATCGGAGAACAAGCTCTGGTGACGTCATAGTCACGTGACCTCAGGCTCATAATCACGTGACCTCAGACCCAATCAACTGGGTTCTGGCCTGGTCAGCTCCCTGTTACCCAATTTTAAGGCTGCAAATTTTCTTATGCCAAATTCATAAGATTCTTAATGAGTTGTGCGAGATGACGAATGATACACATAGGCCGTAGAATTATGAGGACTACCAGATCCTGGTGAAACCTAAGCGATCCATGATATCACGACAGGCCCTACCCCTTCAGCCCAGACAATTACAGAGCGTTATCAGTTGGCAGTTGTATGGATAAGCTGTTCTCTAGCATTATACTTGAACGTCTCTTACACTTCAAAAAACTCTACTGTCCTGACCCAAAAGAACAGCTTTACTTGGACTTTCGAAGGGTGCCCAAACTAACGATCACATTTTCACCCTCAAGACAGTCATTGACAAATAGACAAAAGTTTAAAAAAGCTCGTCTTTATGCATGCTTTGTTGATCTAAGAAAGGCCTTTGAAACTGTATGTAGGGACCTTCTTCTGCACAAAATTGCATGCCTTGGAATAACCGGTAACTTCTTCAACTGCTTAAGTGATATGTACAAAAACTCAATTGCCCATATAAAAATTTCCAAACTCTTGTCGCCTAAAATTGATATTGGCAAATGAACGGAGCAAGGACACCCCCTATCACCAGACCTTTTTAAAATCTTTATTAATGACTTTTCAGTTTTCATCTCTCCTGAAATCTGCTGGTGACTGTAGTTTATATCTAATTACCCTCTATAGAAACGCAGATTTATTTTCTGAGAGAAAGCTAGAAATTTACCAAATTATCGACCTTGTTATAAACTTATTTTGATGACCATTCCTGACCTAAAATTGCACGAGAAATCGATTAAACTTGGTTTCAGAACTCAACAATGCTTCCTTATGCCTTTAAATCCATCTTTTACCAATATAATTTACGTTTTGATCCTATTGATTAATTAGTATCAGGTAACAAATAGGCAGAAACAACCATCATACCTACATTGCATTATTAACGGGTCGATTTCGAGTGACCAATAATCGTCGTCATGATACGTCATGTATTCCTGATCATCATCAGCAATCAAGAGACAGGAGCGGCGGTTGCTTTAAATCAATGGTTTACGTTATTTTTGTGAATTCGACCCCTGTTGAAACAGTTATCACACTTTGCAACTGCATATGTATTGAGGATAGCTTTACAAATAAGAGGATCAGTAAATAAAATTGCCACAAGTTTTTCTCTCACTCACTTTCTATAAGACACATTGGAAATTCGGAATTTTTTTAACGCCGAAGAATATCGGAATTTTATCTTCAGAATGAAGTGTAGCACAGTCCAACTACCATACTATAAGCGGGGGGGGGGGGGGGGGGATCATAAGGTCAGAATCGTACGTGACGTTGGGTTGGTGGGTCATATTTTCTTCCAAAACGCAGTTAGTATTTGTGTACTAAGTGGTGGGTCTGCTGCTCATTTCCCAGAAAAAACAGTTAGTACATGGTACTAAAGGGGATGTCAAACTCCAAAAAACCCATTTTACCTCAAATTTCAATCTTGGGAATGGGTTTTGAGGTTTTTTTGAGTTTTTTTGGGTTTTTTATTATTTAAAAATGTTTTTTGTAACTTTTTATCTAATTCGACTACATTGAAAACAAAACCCCTACTAAATAGTGGGTATAATTTGCCCATTTTCAAATGTTTAATGAGCCGTTTAAAGCAATTTCTGGGTGGGTATCTTATTTTATATACAAAGACACAGTTAGTACCGTGATTTCTCAACAGTTAGTACCGCAAAAGCCGGCAAAAGGGGGTGGGTGTCCTAAATATTATCCGAAAAAGCAGTTAGTACCGTAAAGGGGGTGGGTGGGTCCTTTTTGTAAATTCCAAAACTGCACTTAGAGTTAGTCCCCCCCCCCCCCCCCCCCCACCCCGCCCGCTATAAGTAATAGCTTGATACAAGCCAGCAAGGTATCTTGATACAAGCAAACTACAGCGGAATTATTATTTAGAACGGCATTCTTTTACTTGAACATTTACAAATTTAAATTTAACAATTTAGATCATATGAACTAAACAATCCTCGCTCTTTTAACAGGGTGCATCACAGTTTAACTACCTTACAAGACATATTTATAACGTACGAAATGTGGCGGTTTTCCGAAAATTTCGCCATATTTTCGGACCGCCAAAATTTCGGTCGTCGTAATAAAATCCGTCGCATTATCTTTTAGCTTATTTCAATGACTGTGCCTTCACTGCTTTATTTTGTTTCTAAAAAGTAATATCAAGTAAAATAAATAAATAAATAAATAAATTCTGGCATCTTGGGACAAATTATCACCACACCAATGACGAATTGAATGTCAAGCAATACAGTTTAAATTTGCATTAAAATACATGTATGTGCTAACATGAAAGTTTTACAGTCTTAATACAGACTAAGTTTGAACATGATTTTACCGAATTTCAGAAATTTCCTTACTGCTTACTGTCACAAAAATGATGAAAAATACCCTTATTTTCTGTGACGTCCGAAATGTGACGGTTTTTGTTCAATTTCGCCATATTTTCGGACCGCCAAAATTTCGGTCGTCGCAAATTGGTCCGCCACAAAAAAGTCTTGTAAGGTACGCTTAAACTACGCGACTACAGATATATCTTGATACAAGTTAGCAGACAAGGAGGAATGTTGAGACCAAATACGATGAGCACAGCTGTCCTCATATAGCTGCTCCACTTCTGACTTCCAGTTCACTAACATTCAGTTCTCTTTAAGTTTAAGTTCTTTGTTTGGGGGGGGGGGGGGATTAGATATATATACATATCACCGGAGACTCGCGGGCGGAACAAAATATTGCACGCGCACGCGCGTGCAATATTTCATATGTCCCCGAGGGCGCTAGCCTGAGGAGGACATATTTTCGTATAGCACGGAGGGCCCATCGGGCCCGAGTGCTATACGATTTTTCCGCCCGCGGGTCGAGGTGATGTGGATTATATCCACCAGCGGGCGTATTACAGTTAATATATAATTTTATAAATAAACAATGGAGCTTATATAAAAGTCAACTCTAGAAAAGGTCGCCACTAATTGTTGTAACCATGGTAACACGTCACGTGTTCAATGTAAGCCAATCATAAAGGGCTGTGTCGTATATAGGGGCTGGAGATGCACTGCATTCCTGGGCCGTGGGAATAATGAATGTAATGTCAGTGACGATGAATATCAATAATATAGGGGGATTATAGTGCTGATGTGTATTATGTAGTGTGTTATAATAACTTTGATATAAATCAAAGTATCATGTCATCTGCTCACGAGCTGCTTGAGCAGCCCTACCGGACACAAAAATAAAATGTATATAATATAGTCAGTGTAATAAGGAATTTCACATGGAGACGATACAGAAACTGAAAATATTTTAGAGAACTCCGGGCTATATTGCTACTGGTCAAATTAAATGTCACTTGTTAGCGGGCTATATCATGAGCGGGCTGTAGAGATATCGGGCCCTTTGACAGCGGGCTGGTGAGAGCCCGCTATGCGAAAAAGCGCACGCTGGTGGATATAAACTACAGTACAGCTGTACTTACACTCACATTCACAAGCATGCTAGCTCACCTGGTCCAATGAGCGGGAATCGGAGAACAAGCTCTGGTGACGTCATAGTCACGTGACCTCAGGCTCATAATCACGTGACCTCAGACCCAATCAACTGGGTTCTGGCCTGGTCAGCTCCCTGTTACCCAATTTTAAGGCTGCAAATTTTCTTATGCCAAATTCATAAGATTCTTAATGAGTTGTGCGAGATGACGAATGATACACATAGGCCGTAGAATTATGAGGACTACCAGATCCTGGTGAAACCTAAGCGATCCATGATATCACGACAGGCCCTACCCCTTCAGCCCAGACAATTACAGTCTACAGAGCGTTAGCAGTTGGCAGTTGTATGGATAAGCTGTTCTCTAGCATTATACTTGAACGTCTCTTACACTTCAAAAAGCTCTACTGTCCTGACCCAAAAGAACAGCTTGGACTTTCGAAGGGTGCCCAAACTAACGATCACATTTTCACCCTCAAGACAGTCATTGACAAATACACAAAAGTTTAAAAGCTCGTCTTTATGCATGCTTTGTTGATCTAAGAAAGGCCTTTGACACTGTATGTATGGACCTCCTTCTGTGCAAAATTGCATTCCTTGGAATAACCGGTAACTTCTTCAACTTCTTCAACTGCTTAAGTGATATTTACAAAAACTCAATTGCCCATATATAAAAATTTCCAAACTCTTGTCGCCTTAAATTAATATTGGCAAAGGAACGAAGCAAGAACACCCCCTATCACCAGACCTTCTTAAAATCTATATTAATGACTTTTCATCTCTCCTGAAATCTGCTGGTGACTACCCAGCTCTTGCTGATGTTCTGATATCACATCTGCTCTGGGCTGACGATCTTGTCCTTCTTGCTCTAAGTCCCACGTCAATGTCAACATTTTATTTAATTTCTGTAACTCCATGGGCCTTGAAGTAAATATTTTAAAAACTGAGATTGTTATATTCAGCCCTCCCAAAAGAAAGCAGTCCTGTGAAACATTTGCATTGGGAGGTCAGCCCAACCAGCACACCGAAAAATACTGCTATCTCGGCATAATATTCCACAAAAATGGATTATTTACAGCAGCAAAACATAAAATTTGTTGGCCGGCAGTGCAACATGAACAATATAAGCTATTGTGCTGCAGCTTTGCTTTTTTTGCTTAGATCTCATTTTAACAGCTACTAATATAATGGGAGAAAGCTCAGACGAACAAAGTGATCTTCTCCAAAAGACGGACGATACTTGGACAAGAAAGGATGGGACAAGAAAGGATTGGACAAGAAAGGATTGGATTCTTCTTTTCTTTGGACTGCTTATCAATATCGGGGATGGCATTGAGATATATTTACCAGGTATTTTTGGGAATTTGAGCTTCATAAGAATGATAACTTTGAAAAAACTGAATTGAAATTAACAGATTAAGCAGTTTCTTGTTTACCTGGGGACCTCAGGCTATCATGTTCATAAACACAAATATGTTAGAATAGAGATTAGGCGGAATGACAGGCTGAGCGCGGCCCAGTAATTTCTTGTGAACATTATGCTACCCATTGTCAAGTATTTTGCATGACTTTAAAATTCTGCAGGTGTTATTACACAATACGTGGCCTGCGAAAGTGGAGTAAATGATTGGCAGGAAGGAATTCTTGGCTGCATTCTTTATTTAACAATGGGAATTACTACCTTTGCTGCAGGTCCCTTATCTATTCGGTAAGAGCTTTTGTAATAGTTAAAAACTGTACCGTTTATACTATTACTAGGCAACATCATGGTTTGGTGTTAAGTTGCTCCTTTTTGGTTGTTGAGAACTGTTCAATTCCCTCAAATTATCCTAATTGCAGATTCGGCCGACGAGAAACTATCCTCCTGTCCATCTACGGTAGTATAGTGAGCACCATCGTCTGTTCTGTGGCGGGGAACTACCTGACTCTCCTACTCTCAAGGGCCCTCATCGGCTTCACTGTGGGATTAAACATTTCTGTCACCTGCGTGTTTCAGGCCGAGAAAGCTAGCAGTAAGGAGGTTGTGAATACTTTAGTACTGGTTAGCAGCTTAGGTTACTCTGTAGGTAGTATCTGGATTCCAGTTATCGCGTATTTCAGTCTAGATCTGCTCGGCTGGAGAACTTTCCTGCTTATCGCCTCTATCCCAATTTTTATTCCTCCAATTTTGATCCTGCACATTTTCTTAACAAACAACTCGAATTTGGAAACAATCAACCAAACAGAACCAACTGGAAATGGAGAAGTTAAAGCTGAAGCTGTGGATGTACCAAATTTTAAAATGAGACTATTGAAACTGTGCTTTTTTGCCGCTATTAATAGCTACCAAGGCTGGGGGACTATTCTACTCTTACCTTCATTGATACGACATTTCAACGTAAGAGAAGTTGGAGGAGAAGGTACCAACTGTGAAACAGTCACTCAAGGAACTCAATTCTTCCTCCTAGCATTTGTCTCGGGAGCAGCAGGACTAGGAAGAATTGCATCTCCGATAATCAGGAAGAGGATTAGATTTAGAATTTTGTACACCCTGCTTGCAGTGATTATTTTAGCCAGCTACATGATGTTGCTGCTCATTGAAGAAAACCTTATCGTTATTTTGGTCACGACATTTTTAGGGAAATTGGTATACGGGATGATCTCAATGGAAAAGACTTACATGAGCTACGACGTTCGATATTTCGGAAAAAATGGGATGGCTATTGGATCTGGCATAGTCCAAGGTGCAGGTTCGATGGCAGCGGTAGCCGGCACTGCTTTGGTTTCTTTTGCTTCACCGCAAATTGCTATCATCGCTGGCTTGGTGCTGAGTGTTGTTCAGATCATAGTAGTAAATTCTATGGGAGAGCAATGGTAACCAAACCGGAAACATCATGGATGCCCATAATTTGAAACTAAAGGCAGCCTTTACATTGCGATGGTTAAAAAACAGTGGATCGACTTCCAAGATTTTTTTTTTTATTTTTATTTTTAAGAGAGGTTGGGCCAAGATAGCCCACGAAAGGATAGCATTGAGATGCTCTGCCTACCTCTGGGGTGTGGCAACCTTGGGGAAGGTTGCCGGTGAAATCAGAGTGATTGGTGGAGGATGGTGTAAGATGATATATGCAATATGAGTCAAAATGATACGCTTAAATGCCAGCTGGGTTTGGAAAAGTAAAACGAGACGAGACAGCATATGAGATAATACTTTAAGTCACCCCGGTCTGATCCAGCTCTTCCGGCACAATTAAGCGTTTGGTGCGGTTTGCGAAATTGACAATTGTGGTGATGTGTTGGTTGTCGAATATGTCATTGACAGAGAGGTAGTAGTCCTGGAAATATTGACCTCTAATTTGGGCAATAGCTGGACACTGTCCAAGGAAGTGTGAGACAGTTTCCTCTCCGTCGCCGCACATAGGACAAGCACTGGTGTTTGATTTGCAAATGGTGTGAAGGTGTTTGTTTAAGCCGCAGTGACCCGTGATGAGGTGAACTGCAGTTCTGTAATCTTGTCTGTTTTTGCTGAGTGTAGTGTTGAGGTTTTTGATGATTTTGGTATGCTTGTGGCCGAGTGTCAGTTTGGTGTGTCTGGGACCGTCAGTTAACCAAGTTTCCTGATTCAGTCTGTTGCCTTTGTTGTCGATTTGACGCTTGATGTAGGATTGTGGAATTGGACACTTTAAAGTGGATTCACTGGTTGTACCAAGCTTGGCCAGCTCATCTGCTTTTTCGTTCCCCCACAATCCGATGTGTGCTGCAATCCATCGTATCTCTAGCGTGTTGTTGGATCCGAGTGCATTAAGAGAGTCGTAACAGTCTCTTGTAGTTCTACTCCGCGTTGAAAGCGCAGAGATAGCTTGTATAGATGAGAGACTGTCAGACGGCAGACCATATGATGATATGTGTGTTGGTATAGGTAGAGAGATATTTGCAAGCTTCAATGATGGCGGTGAGCTCTGTTTGGTAAACAGTGCAATAATCAGGGAGCTTGAATGATCTTTCTTCAAGGGTGGTGTTATTGTTGTCAGTTGTGATGATATAGCCAGCCCCGCATCCTGAGTCTGTGAGTGACCCGTCAGTGTAGCAGGTGATTGTTTCACTGGTAATGTTGTCAATGGTGTTTTGAAGTGAATTTCTATATTCAGTGTTATCGGCTCCAGGAGTTGTGACGGTGAAGTGCCGTCCCAGCATCATGGTTGGTGTTGTTAGGTCTCTTGTTGCTCTAGGTGGGATAATGAGGTCTGCCATGAATTGTTTGTTGATAGTGGTATGATTTTTGATAGTTCCCTTCCTGAAGGCGATAGTTTCAAGAGTGAGGCTGCCATAAGCTTGTAGCCTGACCGCACCCTTTGCTGCTTCACCTTGCAGGAACAGTATGATGTCAGAAGTGTCGGTGAGGTGATTCAATGCGATAAAAGGTGTGCTTGGCATGGCACCAGACATCAGGGACAAAAGGATTTCGCGGCATGTACGAAATCGCGAAATTTCCCATTCTCCGCGACAAATTTTATGTATAGTTTAATATATAGCCTGTTAAATTTCGCGGTACCGCGATTTTTGGCCAAAATAATCGCGAAATCCTTTTGTCTCTGCCAGACATCATTCTGAGTGCCAATGCCTGAACACGTTTGAGTTTCTTCGCGTTATAGTCCGTTTGAGTGGCCCTGATCCATATGCTACAGCAGTAGGATAGGATTGGACGGATGACAGCCGTGTACATCCATTTGCATGTTTTGGGGCTCATACCCCATGTGGGGCCGACAGCTCTTCGACATTGCATGAGGGATGCCGTGGCTTTTTTGGTGGTGTTGATGATATGTTCATTGAAGTTGAGTTTGCTGTCCAAGGTCACTCCTAGAAATTTAGCAGACTTGGAAAGACCTATAATGTTGTTGCCAACTGTTATAGGTCTTAGAGTCCACTTACTATTCCAGGTAAACATGACTATCTGAGTTTTAAGGGCGCTAATAGATAGCTCTTTGGTTCTGCACCAATTTTCTATCGTTTTAATAGTTTTGCATGTTCGGTCCCAGATGATGTCTAAATCATCCCCTTCCGCTAGAGACAACAGATCATCCGCAAAGGCTTGCAGGTAACCCGGGATGTCTTTTGCGGTAAAGGAAAGGAGATCGTCGACTACCAGGTTCCAGAGAAAAGGAGAGAGAATGCCTCCTTGGGGGCAACCTCGCCTGATCCGTACCCTTCTCGACTTATCCTTATGATTTAGTGTGATGAATCGATTGGTTACCATGTTGATGATGACTGTAGCCAAGTCCACTTTCGTAGCCTTGACTGCTTCAGAGATAGCCTTGAACGAGACATTGTCGAGGGCGCCCTCTATATCTAGAAAGACACCTAGGACATATCCTTTCTTGGCTATTCTGCGCTCAATGGTGTGAGTAACTTTATGAAGTGCCGCTTCTGTGGAGCAGCCCTTCTTAAAGCCGAATTGTCGTTTGTTGATATCATTAGCTATGTTGAGGTCATGTTGCATATGCCATAAGATCACTTTCTCCTGCAACTTTAACATCACAGGCGAAAGAGTGATCGTTCGAAATGACTTAGCTTTGTTGTAGTCGGTTTTTCCAGGCTTAGGGAGAAAGATTCCAAGAGAGTCCCTCCACAAAGTTGGGATGTGTTGCGTTTCATGGTTTTTTGTCATAATGTTTTTTGTTATGTCTTTGATATGAGCCCAGGCTTTCTGGAATATGATAGGTTTTAGAGTGTCAGGTCCTGCAGCCTTCAAGGGATCGAAGGATAGAAGAGCCTTTTCGATTCTTTCAGGGCTGTAGATTTTGTCTAGTAAGTCTGTGGAGATGGGTATGGGGCAGAGAGGCGGAACTGGCGGATCAGTAACACTCTCCTTGAAGTGGGTTTGTGTCATGACCTCCAGTGTCTCCTCTGCGTTTTTTGTGAGTTCGCCATTTGGTTTATAAACGGCTTCAAGTTTGTTATTGGTGTCAGTACAGGTTTTCAGAATCTTGTTCATCCTTCCAGATTCCTTAACCGATTCTGTGTCTGCGCAGAATTTCCGCCACGCATTGCGCTGGGAGTTGGACAGGATCTTGTTGTATTGCTTGTTGCTTTCTCTAAGAGCGAGCCACGAAGCATCAGACTTCCAAGATGTTGACAAAGCGAATTATTAAATGAAATGATGTATTTATATCCCGCTCATATGCAAGTCTCTTAGCTTTTTTGTTTGATTGACTCACGTACTGATGCAATGACACAGATGACAGCCGATTTCTCATTATCGTCAAAGAAAACCACTTTACCGCATCATCTTTTCTAGAGGACTATCCATGGCATTATTATTATCAAACTTTACACAAATCCAAAGTAGTTGCTAAGAACATCCTAAAGACCTGATAAGTCTACTTAAAGTTAAAAGACTTGCAGAACTGAAAACTTACTATAAATGCAAAAAATGGAACTTAAAACTGAAATTATCAAAAATTATGCAAAAAATTTAACTTAAAACTAAAATTATCGAACTAAACAAATTCAAAATAAATTTCTCCACAATTGGCGGTTCGAGGCTAAGTGCCTTAAGTCTGTCAAGTCGTCACCATTATTCAAATCAATATTTCTTTTATTCAAATCGTCTAAAATAGTTTTAAAAATATTACATTGAGATATATATACCCATATATAGGAAGGGTATATATACTATACCCTTCCTTGACGTTCTCATCCACCCTGACAAATCCACATCAGTCTACAGAAAACCCACCCACACCAACCTCTACACCAAGTACTCCTCCTGCACCACCAACTCATCTAAGAACGCAGTCATCCTATCACTGACCAGAAGAGCCCACAACATCTGCTCACCCCAACACCTTGACGACGAACTCCAGACAGTACGACACGTTTGCCTCCAGAACGGCTTCCCTCCCCACCGCATCACCACCATCATGGACGAAGTACAACGGAAATTCACCAACCCCCCTCGCCACCAATCCCTAGCCTCATTCAACCGACAGACCCGTGAACATGCCCTTAGTGTTTCTCTTCCTTTCCATCCCTCCCTATCCAAACCCATCTCCAAGATACTCGGACAACACGACATCAAAGTCACCCACTCCTCGGCTACCTCCCTCCGCAACCTCCTCACCAAAACGAAGACCACACCCCCTACTCATCTCACTCCCAACACCATCTACGAAATTTCCTAGGCTCACAGTGCTCCTCAAAATACCCCGGACAGACTTACAGACCCTTGATTCACCGCATGAAAGAACACGAACGATGTTACAGACTCAACAACGCCATTGACGAATCCACAGACAGAATCAAATCAGCCCCTGCACATCATGCCCTGACCACCGGCCACACCATCTCCTGGAACAACATCGAAGTCCTCAAATCTCTCACCTCACGCTCCCAACTTGACCTCACAGAACACGCAACTATACAAATACGACAACCAGCCATGAACAGAACAGACCGTGCACCCAAATGTAGTTTCCTCTGGGACCCCATCCTTCCTAAAATTGCCAAATTCTTAAAGTCCAGACCATCTGGCATTTCCTTCTCAACCTCAACAGAAGCCTAAATTTTTATTGACATTGTACATACCCCCACCCCAACCCTCCATCCTTGACACCACTCCATCACATATAAGCATTGTCCACCCCAACACATTCAGCTGACGACGATTAACACATGTTTATTGAAAGCTTCTACAAGTTAAACCATCGTATCTCTTATATTTTTCTAACCCAACTCCATTCAGTATTACATTGATGTCTACCAATCCTACTCCTCATATTTGACTTCCATGGCATACCAGTATTATCACTCCTATCTATAAATCAGGCTACCCCTTAACTGATTGGCAACTAGGGATGAAAAGCTTATTCCCCGATAGTATTAGTTCATGGGTTCGCTAAGGTCGCCCTTCCTTGGAATTGGTATAATGTTGGCAGTTGACCATTTGTCTGGTTTCTCACCTTTCAATAGAGCATTGTTACATAAGTCTAAGACAATTTGATCAAGGTCGCATCGTTTTAAGACTTCTGGGGCTATGTTGTCGTCACCCCATGCTTTCCCTTCCTTTATACTGTAGAATACCAAGGTGCCTGGGTCTGACCAACCTAATGCCTGCGGAAGAGGACTGTTATATTGTTGATTTATGTTACTAACCAAATGCTACTATTTTAGCCTTTCATGTTTCACCAATAAAGTGTATCTCTTGTCCTGTCCCTCTCAAAGAGACTTAACAAAAATGATGAAGAATTTGAAAACTACGATAAAAAGGTGAAGTTTGAAAACGCTCCAATAGAAGAGAAACCTGCCATATCTACTTAGAATATAACCACTGCAAATAACATCACAGTTGAACCAGTACTGCAGAGTAATGCAATAAACTCAGTATTGCATTATGAAAACACAGCAGAAGGTGAGGAGCGTCCAAAATTCACTTCCCGGAGACAGTCCGAGCGAAAGTGACATTCAAAATAACACGCCGAAAGAGCAGTCATCAAGCTTAAAAATTATTGAAAAAACTGTCTTGTTGGAAGCGCAGAAAAATGACCCTGTGCTGTCAGTTGTGAGAAAATGGGTAGGAGAGGGAAAAGGCCCAAAAATATTATCACGAAACAGTCATACAATTCTGTCACGATCTTCCCGCTTCGGGGCATCTCAGAATTTACAAAACTTTAGGAAGAATCAGAGAACGACTCTTGCACTTTAAAAAGCCAGAAAAGGAAACCGAAAGCGCCTTTATCACCATTTTATGGAACCCACCCCAATGATATCATATCGTTCGATCTTCTGGGTCCGTTGCCAGATAATAAAGAAAAGTACACTATGATATTAGTCATCATTGACAAGTTCACCGGTTGGGCAGAAGCTGTTCCACTGAAAACAATAACAAGTGCAGTGATAGCACACAAACATTGTTAGACACCTGGATTTCTAGGAATGGGCTACCTAATCAATGTCATCTTAACATCACGTGGAGCTTTCCTAGCACTGTTTCATTACCTCCCCTCAAGTAATATGAACTAAAAAACGTCGGACAATGTCCTGCAACACGATTTACCGTAATATCTAGAGCTGAACATGTTTTCATGTTGGCGAGGGACACTCAGAACAAAAGTTGTTGAGTGAGTCCATGATTTCGTTCATTTTTCCGCCAAGTACCCTTGAAAACATCATATACTAAGAGATATATTTCTGTAGCGCGGGTCCTACTATAGCTCAAGGGATGACACTAACATACTAGAGTAGTCTACTATCCGGCACAATAAAGTACTCATAGTTGTCATATTCTGGGTACAAAGTTCGAAAGGAAAAATTTTTGACAAAATTTCAACGGACTTAACTTGTGAGGTCACATACATTAATTGACAACGGACTTTATTTGAACGGACATTAAGATGAACGCTAGGGCCTCCAGCGATCAAGTAATGTCCGTCCAAATAAGGTCCGTATCTGTACAAAACAGAAAGCAATCACAGCTCAGACCACTTCCAAGACAGACCAAAATCTGGTTAGACCTCAGTTAGCACACATTATCGTTAGCTTAACCAGCTGACCATGGCAACGCCAACGTTGACGATAATTATCGTTGCCTTATTATTGTGCTATACCACTTGAAATAGATCAAGTACAGATGAGACAATGTTGAACACAACAGCTCGCGTATTTGCTGATCGGGAACAATCCTATAAGCTAAAGGGTTGATTACATTTGCCTGGTCAGTCAGTCCTCTGGATCGTGCTTCTACCTGCATCATTGGAGACTCGAACACTGTTGGCCTTAAATTTGGACTCGACCCCAAAAAGTCATTTGGGAAGTTTCTATCAGGAAAACAATATTTTGCACCCACCATCGAGCAAATTGACCCTTACATTTCTTGTGGCCACCAGCACACCGTGATTTTATGTGGTCTCAATGACATCAGACAAGAAAATTTACAGTCTCCTGTAAGGCGCGCGTTTTAAGCCTGGGCTATAAGTAAGCGAAATACTAAGTGTAACGTGAAGATCATTGGATTGGGATATCTAGTACATATCCGACAGCGAAGCATCATCTAAGGGCTAATTACGTTGATATAAATAAAAGAAAAGTGTATATAACCTGATGTGAAGTTGACTGAGTCGATGACATGAGGGAGATTATCAGATTGGATCATGATGTAGTCAGCACCAAGACGGGAAAAGGGCAACCGATACAAGCACATGCATGCGGCGGATCAGAATATTATATTATGGCTCCAGTCCTCATGCCAGGACCGCCCAATAAACCAAATATTTGCCTGGTTTAGCATATATTGATAATGGCCTATCTCAAGCTCTGCAACTAGCTGGGGCAATGTCCTACCAGGACGTATAGTCATAATGCACTATGGTAAAGCCGTCCGTACGCTTAGGAGGTGCACAATATTGCTCGTCGCTCATTATGGCTTATGAAATGGTCGTAATTTAAAGTTGACTTTTTGTAAAAATTAATTTTTATTTTTATGCAAGACACTTATTTTACTTCGAGTATCCAACAGCCACATTGTCACACAAGTGCAACCACCATTACAGGAAGCGAAGGATTTTTGTTTTTAGCCCGTGACGGTTAAGGTAGTGTGGGTACCATACATTCTTCGCCGAAACTTTGGCTGCAATGTGCAGCTCCTCATTTAACCCTCACACCCGATTTCTCGAGTATTCGGCTGATAGACCGGGCTGGCATAGAACCACACAGGATCACTTAGCTGACGTCAACGACGCTCACCCCACGACCCAGTTCAACAGTGGGCGATTTTGAACCCGCAACCTCACGGATTGCAAAGCTGGCGTTCTAACCAACTCGCTACCTGGCCGATAAAATAAAAGACTTAAATAAAGGTGACACTAACGTCAAATGGCAAGGATTGAAATAGTTATATAAGCATCGTCAAACAAAATGGCAACCTTGGTCGTTTAGCCCCGGACAGTCTATGCAAACGTCCTATGCAACGTCCAGCAACAACAAAAAAACCGTCTATGCACCGTCCACATGCAACGTCCCCTGCACAATGAACACTCTATGCACACTTCCCTGCACGTCAGTCATGCAACGTCTATGCAACGTCAATGCAACGTCTATGCAACGTCCCTGCACAGTACCTTATGAACACCGGCTACTAGCCGGCAACTAGCCGGCAGTAGCCCCTTTTTTGTAATAACAGCCCCACAACGTATCACATAACAACCGCCTACTAACCGGCCCTTGCAGGGAGTGTGCATAGAGTGTACATTGTGCAGGGACGTGCATAGACGTCGCATAGACGGTTTCTTTTGTTTGTTGCACGGACGTTGCATAGACGATGCATATACTGTCCGAGCTAAACGACCAACTTCCCCTACAAATTAAACAATGAAGTGGATTCACCCTATGAGTGGTAAAATGATGGTGACGATGCATTAGATTTTGGGGTTTATTACCTAGCAAAGGCTGAACTAAGTCGATAAACCATAAAGTTGGTAAGGGGCTGACTTTTGAAAGTTATAAGTTCTTGGGGTCAAAATAAGTAGAAAAGAACGAAAAGTAAAATTTATGACATCACATCATCACACTGTTATTATTACAGACATCACTGGCTCCCTCATGTCTTATAAAAACTTCATTAGAAACATTCCAAAAAAAAGCAATCAATTGTTTTATAACTTTAAGAAATCATACTCTTTTTAAATCCTTCAAATCTAATTTTAAATCCTAAAACTGTTACCGATTTCTTGACGTCCGGAGGGAGTGTACTCCAATATGGAATAACTCGCTCCGGGAGAAAAGACTTCTGGATATTCTTTACTTTAGTTAAACTTAATTAAACTTCTACTGCATCTATTGCTTGCAACAAGATTAAGACCGGATCTGCAGTTCTAAACATCCCCAGCCATAATCAGTTAAACCACTTGTTACTTTATAAGCTTCTATGAGATCCCCACATTCGCCGCTCTGCCAGCGTTGTCAAATTGAGGATTTCCATTCTATGGCTGTAGGGAAGAACTAGGGATTGGCTGAGTTACCAAAACTGTAACGAGGAAGCGTTCTACGGTCATTATAGTTTTGAGGAGAATGATCTCGGCTAAAATACATAAAATAATTTCAACCATTTCACACGTCTGTTGTGAGTAAAAGACGTGAAGGATGATGAGGCCTTAGGTTTTGAGGTTTATTACCTAGCAATAACTCCCAGGAACAACTCGCAACTATTTGTACATTGTAGGGGATTTGAAATCTATATCATAACTGGTGACGAAGTACCCAATCAGGGCTACTACATGCCAAACACAAGGATATCTATATATATAAATATTTCGTAATAGGATCATAATGCCCTGCATTGCTGTCCTATAGGTTCGCAAGACAAGTGTCGCTCTTACTAAGTAGAGCGACAGGGGTACTACTAGCGTGTCGGCCTTCCACTCTGGCAAATGGTCTTTTGAATTGCGGCCCAAACATGAGGTAGAGAACTGGCTCTCTCTCAAGGGAGGTGGGTGTGTTCTAGTGTAGTTTAAAACGGCAAAATACAGCTAATTCTAGCTCTTGAAAGTCTTGAAAGTTGTAGGTTTGGAGGATCAATATGGCTGCTTTAATTCTTAAAAGTCTTAAGTTTGATCAACAGCCAAAATACCCTACTGTACCGGCGTCAGTCAGCTGCACACCCCGAAACCATTATTGGATGGGGCCATAACTTTGAAAGTAAAAGAGTTTAGAGACTTTCGTGTAATACAAGTGCACACCATGTTCGTTTGTAAAAGTTTTTCATACGTTGTTATACCCGGCCGCGCACAGATGCGCAGCTCACCCTGTTATCGTAGAAACTCTATATATGCTATAGTGAAGCCGACAGCTGGGGTCACCACGTGATACAAGTAAAAGTAACGTTACCTCCCCAGAAGGAAAATTTAAGATCACAACGTACTCGTAGTTGTTACCTGGGGGACCCCAGGCTATTAATGTTCATATACATTATGCGATAAAGTTTGGCGACCTGACAGGCTGAGCGCGGCCCAGAACTAGTTGTTAGATTGTAGCGCGATGCGTACTGTGCCGCGCCGCGCACGTCCATGAGGCTACACACAGCGAGATGCGCTACTGTGCCGGCGCCGACTGCCGTGAATTGACATCGTTCCATTAACTGTTAACTCAATGAGGGCTTGACTAATTCGCTATGACCATTGTTTAATGGTCTGGCCCGGTCACGGGCGCGCGCAACTTCGTAGCACCATGCCATCGGCCATTTCGAGAAGAAAGCGGCGCGCGCTATAACTTCAAAGAAATTTAAACGAGTAACATCCGTCAAATTCGCTCGCCCAAAAATTTTACGTGACTTTGATTTTTATGATTTTGAAGCCTGCAGCCGTACAAAACGGTTTTACATAAACATTACCTGGGGACCTCAGGCTATCATGTTCATAAACATAAATAGAGAATAGAGATTAGGCGGAATGACAGGCTGAGCGCGGCCCTTAACCAAAACCATAACTCCGAAGCTAACCATAACCCTCTACCCACAACCCTAATTGCTAATCCAACCGAGCCAAATCATTCACAAAAGCATGTGTAATACGCTACGCGTGAAGCGCTTGTTTCCACAATTGATTAGCGGCGTGCGCTGCGCGCACCTGGCAAGCGAGAGGGCTCTGTTAGAGCAACCAAAACAATCAATCCATGTTTTACTAGTAGTCACGTGACCAAAACGGTTTTTTGTTGTATCACGTTGCAACCCCACGGTCGTTTCACTATGTATCGTCCTGACGATACAGCTCAGGGGGAGCCGCGCACTATTCGTGCGCGCGGTTTCATACAACGTTGCAAGTTTTTTGACCATAACTCTCCGTGGAGCATTTTTATACCCTACGTCAAGTAGGGGCCGATTAGATTTGAATCCAGCGTTCAAAATTTACCGATTCAGAATCAATTTCACACCCAAAGGCCTTTTTCAACACGATTTTCTTAAAATTGGGCGGCAATTTAGTTAACTGGTGATAGGGGGCTACGTAAAGAAAATAGGGTGTTCCCAGTAGTGATTGAGGGACCGGGTGCGACGAGGGGGGGTCCAACTCGGGGGCGCACGGGGGTCCTTGGAGGGGGGGTGGGGGGGGGGGGTTTGCCGTGTGTGGGGGTTTTTTCATGTGAAGGCAATGCTAGGGCAGGATGCAGAGAGAATAAAACATGCTGTAGAGTAGATAAAAAGTGGGAAGGCAGTGGGTGGGTAGACGGGGGGGGGGCGATTTGTAATCCTGATTATTAAAGTCAGATTATGATATTGTTTTCACTTTTCACGGGGGGGGGGGGGGGGGGCCTTGGGGGGTTGGGGGGGGGGAAGGAAGGAGGCTAAAGTGAAGAGGTGTACGAAATGGGGAGGGGGTTTTTTGCAGAAAAACTGGAGTTGTTGTGGGAGGAGTTGGGCGAGTGGGGTCGAAGGATGTGTCGTGTTCCTTGCTTCGTTCGTTACCATGCAACGAATAAAGTTGCGCGCGCGAGGATGCTTGCGGAGAGGAGATTATAGATAGCTTGTGAATCTATAAGTATAAATGCGCGGCGCGACTGTGTTTTAATGTATGATGATGCATGTACGTGCACGCGTAGTGTATTGATGTGTAACACGAGTATAGTTTACCTTTGCTGATAATTTCTGAAATACAGATACAAGTTAAGTTCTAACGGCAATTGAACTGATTTTTCCCCCGTATTTTTGATGCAAATTTATCAATATTACTATCATGAAGATTGAAGTGAGCTGATTGGAGCTTATCCTTAAATTTATAGTAAATGTGAAATGGAAATCCTAGCCGGCCCCAAAACGAACAACGGGCTGGGGCCCAAAATTCCCCCCCCCCCTTTTGTTTAACTCTTCTTGTATTGACTGTTTCTGATCCATTTTAGATGATGAAAGTTAATTAATCTAAACATTGTCATTTTGGTAAGGCATTTAGGTGTCATTTTGTGAGGCATTTTGATCAAAATTGATGATAAAACAAACACATTAGGCTCATCATAAGCTTACTGGGCCTGGGTTTTAGAATACCAATAATTACCAAGAATACCAATAATTAGACAAGGGGTATCCAATATGCCATCTTTGTATCATAAAATAAAACCGTCATTTTGTGAGGCATAACACTGTCAATGTGAGGCTAGGTCATTTTTCTGTCATTTTTTCTACAAAGTCACTAATCAATTTTTTTATTTAACCAGGAGTCTTTGGGGATTGACATAATCATGGTAGTACCAGGTTTCCTGGGGTTAATTTCCTAAACTTTGGTCTCCATTCTGGGTACAGTTAGGCGGGGCAATGACTGAACAACAAAAACTCCATATTAATGTAAAAATATAGTTTCTATTAATGTCCATTATCATTCCTTGGAAGTTTATTAATGCGTTTTCCTTTTCATAGAGTAACAGGAATAGGGTTCAATGTATAGGGAACCTAAGCTACAGCATGGTCTATGTGGACTGTCATAGTTTATATTGTGTAGTTCAAGGATATAAAATGCAGCTTCATGGTGGATATTAGAGAGCTGGCGAAAGATTGTGGCCTTAATGGTTATAATACTGCACAGGGAGATGTTCCCACCACCAGATACACTCTAACCAATAACCATAAAGATGCTTAATCAACGGTGTCCAATAATTCCACAGGTATCTACTACCTAAAAGTGCTTCTATACAGTACCGATGATTTCTAATTGCTAAAATAAAAATTCATAATTTAACTCACAAAGCCAAAACATTTACGGGAGCTTTGTTCCCTGGACCCCCGACCAGGGGCTCCGCCCCAGACCCCTGCCTCCGTGCCACACACCAATTGCCAAATATTATTATTAAATCTAAAATAGCTAATAATTTAATAAAATGCTTAACAGGACAGGCCCCTTAACGTGGGCACTACTATACGCTTTATAAATTATATAATAAACAAATTGAAGTCAATTTTTCCAATGTTGTTAAGTGTCTCTTTAGATCTGTTTTGGTCTTTCGTGGGAGTTCCCACATTTGGTTGGTTGAGAATGCTCAACAAAAAAAATAACTTACCATGATTGCTTGACTGCTTTATTGACCCGGACAGGCACCGGGGGCGGACTCCCAACACCAGTGCGTTGGGACATAGTGTGTGGTCTGCTTACAGGACGTGTTAGGATCCTAGAGAAGCCGCCATCCCCCCTCTACTGCTTTAGCTCAGGCGGCAGCATCGAGCCCCTGTTTCCTGCCACATTGGTAACCTCTGATAGTACAGAAAAGTGGTGGATTTCGGGGTCCCGGATACTCCCTCTTTGGTTCTTTATGGTGGTAATTTATTTTCTCTGAGATGTTTTGCAGAGTCCTTAATTTCATGATTCTTCAGTCGGAAAAATCCCTGAGAGCACATTTTGTCCCCAAAGAAATTCGACTCTCCCTAAAGAATGCTTTTTGTGTGCTGGCTTTTGTTGAACACTTCATCCAGATAGGAATGTGAGTCTGCCCACCCAGCGCTTCTTTTTCAGGTTGCAGGTAACTGGTGTCTTGCACCTCCAGACACCATAGGAGCCTGGTGTACGGGGGAATCAATGAAGCTGTTACAGAAACGACAAGGCACACCACTGCCACCACCCATGAGCTTTTGGATGTTCGCAAAGAGTGTTGACTGCCGTGAATGTAGTCCCTTATTCGGCTGTCCCGATTTTACTCGTGTTTTGTGCCCGAATAAAAAAAGTTGTTTTTGTCTAGGAGCAGCCCCTGTTTTGATCTTTGTGATCCACCCGAGTATCTTGGTCTCCTGTTCTTACTGACAGTTCTGCATTGCAGATTTGTTCGATGCTGTCAATCCATATCCTATGAAACGTGTGGACGAGCTCATTATGTCCTGCCTGAGTGTAATAGGCCTAGATCCTTGATCGGATGTCCATATATACATATAAATGGGGGCGTTAGGTCTATCATTTCTGGTTCCGTGTTACCCTTATTTTTCTTTCCAGAGAAGTACTTTTTCGTGACATTGTTAGGACAATGAAAACTTAGGTATTCTCATTCTCAACATGGTAGAGGTAGCTGAAAGATTGTCACCTTGTGTGAGTATTGTTGCACAGAATTTAACCAAGAGAGCTTCGAGGTTGCCATCCTGTGGTGGTAGGTGGAGAGCAAGTTCGGTTTATTCCTTTGGGGGTTTTCAGGTCTGATCCAGATAGTTTTAGAATATTTTATTCCAGAGCTCTTTAAATAGATTGAGACACTTGTGAAGCCAAATAGTTGCGAGCGTAGAACAGTTTATTGAGGACCATTGTCCTTAAGGAGGAGAGTGAGGCTGTAAAACGTTTAGACCATAGATTGCGGTTTATTATTTAGTGTTATTAATCCCCACTTTCATTTGCATTCTTTAAGTTTTTGAGACGGCATTTTCTTGAACTTGAGGGTTCTCATCTACGTAGTACCCCAAGAACCTTCGAACTTTTGACGTAGTTGATGCTTTTCCATTAATACATAATTCAGCATTTTGTTTCGTTCTTCAATATAGCTGCAGTTTCAAGATTATTGCCTACTGTTTTAATTGTATCACAGATCATCACTACTAGCTTTGTTCTTGATGCACCCTTGACTAAGGTGGTCCACATAACCATTCTGCATTTTTGCATGGCATCCGGGAGATGTTCTCAAAGTAAATCATAAGTGTACGCATCCATCAGCAAATTTGCTAGCAGCTTAGATATCTTTTTAACCTCTTCCGGGTGGTTGTGCGGTCATGTCCTGCTATGTATAGGATAAAGAGGAGAGGTGAGAGTACAGCCCCCGAGGTAGGTTCCAAATATTGTGCATTTTCTTTTTCTCCTTTATAGTTGTTCACTTTTAGACATATCGTCCGGTTTGAACAGAACACTTTTCAGCACGTTAAGACTATTTCCTTGAATAACCGAGAGTTGATAGTTTGACACATAGTGATGGAAGATGAACACTGGTCAAATGCCTATCGAAGTCAAAGGAAAAGCACTATATACATGCCAGCTTCTGTCGTTTAACTTCCCACAAGGTAGCCAGCATTCTGAAAAGATATCGCGTTGTTGATCTCCCTCCAATAAAAACCTTCCTGACTTCAACAAGAGTTCCTTCAATGTCCAGAAGAGTCTCAATCTTTTATCTAGCACTCTTTCACAAATCTTTCCAAAGTAGTGATATGGAACTCGGTCTATAATCCACCAAGGTAACATGTTACTGGATTTTCTACATTCCCTCAAGAATGTTTACATCGGAAGATTTCCCAGCCCATTTTTCCTGTGCTCATACACCAGATAAATATGATCTGCAAGACGTGAAGACAATTGTTTTTATGTGTTTGAGGAATGGTGGGGTGAATATTTTTCTGCATCACAGAATTTTGTCATTTGTTTCTGCTTTCTAAAGCGATTTTACTCGTCTAAGGAAATATGGTTGTTCAGCGATCATCTTCACTGTACTAAAAAAAACTACTACTACTTGCAGATTTGCTGCAACATTCTTTAATTTACTGAACTCATTATTTACATGCATTTCGTGCTCTTGGTCATTGGTTGGTTTTGAAGGAGTTTTCCTGTGAAGAAGTAATTAAATAACAGCTCTTCCTTATCTTTTTCAGATGTGACCAGCAAGTCAACAGTCTTTGAGGTTGCAGATGAAGTTGTCAGTTTTGGCCCCGAAAATCGTTTATATTGTTTCTCCAGAATTGATGCAGTCATTGGTGTTTAGTGCTTCAACTCTGTCACGAATCCATTCATTCATTTCTGTTAATCAGCGCTTTTTTGAATGATACAATGCTTTAAGTGAGTGTGCCTTGTTTCTAGGGAGTTGACCTTTGCCAAATAATTCATGTAATGACAAGTAAGTTTCAGCTTGAATCGCTGGTGTTTATTTATCTAAGTTGATATACAAATTGTACATACTCTACACTTAATTGACCAATATAACTTTCATTATGCTGTTTTATAACAATAATATATTCGAGATTATGTTATGTGATATTGTTTTTTCTGGTGCGCCTATTGTTCTCTAATCTAACTAGACTAACAAGCTAGTTAACGAATATATTATGACACATTAATCATGATTTTCTTTTGTCCTTGCTCATTCCCATATTTAGTGATCTGAGAATGTCAGAAGATGAAGCAGACATGCCTGTTGCTGAATCCAGCATAGGCAAGGCACTCAAAGAACAATGTAAGCTGGACAAGGATATGCTGGGCATGATGAAGGTAATTTCAAATTAAATAATTTTTGATAGTTAACAATATTGAAAATGAGAAACATCGTGAAAGTGTTTTTTAACCCTTAATAATGCAACAAAGCTTGAATCTAATGTGCAAGCATGAAAATTGAGAATGAATGCTAAACTTAAACACTGGGACTCCTGTGAGCCTCTAGTCTCTCGACTCTCGTGCGAAATCGTCACATACCTTTCAAAATACATCACATACTTTATTTTTGAACTAAAAATTGTAATTTCAGACAGATGACAAAAAGAAAAGATTCGACTTCCTGCTGAGTCAGACTGAACTGTTTGCTCATTTTATCAGTGGTGCCAATAAACCACCCAAGAGTCCTATCAAGCAAGTAAGTGAAATGCAGCTGCGGTCAATCAGGGTTTTAATTGTTTACATAATGTATGTTAAGGGGGGGGGGGGGGGGGGGGGGGGGGGGGGGGGGGGGGGGTTCACTCACCCTGATATTTTTTGTGAAACACATTTTGACCTAAGTTTGTATTGGGAATTTTTGTGTGAGTTAGGTCTTTAAAAAAATTTGGCGCCAAAGTCCTGAAAAATGCCTGCAAATTTTGAAATTTGCCGCCAAATTTTTTAAAGCCTAACTTAAAATTCCAATACAAAACTTAAGGACAAAATGCATCAACGTTGATTCGTGAAATTTAATGTAAAAATATGAAACCCAAATGAGTTCGATTGTTTTGAGCGAAATCCAGTTTTGCCAAATATCTTGAACTGAGATATGGGCGATTTTGTTCATTTTTTGCGAATATTTGAAACACAGAATCCAACAGTTAGTTAGATACTGAGCCTGAGAATCATGGAGAATGGAAGTATAGGCAACTCCAATAAAGTGGTTCAATTCCAAAATATTGATCTTTGACCAATTTATGGGCCAAAATCGATAAATTTGTGCCTATGCCCAATAGTCATATGGTTTTTTGGCTCATAAACTCGATCATTTTTTTGTCCAATCTTGATGAAAATTCATAGACGATTTCAGGGGACCACTAGCTACAAGTAGAGCACATCAATACTGGGTGTTTTTGTGCATGTTCAAGTATTTACTAAATTGAGCCTAATTTGGACCCAATATGGGCGTGGCTACCCGCGGATGGTTTTGTCGTTCGGGCCGGGACCCCTCAAAATGTTCGGTCATCACCGGTCCTAAGTTTTTGTTGGTCTACTGCTATCCGAAACCAGTTTCAACAAAAAAACAGGGGGTTTTGCCGGTCAATCGGGCATGGTAAATCTGGGTTTTACTAGTTTTACTGTAATATATTCCTGGACGATGATTATTATAGGCATATTATATGCCATATTACGACAGCGAAACAATTACTCATTTGCTCCAGTAAGAGAAAACGAATCAGACAAAATGGTAATAAATTGTGTACTAGTATATACACAAATTGTACTCTTCTTTAAAAAATGCTATGATTTCAATTATTCCTTATTCCATTTGAGTATTGAACTATAACGAGGCTTACAAAAAACCTGACCAGATATCCGGTTGATTTTTGTCATCCCCAGTTCCCAACCAATATCACACGTCCCATAACACTCCAAGCAACAACATTCATCCTTATAATCTCCATTATTTCAACAGGTAGGAAGACCCAAGAAAGTGGAAGAACCAGAGACTCCAACTAGTGGATCACACAGACACAGAAAAACTGGTGAGTCAAAACAGTGAAATTTGGGTCGTGGAAAGCTGAAGTTTGAAAATGTCCTACCGGTAGGACATTTTCAAAATTTTCATTCAATCAAAGTTTTCTTCGAATATACAGCTTCCAGTACCTTGATGGCGACTTGTGTCACTCTAAACGACCTCACTGATTAATGGTCACTGGTAAATAATTTAGTCAAAACCGCGAAATTTCGGTCAGGGAGACAGCAGAAAAGCCTCTCTACAAAAATCGTCCAAAATCTCATTTTACATTCTGATGATTTTCCGTTTATCAAAGCTTTCTTTAAGAATAGAACTTTCAGTACCTTAATCGTGTCTTTGTGCATCAGTGGCCTTGCTGGTGAGTTTCCGATCTAGCAAATTAAGCAAATTTACTGCGCAAACTGAATTGTACGGTAATTAAAAACACTGTGTATAAAATCAAATCAAATCGAATAGATACGATTTAAGATTTGAAAAATAGTAAGCAATAAATCAAGCCAGTAACGAGAGAGATGCTCAGAAATTGAAGTCCTGTGAATCGAAAGTTAATACTGCACTATCTTAAACATTGTCAAGTAAATTTGAGGTGTTACGTTAAAATCACCGAAGTTTACATTTTTGCTTCGCACAAAATATGATTTGGCGTGATTTTCCGCCTATTTATCCGTAAAACATAGGTTTGCGCATTTTGATAGTGTTTTACTTTCTATTCGTCTCAGAGAAACAAGAAGATGAGGAGTTACTGGAAGAAACGAGAAGTTCCGCGAACGTAATCACCAGATTTGACAAGTCGCCACATTATATTAAGTTTGGAGAAATGAGGGATTATCAGGTTAAGATTAGATTTCTTTCATTTGAGAAGAAATTCGTGGATTACTCAGGTTGTACTGAAAAACTCTGATAATAGAGCCTTTGTTGGCGCTGTTTACTGTAAAAATGTAGCAAAACTACTAGCAAACACTGACATAAAGATAGGTTAGTCGGCGCAAAAATTACCATTTGGCGGGCACGCGCGTTCGCGTAATAATTTTGTAGAATTCATATTGTTTGAATTGTGAAATATTGTCTCAGGTTCGTGGACTGAACTGGCTGATTTCTTTGTACGAAAATGGACTAAACGGAATCCTAGCCGACGAAATGGTATGTGGTGTTTTACATTATTAACTATATTAAGATTTTATGACATAGCAATGCTTCTAAAACAGTGCGCTGGAGAAGAATGTTTTTGGAGTAATTGTCAGTTTCATGACTGAATATGTAATTGAGGGCTGTTTAAAAACTACCAATAACTGGAATTATTTTCAGGGTCTAGGTAAAACACTCCAGACGATCTCTCTGATAGGCTACATGAAGCACTTCCGTAACATTTCCGGACACCACTGGTGGTTGTTCCCAAGTCTACTCTTCAGAACTGGAAAAACGAGTTCAGCAGATGGTGCCCCAGTATTCGAACTGTGATCCTGATCGGTCTGGAGGAAGCTAGGGTATAACTGTTTATCTTTCTTGGTTATTTTTGGTCCTGGCTGCGCTTGAAAAGAAAAGGTTTAAGTGAAATATTCCTTTTATGGAGATCCATAATAACGCCTTAAATTCTGATGTGGAGCCTATATCGTTGCGATCTCCATTTCAATGGAGTGATGAGTAATAACACTCAATGCTAAACGACATCACGTTTACAGAAAAAGATAATAGGGGTGGAGATCAAGGGTGGAGACTGGGACGTCGTTATCACAAGTTACGAGATGTGTATCATTGAAAAGTCCTGTCTCAAGAAGTTCCTGTACAGATACATTGTTATAGACGAGGCTCATCGGATTAAAAACGAAAATTCCAAGGTTTGTTTTTAGTATAAGTTTTGTCATAACTAAGTCTCATCAATAATATAATTTTCATACTCATTTGCAATGAAATGTAATATGTTCGGGTTTTATCCACTATGATATGTTTGCATTATTTCACGGTTGTAACCACTCCGTTTCAGTTATCAATGGTGATGAGGACGTTCTCCTCGACCAACAGACTCCTTTTAACTGGTACTCCTTTACAAAACAATCTCCATGAGTTGTGGGCCCTCCTTAACTTCCTCCTTCCTGATGTCTTCTCCTCCTCAGACGTGAGTTTTGTTTTGATTTTTTTTCGTTACATTTTTTAAAAGTTTAAGCCTTTGTGACTCTGACCTATAAATACATTAATTCGACTTCATAAAATGCCATCGTTAGGTAAATTAAGGTCCTCTTTCTCATCAAAGGTTATTATTGTAATGAAGAACAATTTTCATCCAGGATTTCGACGGATGGTTCAATTCTAACGATTGTCTTGAGGACGGAAGCATGGTCCAGAAACTTCACAACGTGCTGCGTCCCTTCCTCTTGCGGAGACTGAAGAGCGACGTGGAGAAGAGCTTACTGCCAAAGAAGCAGGTCAAGATCTGGGTTGGGATGAGTAAGATGCAGCGAGAATGGTAAGTTAAGAGAGAGAGAGAGAGAGAATGGTAATTAAAACGTTTCGTTATGCTTTATTACTCCGTCGCGTGATCTGGTGATCGTAGTGATTAATATAATACAAACTGAAAATAGATAAGACTTAGCACATTATCCTTATGTCATTATATAGTGTTCAGTATTGCTTTTGTCACCACAAAACATTACTCTTGTCTGGAGGGGGATATTTAAAACATATAAGGGTATAAGTGATACGAAAGGATTTTATTAGCAGAAGCTTTCAAAATACTTTGTGTAAATCGTCTTCAGCTCTTGTACATTACTCTTGTACACCTCACAGGTACACAAAGGTGTTGATGAAGGATATCGACACTATCAACGGAGCAGGCAACTCAAACAAGACGAGGTTGTTGAACATTCTCATGCAGCTCAGAAAGTGTACTAACCATCCTTATCTGTTCGACGGTGCTGAACCAGGTATGTGCCCGTCCGCTACTTTGAAATTCATCGGATTTTTGATACATATTTAATTAAAATATCCAAGCATAATGTGGCTTATCATGAAGAGTGTTGGCAGCCACTGGTTTGATGTATCACTCCTAAATTGAGATAATTTACAGGTCCTCCTTACACCACTGACATGCATCTGATTACGAACTGTGGTAAACTACAAGTGTTGGATAAGTTACTCTTTAAGCTGAAGGAGAGGGGTTCCAGAGTTCTCATCTTCTCACAGGTTTGTGTATTTTATTTAATATACTGTTTAGAATTTTGGAGTACCCTGTATGTCCTCAAAAAGTATTGAGTTGCCTAAAAGTTACCACAAATTTACATTTTAAACAATCAAATGGTTGCCAAGCACCTCCTTCTCCCTGTCAAGTAATTCTCTTGTTAACATCACCCATTTCAGATGACAAGATTGCTAGATATTCTGGAGGATTACCTTATCTGGAGAGGTTTCAAATATTTCCGACTTGACGGACAAACTGACCACGACGAGAGACAGGTAAGTCACTTTCATTTTGTCTACTGTAAGAGTAGAATTATAAAAATTAATGCAGAAAAAGTATTTCAGAGTTTCAGAAAACTTGAATTTTAGAAACAGGCTTTCGGTTCCGACCATCAGATGTTATAATAGTGTGACCAATCTTTTTCTCAGGCTAACATCGACAAGTTCAACGCTCCAGGAAGTGAAGTGTTCGTTTACATCCTGTCTACAAGAGCTGGTGGTCTAGGTATATAATATTAAATTGCTTAACTTTTGTGCTATTGAGAGTTACAAATGTATTAACTCAGAAAAAGCTTTAGTAGATGCCTTTCCAAGATATTTTGTCCGCATTATTTTACATTTTTTGTTACACCTTTTGGGAGAACATCTCCGAAAACCACAAGGGTTGACAGTCTACGATCATTAGATCTGGAACTTATAATTATCTTATCTTGGTATCTTATCTTATCTTGGTATCTTATCTTATCTTGGTGTTTTTGACAGGTATTAACCTGATGACTGCTGACACTGTCGTTCTGTACGACAGCGATTGGAACCCTCAGATGGATCTTCAAGCTCAGGTACCTTCATCTTTATCTCCTATTTCATTCTGATATTTCATTCAGTTCTACTGAGGTTAAAAATCATAGATCCCACAACAACCTGATCTTAATTACTATCTAATTACTAATTATTAATTACTAATTATTATCACTCCGACAGGATAGAGCTCACAGGATCGGACAAAAGAAACAGGTGATGATCTACAGGTTTGTAACAGAAAGTACGGTAGAGGAGAGGATCATAGAGAAAGCAGAGCGGAAACTAAAACTGGATCATCTCGTAATCCAGCAGGGTCGTCTGGTGGACCCCAACACCAAGGTCAACAAAGAAGAGATGTTATCCTGGATCCGAAGCGGAGCTGACTTCATCTTCTCCGGGAAGGACAGCACAGTAACTGACGAGGATATAGATGAGCTGATAGGAAGAGGCGTGAAGAAGACAGAGGAGTTGAACCAACAGATGGAGAGTAAAAGTGAGGAGAATCTGAAGGGGTTCGCCATGGAAGAGAACGAGTATACTGTCTACAACTTCGAGGGAGTAGACTACAAACAGAAACAGAAAGTGTTTACTCACTGGATAGAACCACCCAAACGCGAGAGGAAAGCTAACTATCATGTTGACTCTTACTTTAGAGACGCTTTGAGAACTTCAGAACCGAAAGCACCTAAAGCCCCACGACCACCTAAACAGCCAAGCATACAAGATTTCCAGTTCTTCCCTCCTCGACTTTTCGAACTGTTGGATCAGGAGATTTACTTCTACCGCCAACAAGTCAACTATAAGGTGCCACTGAATGTAGACCTGCCGAAGGATGAAGCGAAGGCAGTTCAGAAGGAGGACCAGGAGAAGATAGATAACGCTCAGCCTCTCAATGAGGAGCAACAAGCTGAGAAGGATGCGTTACTAGAGGAGGGTTTCACCATGTGGAACAAGAGAGATTTCAACAACTTTATAAAGGCCTGTGAGAAATGGGGGAGGGATGACGTGGAGAATATCGCTGATGATGTGGAGGGTAAAACACCCGAGGAGGTGAAAGCGTACATGGAGGTGTTTTGGGAGAGGTGTAATGAGTTACAGGATCTGGAGAAGATAAACAGTCAGATAGAACGAGGAGAGGCGAAGATAGAGAGAAGACAGAACACTCGACGTGCTCTGGAGGCTAAGATGGCGAGGTGAGTGGAAGTTGTGTTATACAGTACTTGTGATTACTTGTGATTACTTGTGATTACTTGTGATTACCTGTGTTTACTTGTGTTATACAGTGCTGAATATTTAATGATCTGCATGGTTCTACTCTGGGTTTTAAGAGGCGCCTGTCGTACTGAATGTTGAATATTCACATTTAATTTCGGCTTTATATTTGAATGTAATACTATGTTGAATCTGTTTCTTAATACTTATCACAAGACACAAACACTCAGGTACCGAGCACCATTCCACCAGCTCAAGATGCAGTACGGAACTAACAAAGGGAAACACTACAACGAGGAGGAAGACAGGTTAATGAGATAATTAGATTTAAACAAGAAGATAATTAGATAATTATTTTGTAATCTATTTAATTAAAATATTAGTTTATTATAACTTCATAAGTAAGTTTTCACAATTCACTGTCACTTATCTGGATTTGATCGACGGAGAGCTTCCAACGGCCTAGTGTTTCTGATTGTTGATTCAGTGATAAAATAAAATATTGCATAGCTAATTAAATCACAATGGAGCAGACAAAAATCAATAATATTTTCTCAACCTCTCCAGGTTCCTGGTTTGCATGCTTTATCAGCTGGGTATTGACAAGGAGAACGTCTACGACGAGCTGAGGACTGAAGTTAGAAACGCTCCCCTCTTCAGATTCGACTGGTTCTTAAAGTCCAGAACTGCAGCTGTAAGTTTGAATGAAATCTGGAAATTATTTGGGGTTTCATGGTGGTGAATAATTATTCTCTGGTGTTGGTATGTGTATACTGTTTTGAGATTATGAGCATTCTACAGTCTAAAGGTCCGTTATATTGATCGACATCTTTTTTTTCTTTTTTCATCATATACTGGTGCCCCTTGTCTGACGAATGGAGACCCAGTAGAAACATCTGGTCCCTTTGGAGGACCCACAACCAAGCCACATTGTTTAGCCAGTTCGCTCACTGCTCCTTGTCTCTTTGTCGGTAATGCAGGTGCAGAGCTAAGTATCCTCTTCATTGCTCTTCTCAAGGCAGGTTTAGTCCGAAACCCCGTTCTCTGCTTCATCCTACTACAAGGAGATAAATTAGCTACTACTTGTACTTCCTGTGACGAAGAAGGGCCAGGGGAACAGATTATCTTGATCTTCTCAGCTTTCTTCTTGGCCCTGTAATTCTTCATGTATGCACTCTTCTTCAACCGGTCATTCTCCTTTTCAGCCTCAGTCATCTCCGCACACTTTCTCTTTTGTAAGTTGCCTATTCTTGTGCTCTGTTCTTTGCGGAATGCTGGGGAATCGTTGTACTTATTTTTCCAGAACTTCAGCTGTCTAGACTGACTTGACATATTCCTGAAGCACAACATACAAAATAAAAACTTACTCTGTATAACTGGGTTAACTGTGGACCCAATCAGTGGACCAAACAACCAATTAATTGGCTAATGATAAACTGATATATCATTATTAATCATATATTACATAGATCATACACTTAGCAAACGAATTAAAAACTAAGGGGCAGCTTTAAACAGTTAAAATCAAAGGATTGTGTAACAGAGTAAATTATTTCAAGACACAGTAGAGTAAATTACTTTACAAGGAACAAAGGCTTCTACAGAACACAGCTATTAACCATTTACCAAAACAAACCCTCGCCAGTACAGGCAAGACATTTGCTAGTGTGCATGAGAAATATTTAAATGTATACTCTCACACCTGGGCACGAAATGAGATTCCAATACACGTTGGTCAGGAATGTCAATTTGTGGGCCTGTAAATTACGTTACATTTTCAAACGTGCCTCACTCAAAAGCCATAGCAGTTGGAGTCAAAATCTTAATATAGCTGTGTGTGGAGTACATTGGAGATGTTTCATACAATTTATCATGATTCTGTTATGTTTGTGTAATGCTTGAGAGTCAGAATAAGGCCAATTTTTTGTGCTAAGTGTAAATTACTTTATGTGAAATCGCCCATATTATATATCTGGGTTAAGAAAATCTCGAAATTAAAAAATGATTGAGTGGCGATATTTCTCGCTGTACATGGCATAAGTAGGGCGTTGCCTGAGGTAGGACTTGGGCCAGGGGGGAGGGGGGGGGGGGGGGGGGCGCGACAGGATTCTGATCATAAGTTGTCGAGTCTTTATAATAAATAAATAAATAAAATCATGTCTGCCCTTACCTGAAAGACAAGTTGAACTCCCAATAAATTCCTTGAACACAAGTAAGAACATGGTCTCCTCCTAGTGTAAATCTGCACCTCACAGTGACCTCTCTAAATTGGTTTACAGACAGAGTCCCAGACACCATCTCAAGATAAGGTATGTGTGTCAGATCATCTGGCAGAGGTACGTCTGGCAGGTAATCGTAAGTCAGTGGGTTCCTCCTGTATCTGTCAGATGCTCTGTCATCGTCTGGGGTCGGAAAAAGAGTTTTTTTTTTTAATCGCAAAAGATTGCATTTATGTCTTCAAGGTTGCAAGTCAATGGCTTACTGTTTAATGGAAAAAATGTCTCACTTATAATCTACTTGTAACAGCTGATTAAACAAACAAATAAACCAACAAAATTTAATTACAGCCATTAATAATATCTATCTCCGTTGATAATGATTATATTAAGGATGTATAGAAGTAAAGATTTATGAATAACTAGGTCAACAAAACGATTGCCCTCAAAATTCAGAATAATATATATCACAATGCCTGCTTAATAAATTATAAGGTTACACTGTCATCATCTTGGATCAGGATCAGGGCAACAACCAAGATCGTCACAATTCTCTTCAACTCCAAACAGATGGGACACTTCATGATTAATCTAAATATTTCAATAGAGTTTCTGTTTCATTATCTTACAATTTATTCCGCTTTTATTTTTATTCCCACTCTTTTATTCCCAGTCACAATTCTCTTCAACTCCAAACAGATGGGACACTTCATGATTAATCTAAATATTTCAATAGAGTTTCTGTTTCATTATCTTACAATTTATTCCGCTTTTATTTTTATTCCCACTCTTTTATTCCCAGTCACAATTCTCTTCAACTCCAAACAGATGGGACACTTCATGAGTAATCTAAATATTTCAATAGAGTTTCTGTTTCATTATCTTACAATTTATTCCGCTTTTATTTTTATTCCCACTCTTTTATTCCCAGTCACAATTCTCTTCAACTCCAAACAGATGGGACACTTCATGAGTAATCTAAATATTTCAATGACATAATGATACGATTAATAAGCCTGTTAATCTTGAAGAGCAAACAAAACAAGTTGTTTAATTGAACTGACAAGATTAAAGGTAACAGCTGACAGCAGTCAGCATCTGCATAGTATAACATTGACATTTTTCCATGAATTTTCTCCATTTCTACATAACACTTCAAATAACAGATGGTGGGTAGAGCTGCTATATACTATGCACCTGAAACTATTCTACGTGACACACGTGACACACGTGACAGAAATCTCAAAAAAACTATCTTACTATATTATATAAAGCGAGACGATATATATGGATGTGTTTATCCGTGCCATTTTACTGACACCACGGTATCAACTTTAACGCAACTTTCCGCAAAAACCGTAAAAGATATACAACTGAAACTTTTTTGACTGGGTCAAATGCTTTAAGGGCCTTCAAATCAGCATGAAAAAATAAAAAATTGGCCAAGGAATAATAATTTTAGTGCCCAAAATTTGGACTCCCAAGTGGTGTCAAAAACGCGAATTAAATAGGTAATAATTATTTTAGTCTCTCGAGTCTTGACACCACTTTAGGGTTCTGGGTTAGACGGGTTCCTGCTAGTCTTTATAAAACGGCAGCTTACGTTTTATAACGAGGCACAGTTTTCGTACTCATTCGATTATAATACGAGAAATTTGCTAGTTGGATTTAAGGAGCAAACAAGTCTGATGCTTTAAGAAGCATCAGACTCATGGTATTTAACAGCCATCTACTGAGCTACAGTTTTATAAACATGCAAAGGATTGAAGTCAGATGAAGTCTAGATATCCCGGGATCACCAAAACTAGAGAATATATTTATCTTACCGAGCAAGGACAAAAGTCATGACATTTATACCATGATAGCAGAATAGGTATGAGTTAAGTAACGTTAAGACCTAACTAAAATCAAACGTGAGTGAGAGTTTTAAGAATATTCGAACATGACCAGCCCTTAAAAGCACAGCAAAGTCATTAAGTTTACCTGGACATTGGTTGGAACATTATTATTAAAAACTTCTCGCCATCGCTGCGAATAATTCATACAAAGCCCCAATGCACGAACACTTCGAACAGGTACAAAGGCAAGTTTCTACGAATTGTGCTGACGGTCAATTTATCTTTGTCATTAGCTCCTTAACTGCTAAAACTTAACTAAAATTTAATAAACATTTAATTATAATCATTCTCAGCAGCCCGGTCTTAAATATTCAGAAAGGATAGTTTAACAGACACATCGTTAATATAGTAATATATGAGCTCTATAATTGAATGAGCTCCTAACAATTTTGAGGTTGACTGAAGGGGTGCGGGAGGTACCGGCATATTTAATATTGAACTCCTTTCAAATGTTCATGATTTGTTCGGAGCGAACAAAAACTGTTACAGAAATAACATTTAGATGGTTCATCCTCCTTCTCATCCTTCTCAGTGTTCCTACTCATCCTCTTCCTCATCCTGACATCCTCCTCCTTATCATCCTCCTCAGACCTCCTCTTCTTCAGGAGGGGGGGGGGGGGGGGGGGGGATTTTAGCATCAGCTTTAAAGTTTTCCTTCATAAACAATATAAAAGTCACGTGACATTTAGCACAGAAAGGGCCCCCCTCCTTC